>NC_051445.1:4870065-5096092 GCF_001649575.2 Kryptolebias marmoratus | reverse complement strand
CTACGTCCACGAAAAGTGCCTGCCCGACCAGAATGACCCGTTCCCGGACGTGTGCCTGAAACCTGATTTTGAAGAGGACAGTGGCCCCCTGCTGGACTTTACAGAGCCGGAAATGGATTTGTGCAAAACAAGTTCGAAAGTCCTGTACAAATCTTGTGTAAAGACATTAAGCAAGAGAACTCTCCAAAAAAGGCCCACCAATGTGTGGAGCGACAAATTCAGAGGACAAGAACCAAAGTGGAGGACTTTGTACAAGCCTCCCATAAAGAAAAGGACTGGTGACCTTCAGTGGAGGATCCTCCATGGAGCCATCGCCACAAACTCGTTTTTATCGGTCATCAGTCCTGGGGTTTTAAATGAGTGTCCATTTTGCAGTTTGTCTGAGAGTGTTTTTCATGTTTTTACAGATTGTGTACGGCTAACTGGTTTTTTACATTTTTTAATGAGATTTTTTAGCCTGTTTGGTGTGGTTTTTACCAATTCTGTTTTTATCTACGGTGTGCATTACAGTCGAGCCACCAGTTTTAAATCCCGCATTTTAAATTATTTAATCGCAGAAGCCAAAATGGCAATTTATTTAACTCGACGTGACAAAATGCAGGCTGGACCTCAACTTGATGTCGTGGCTCTGTGGAAGTGTAGCGTTAAAGCTAGGCTAAGATTGGAGTTTTGTTTCCACAGAGCCACCGGGGATTTAAATAGTTTTTTACAATTGTGGGGTTTTAATAATGTATTGTGCACCGTTTCTGATCAGGGAGAACTAAATTTTAACAAGCTGCTGATGTAAATATTTGTTTTTATTTAGTTTTCATGGACCTGATAATTATGTAAAAATATGTTTAAATAATTGTAAATAAACGTTTTGGTAAAAATCAAAAAAATCTTCTTCTTATTATTATTATTATTATTTCAAAACTGGTCAACCCCAGACTGTAAAGTTGCAAAATAATTTACTATTTTGTTAGGGATATTTATGAAGCTGACATTTTTAATAGGCTTACTTTATATTCTGCTGGGTAAGTTAAGTTTTATTCACTGATATAAAGATCTGATTTGAAACCAACAACATCTCTTCCTGACATGAAAAGAGGCATCTTCTGGGAATGATGAAGTATTTTGGGTACTTTCTGCAGAGGATAAGGCTTGCTCTGACTATTTTCAATTTGATTATTGATGAATGTTGCTGAAACTTTAACTGGTTTTCTGCCCTTCTTGTCACATTTTATGAGACTTTTACCAGAAATCATGTTTATTTACTCTGGCATCATTCTTTATAGCCTATGATTTGGCATTTTTATTTCTAAACTGTCACTAATTTATCATATTCTTTTTACATTGGGTCATGAATTGTTTTTAAATTAGTTTTGTAATTCCTTTTATTGAAAATTTATTTTGTGTAAAGCCCTTCAACTATATTTATGTTGGAAAAGGGCTATAGAAATCAAGTTTAACTCACTCTTTTAATAAAAAAACTCATTTTAAACACATATGTTAATGAAAACAAATTAAAACCAGCTTTCCACCATCACTGCTATATGAGCCTCAGTCAGAAATGTTACTTTAAGAAATTTGAAAAAAGACGTAATTTCTTGAAAGTGTCAGTGTTTCTCAGCATATATTTAAACCTGCAGTAAAATACATACATGATACATGATATTTTTATCATATGTTTTTTGCTCTGAAGTAAGGATGTTATTGTAATAATTCCCTCTCTCCTCAGTTCTTCCTTAACATTTCATAGCTCCTGTGTCCATGCAGATACTGCAGATTTACTTACAAACTTTTCCAGTCCAGAACCTTTAATATTAACCATTTTGATCTGATTTCCCTGTAAAACACATTAAAGTTGACTCAGGATTTGAACAATAGATCATCCAGCTTATTGCTGTAGTTTCCTTTGCTCCTGAAAAAAGTAAAAAAAAATAAAACAAAAACAAACCTGAAACAAATTTTATGCATGTGAATTCTGTGTTTGCTTTTGTTTTGTTTCCACTATGTTTGAGATGAATCTGATCAGCTTGAGACTCTTTAGTAACCGACAGCTGGAAGAGTTTTGTCTTCTGGCGTTGGCGACTCAGCAGCTAACAGCAAATAAGACATGGCTGCTGCTTGAGGCTGACCGGTGAACAGCTCCAAGTCCTTCTTGTGAACTTAACATCTCTCTCAGCTCTCAGTAACGCTGTACGAAGCCTCTTTCTTTTCTGCTGCTCCCCTCCTTTTCTCTGAGAGGTCTCTCTTGCTCCCAGCCCTCCCCGGCTGCTCCTTGCTTCCTGTCAGAGTCTGTCTGTTCGGGAGGGGGAATCCAGGTTGCCCTTGGAGATGGGCTTCCTTTGAGGTGGTGTGATGTGGGACTGGTGGACTGGGGTGATGAGGGGCAAAGCAGGGTAATGATGGTGGTCCTTGCCGTGAGAAAATGGAGGAGTTCCTGGGAGGTCAGACTGGTCTAATGGGGGCTCAGCAAGTGGTCTTGCACCCATTCTCAAATCTGAATGACAGAGGCGTTGGATGCTTTGGTGATGAGTCTGAAAGACTTTCGGTGTCAACGAGTTTCTTTGCGTTTCCTGATTTTGAAGTGTTGAATCAATTTATCCAATTTGAATTATTACCAAAAAACAGTTATAATCACACTATTGTTGCTTAGAAGGCAATGACACTTTTCCTCTAAGCATTATCCCAATTATTGGTCTTAAGTCAGCTTATAACCAGTTGCAGCAGGAGTAACATTACAGATGTGTTTTGAAAAACAATGCGAATGTTGTTATGGATGTCTATGGTTTACATACAGCCAATCAGGTGAGATGAGAACATAACTGAGGGAAAGTTTTAGCCCATGCACGAGAACAGCTAGACTTTCCTTGGCACAATATCTCTTTACATTCTCAAGAATGCACCTTGAAGACTTAATAATGTTTTATATTTCTCTATTTTTGAAAAGTACATGACCAAAAGAAATTAATTTATTCATCAAAGCTGAATGTACACACAAGATAAAAATAATTTAAAAAAATAAATATTTCTTTTAAGTTTATAAGCACAGTGCTGATCAGGGAAATACATTTTTTGCAGTTACATAATCCTGATTGTATGGAAGCCCAGAGAGGACATGATTAGAAATTTATTTTTATGACATTACCTTTAGATAACAAATTATGTTGTGATCTTGAGTAAACAGAACTTGTTTTCTCAAGATAATGGCTTAATAAGTTTATTTGTAGTTTATTTGGCTTAGCAAAGCTCATTTTCTTCTTGATAACTGAAAATTATTTAAAAAACACAATGGAAAAAATGCAGTAATTCATCAGCAGAAATCAGGACAGTTGAGGTGGCAGCTGATTTAAGCTGAAAATGTTATAATTAAAAAAAAACCCATTCATTTCTGGTTGAGCCATTACTGGTTTAGATCACCTCCAAGTGCCATGACAGTGATACTAAATGATAAAACTAGTTGTAACACAAAAAACCACTCAATTTTGCTATATGACCATCACACTAGCTTACTAGTTTGGTTTTCTTGAAATAACAGTATACAGTTATCTTGTGCTCTAGATTACATCAGAATTATTAATAGTAGGTATTATTACTGCTATTATTGCTCTAGATAATGATCTTTTCCTGTAATTCTAAAACCATGTCTCTGAGCAGTATGTATCTTCTCTATGCTAAACATTTTGTGATAATTATCTACCTCACCTCATTAACATGAAGTGAAACTGAACTTGACTTGAAATAATTTAAAATAACTACTCTACTAATTTAAAATGTCCCTTCACAAGCTAAGTTGTCCTATAAACCTTAAGGCAGACACATATGAGGGAAATGAAGGAGCTTGTGGAGCAGGTGAATGAGCAGGTGTTTTAAACCCTACTAAAATGTCAGCGGTAGTTCTGCACTGAACTATGTATTGGAGCACCAGTTGTGATAAAATGGGCCAAACTCTCACAAAGCTGCTGCAGCTCTTTAAGAATGTAGCTCACAGCTTCTTTCTCCCCCTCCCTCAAAGCCTCAAATGACCTTTTCTTGCAAACTAAGGGGTCAAACATCCTCTCTTGGCCCCAGCCTCCATTTCCTCAAGGTGAAATCATTGACTATTCAGCCGCTCTCGATGCCTGTCTTTATACTTGAGATGTTGCCTGGGATGCATCTTTTGCCTGCAGGAAACCCATCTCTCTCCTCCTCTTCCACCACCCCCCACTCTCCCTGTCTTTCCAAGCTTTATGGAAAAGTGGTGACACCGTGTTTGTGAATGAGTCAAACAGCACTTAAGTTTAAAACACAAAACAAAACTTTCTTGACAGGAAGATGAGATGAAGATAAATTTAATTATGACACTTTGTAAGTGTCCATAAGTGTGTTTGTCATGATGTTATAGAAGTGAGTATATTTATGGATTTAAGTTTTATTTAAACCAGTTGGACACTGCTGTATAAAGACAACAGCTTTGAGATGTGGACACAAGTGCTTATTTTATTTCTCTGGATGAGACTGATCTGACTTCTCTCACACAAACACAATAGAATGTTGCTGCTGTTCTCCATTGTCCTATTTATATCTTGTGTGTGTGTATTTAAAAGTCTACAGCTCTTTTAAGTAAATTAATACCAGCAGTAAGTGTCTGTGTCTTGAAAGGTTTTATTTTAGAACGTTAAAGCTAAATTTAGGTATTAGAAAACCTTTGAGTACTTATTTTATAATCCTGATTTGATTAGAAATCTGTTCCTATACAAAAAGTTACAAAAAAATCCCCTCATTATTGCAAGTTTAATGCTGCTTCCAGTCAGAAGAACAAGAAGAATTTGTCACAGCCCCCATCTCCTGAATGAAGTGAACATTTTGATATATGAATGGTTTAAATAGCACTGACTATACAAAAGTTGTTAGACTAAAAATTGTATGAAGAACAACCAAATAACAGGAGAAGTGTGAATGCTGCATCAGGTGACAGAGGAGAAAGTGTAGATACTGCAGGGTATCCAGTAATGGTGGTAATGATGTAAATGAAACTGGGCTTCGGTCTGATCCTCCTGAAAGTTTCGGGGGAATCAGAATGCAGCTCACACTTCGTAGCTCGGAAGCTCCAAGAACACACAGGCAGTCCTTCAGTTTGTCACAGTCTGGGTTTCTGTTTCAGCAAACACACACATTTTTCCCATGGGGGTTACTTGTAGACATAGTGCATTCCCTCGTCCCCCAACCTAACCGTAACCATTACAGCTGAATGCCAAACCCCCAACTTCAACATTCAGACTTAAAGGTAACATTTACTCAATTCTAACATTTACCCTGAAAACAGGTCTTAACCCTAATCTTTCCCCAAACATAAAAAGTTAGACTTATTGTTTTGATCTCATTTCCCAGAAACTATAACTTTAAGCCGTGATTGTTACCCCTTTGTTATATTTTGTTTTTTTGCCCAATATCTTCAAGCAGTAAAGAGTTTATATTTGGATATATTGTTTCCTTCTTTGTTTCAGTCAAATATTCAGGGAAGATATAGTGGTAACAGCTGACTACAAAGTATAAACACTTGAGTGCTTTAAGAAAAGAAATTCATCCAAATATAAAAAAATAAACTTGTTAGTCAACAATAACTGAAAAGCTGCCGTCAGCTGACTGCAGTGAGGTTGTAGTTTTGACCTGGGAGGTGTGTTGTACAATTTATTTATGTATTGAGTATTTTGAGTGTTAAATCTCTACTTTTAGGCAAGCAACATAAAAACAAAGTTTACTTTTTTCAAACATTGTTATAATTAATGACATGGAGTAAAACACAACCAACAAAATCAAACTATAAAAGCTTAAAAGGTATTTGAGATTTGAAATGATTTCTTTGCCCGTCAGCTGGTGAGCTTTGAGCTGAGTTCAAACCAAGCATTTAAAAAGAGTCTTCTGATTTCATTGTTTTGTTTTTGTTCTTTGTTGAGAAGGAAGAGCACAATTCTAATCTTTATGGCAGACTGATTGATACATGGAGCATGAGCCAAAACAAAACTAAACAAAAATAAAAACACTTCATTTTGTGTACTTTGTTCAAACTATACAATATGGCATAAATCTTGGTGGAGCAAATGCTACTCTTTATGTTTTGTGTGTTCAATAAATCTAATCAAAAAACTAAATGTGACAATATGCCATTCAATCTCAAACTGTCACTATTCACATTGTTGTTTTTATCTTTTAGATTAAAGTCCAGTTATTTCATTAACCTTAGACGTTTCATGTCTCAGTTTTAGCCGTGTCGTATCTCCATTAGATGCTTTATTTTGGAGGTGGAGCAGCAGGATTTTACTGGGATTGAGTCATAATCAACTGCAGTGAGCACCAACGGTTGAGGAAAATGTCATTGTGCAAAAGTTGTTTTAAAAAATAATTTTGCTTAATAGCACAATAATAAAATATACTCAGCTTTAGTTTTTCTCTTTTATATACCATTTTTAATTATTTTATAATAAAGTTAAAATATTGTTAGATACCAGATGATGAAACCATCATTTGTTCAGAAATCTTCAGGATAGAAATCTTATCAATATTTTCTTGCTTTCTTCACTGAAAAGTCAGAAGGAAATCTGATGGCAGGGTTGTTGTTTGTTTTTGTTTGTTTGTTTTTTTGATGTGGTGTTGGCTTTAAAAAGGTCTCTGCAGGCGAGAATTACTTGTCATACTCTGATCAAAACATTCTTCCCCTCCTCCCTCATGTCTCCTCCTGTGCCGTAGCCTTGCTGTACCTCCATCTGTGCTGCTGTTTGCCTTCTGTCTCCTCTTCCTGCCCTCACCCGCTGCACTCCACCACGAATCAGGTATGCATCACTTCCTGTCTACCTCGGACACTTTCACCGCTGCTATTTATCACGAACATCTGTTATTTCATTAAATCATGGTGACCTTTGACATTTTGAGGCTGCACCTGCCTTCCTGTTGTTTACTGACAAGCCGTTTCTGGAGGTCATCTTGAATGTTGTTCGAGGGTGAAAATCATAGTCATAATATTCATAATTTTGTTTAGACGAATGTGACCTTTGGACATATGGTCTTTATACTTTGCTTACCAAACTCTGTTCTCTTCTGCTGTGCACAAACAGACAGTCTGGTGTGACCTTCAACCAAAAACATGAGAGAGTATATTTAAAAATATCAGAAATAATTTGCTTGTCTTTCCTCAGATGATTCAAAGCTTCTCCAGGTAACCATTCCCACGAAACCTGTAATTGTTGTGCTGGGAGGTTCTCTGACTTTGCCCTGCCTGGTGTCGCTGGCCCTCCCTCCACCGTCCCCCTCCACGAATGGCCGTCACGCTGTGCTGTCTGTGCCTCGGGTCAAATGGAGCGTCCTGGCTGAAGATTGGGAGGCAGAAATCCTGGTGGCTCGCGGCGACAGGGTGAGAGTCAGCGAGGCCTACAAAGACCGAGCGTCGCTGCTCAGTTATGCCTACTCCCCTGCAGACCTCACGCTGCATCTGCAGAACCTGAGACAGAATGACACCGGAATCTACCGCTGTGAGGTCCAGCAGGGCCTGGAGGACGCTCACGATGTGGCTCAGGTCAAGGTCAAAGGTAACACAGACAGAATTATTCTTTATTATTCTTAATCTAGATAAATCAAGAACATTATTACGCCAGGGCATATGAGATCTGTTTTTTATTTAACTCAGTTTAAAAAAATCTGATGTTCTTGTACAACCAAAGCATTTTATGGTCTGAGTCTGAGTGGATACAATAACTTCCTGACTGAACTGTTTTCTGACTATCATTCTTTTATTGGCAACTCATTGTTTCAGTTGTCTGGACTGCATTGTAAGAATCATGACAGATCACACATGAGTGTCAGGACTTCACCAAAATCTTCCTTTGGGTTTTCAGGAGTGGTGTTCCATTATCGTGATGCTTCCAGCCGATATGCTTTCACCTTTGAGCAGGCCAGAGAGGCCTGCGAGGAGATTGGGGCTGAAATTGCCTCCCCAGAGCAGCTGCTTGCAGCCTATCATAGTGGATACGAGCAGTGTGATGCAGGCTGGCTCTCAGACCAATCTGTCAGGTCAGAACTTAAGAGAAACTGATCATATTAGACAACTAACTTTACAGTCTCTGGTATCAGAGTTACAAACGGGATTTTTATCCACAAGAAATTGCAATTTAGTTTTGACAACATTCCATTTTTTTCCTGCTGTTTTGTTTGATTGACACTAAACTGGTAGATTAATAAGTGAAGTAGTACAGTCTGTCAGAAAGGGGTCATAGTGCACCACTCATCTAGCTAACAATCGTACTACATCTGCACAACACAATGCTCAGATCATCCAGTAGTTGAGAGACACTCATCTGATCTCAGACCAATTATTTCTGCACACTTCAACCTCAGAAAAGCACCCAGTTAAGTGTTGTCATTACAAAAGAAGAGGCAGCTGGTGCTTCAGTGAAGTGTGACCATCTGTCCACAGATATCCCATTCAGATGCCAAGAGAGGGCTGTTTTGGAGACATGGACGGCATGCCAGGAGTGAGAAACTACGGACTGTTGGAACTTGATGAGCTCTATGATGTCTACTGCTACGTGGAGAACATTCAGGGTGAGACTTAAGTTTACTTTGCTTTACAAACTCTGCGACATTTTCAACTTTATGCACTGTAATTTGAACATTCAGTGATACTAATGCAAACTGAATGAACAGTTTTCTGTGAAAATGCCGTGTGAATGCTGAGTGGTGAAAGACTGCTGACATTTGCTGAAAAAGCTGTAACCGAGTTAATAAAAATAAACTGGGACACCAGCTAAAAGCTAAAAAGAGCTAAATGCTAGTTAAAAGCTAAAAGATGCTAAGTTTTAGCTAGAAGCTAAAGGCAACAAAAAGTTAGCTAGAAATTAAAAGCAACAAAAGGGTAGCTAAAAGCTAAAAGTAGCCAAATGGGTAAAAAACAACACCTAAATTTACAACAATAATTGCACATAAAAAAGAAAGAACATCCAATATCCTTCTGTCTTTTTACAGGTGAGGTGTTCTATGGCTCCACCCCCCTACGTTTCACCTTCTGGGAGGCCAAGGCGTACTGTGTGAGTCACGGCGCGGAGCTGGCCACCACAGCTCAGCTCTATGCAGCCTGGAGCGACGGACTGAACCACTGCAGCCCGGGATGGCTGGCTGACGGGAGCGTGCGCTACCCCATCGTCATCCCTAGAGAGCGCTGTGGAGGCAGTGAACCTGGCGTTAAAACCATCTATCGATATAGCAACCAGACAGGCTTCCCTGATGTTCACTCTCGACACAATGTCTACTGCTTTAAAAGTAAGGAAGCATTTTTTTTATTTTAAACTTGGTCAACTTTTTCCTGGTTTCCACCAAGACAATGATCAATGTGGTCAAAATATGGTTATCAGGAAAGAGAATTCATTTAAAATATGCTCTTCTTTCCAGGTGATAATGGCCTTTACACTGAATCTCCCCAAGATTTTCTTGTCACTGAGCCAGAGGACATTGGGCAAGACATTGTTTTCTTAACCACACAACAAGATGCCAGTCTGAGTGAGATAATGTCAAAAGAGACAGAAAAGCAACATGCCCAAACATCTAAACCCTCTGAGTTTGTAACTCCCTCATCTGAGCATCAGGAAAACCCCTCCACCAAAGATAGCTGGGAGGTGGTGAAGAAGATCAGCTACCCGGACTCCTTTCAGCCGGCACCTGAAGAAAACCCACACACAGACCATGAAGAGTCTCAGGTTCTTCCAACAACTTCTCCAAAGCTTGACGCTCTCACTGTTGAAGAAACCACTTTCCTCCCAGCAGACGTAACAACTTCTGAAAGTATGGGGCCCACCGAGGATCATACTTATGAAACTGGAAGCCCACAGTTGGTTTATAATTCCACATCTGAAGCTGATTTGCATGAAGGGCATCACGAGGAGAGTGACCTCCCTGTTACACAAGAAGAACACACAACCGATATCACCTCGGCTCATCCTTCTGTGACCGAATCAGCTGTTTTAGGAAAACTAGGGGAAGACGTCACCACTGTTTCTGTTGTGGAGATTTCCCCTCACACTGAGGACACTGAGGCTCACTCTACCACCCCGCTGCCATCTTTTACTAACAGCACATCTGAAAATCAGTCAGGAGACGAGGAGTCTGAAGAGGAGACAACAACTCCCTCTGATGATAGTTTGAACACCTCTTCCACCTCTGAGGGACTCCCTGCTTCTAACTCAAGTAAGAAAACTGAACTAAAATGTAAAAGTAGACCTAAAAACTAACAGGACAATCTTAGATGCCAAAATCTTATTACCTTCTGCTGGTGGGCGATACTACTTTTTCCTGTGTTTGTGTACGTGACTGTCTGGATATGTTTTAGATGCTGCATACTCCAAATTCAGAATGTCCCAGTTCCAAGTAGAAAAAAAAATCAACAGGAGCATCTTCCAAAGTCAGAATTTTGACTCAAAAAGTTTGGAAACTCTTGACCAGCCCTGACCTCAAAATCTGTTAAGGCTGACTCGTGCATAAAGAGCTGTGATAGGTTCGGTAATAAACTTTTTATTTTAACTTTTGTCAGTTTGCATCTCAGTAATCCAGTCACACGAAGTATTATATTATATTATATTATATTATATTATATTATATTATATTATATTATATTATATTATATTATATTAATCCACTTTTGCGTATATTTTGTAGTTTGGTTTAAGTTTTATACATTTCTGATTTCCATACTATTTTCTTGTTGAATTACTATTATCTTCTGCTTTGATTTTTCCATTTTCAACTTAAACTGTTACAGAAGTGGATACGTTTTTTTAACCTGTGTCCTTTGGGTCAAATTGACCCGAAGTTACAAAGTCTTTTCTACCTCTCTTCTTCTCTCTCTTTTTTGAGGGCTTCCGGAGGGTTAATTACATTCTCTTGACAGGTTTTGACCACACTCATGAGCACTCAGGTGCAGAGTCTGCTATCCCGGTGAATCCCGGTGACGAGGAGTTCAATCACACCTCAGATGATCTGTCAGAGCAGAGTGGTCACGTGGATCCTGCAGAACTCCCAACAGCAGAGGTCGTCCAAGTCACAGATGACATAAACTCCAGCACCTATGAGTCAGATTTAAAAAGTCATCTGTTTACATCGCTGGCCTCCCCTGTCTCTGTAACTGTGTCTCCATTTTCTGTGGAGATTGAAGCCAGCTCAGAGGCCGTAACATTCCAGCATGAAAGTAACATTTCATCTGATGCTGAACCTCTGGAAGAGTTTCAGGATAGAATTGACCAGGAGGAATTAGAAGAAAGCCCAGCAGTCTTCCTCAGCACAGCCCAGAACTTCACAGACGAAAATTCAGAGGAGGGGGAAGGAGATTTCAGAGAGGAGGCAGATGACTCTTCAGGGGAAACGCCCCACAGAAAACCTGAACTTCTTCTAACGAACCCGACTCTCTCTGTGGACCACACTTCTGATGGAATTATTGATGAGGCTGGGACTAACGCACCTCCACAGTCAAAGATAAAAATCACACTGGTTCCTCGACTGACCTTCACACCGAGCTGGAAACCGGAGCCTTCGACCCAAACACTCGAGGAATCTCTCTCCGATCGGGAATACAGCGCCGAGCTTCCTGTCTCTGAGAAGTCTGACAAGATCTCCAAGGAGCAGGATTTTACCACAACAGCAAGCACAATCTACGGTAAAAATTTGTATTATTAACTCCTTATACTATCAGGAGGTTGTATTGCTCATTTTTACCAGGCACACATTTCAAAGACAATCAGATTCAATATTACTCTTTAAATCTTAAAGGTGTTTATTTGATTCTTTTATCTCCTTACTGAGTTTAAGCATCTTCAACATGAAACTGTGACCCTTTTAGAAAAATTTTTAACACTCGAGGATACTACAGTGTGACAAACTGTCCCAGCAGAACCTGGATCGGAGGGCAGTGAGAGCGACCCCACCACAGATGAGCCCTCAGCTACCATCTGTAAATGGCACCCCGAGGAGGAGGAAACGTCCAGGACAGCATTCACCACCGACAGTGATGTGACCATCGCTGCTCCAACCGTTCACTCTGAGCATGCTGGGAAAGTTGACAGCGAGCATACAGCCATGGGGCCCTCCCTGCCTGCTGAAAAGGTTTCTGCTGCAAGCCAAGGAGGTATTTCAGATACTGGTACTACTCTGAGTCTGCTGATGTAACAGAATGATAGTGTTTGTATGTTTTATTGTAGTTTTTAAAGGAGAGGATGTGTCACTGAAAAAGAGAGATTTAATGTAATGTAAAGTCACATTCCCTGAAAAGGAAAAAGAAAATCTGTTTTTCTAAAACTTGAAAAATTGCATTTTGCTGTTCCCACTTAATATATCAAACAATTACAAACATAACTATATAACTGTTTGTTTATTTTAATGTGACAACAGTAATGCAAAATATTAAATTTTATTAAGAAAATAAAACAGAACTTGATTTTATAAGATCTGAAAAAAGTCCTAGAAAAGTTTTCTAAATGAAAAAAAAAAAAAATTATCCAAATCCATCTTGTGTAAATAAAATTATTAACTGTATTGCTCCATTCTTAAAATTTACTTACAGCAATATTATTTCCAATAATAAATTGTGAAAGTATTTAATAGGAAATAACAAAAATGTTTCCAAGACTGAAATTTGATCATTACTCAACTTTGGTTAACCAAACCTGATATTACAGCGCCATCTGCTGGTAGGTTTTATTTGCAAACTAGCAAATTTATTTTGTAAAATTTATTCCTAATATTAGTGTACAACTTGAGATACTTGAGATCCTGGTATTTGACAATCCTTTTTTCAGGCAAAATATAAAAAAACTAAATGATCACATTTTGTTTATTTTTGCTGATTCGTCTTATTCTCAGTAGAGCTGCGTTATCGTTCTTCTGGAGAGCTTTATTAACACAGGAAAGAGTCTTCTTGCCTTAGTTTGTGCACATCCTGTGCTAGCTTGTGATACTTGCAAGCTGGGTTTAAAGTTTAGCCTTTTTATGTTTTCTCAAGTTGTTTCACATGATAGCAAGCTGTCTTTAATAGAACATGTAAAGATTTTATTGTAAATCTCATTCTCAGAAATGTAAAACCTTACCTTCTTCACCTCTGCTCCACTGATTAAGACTATCTGAAAGAATATTTAGATCTTAATAAATCTGTTTGCAGATGCTTGCCTGGAGAATCCTTGTTTAAATGGAGGCACTTGTGTTGATGGTGAATCATTCCGGTGCTTCTGTTTGCCTGGTTATGGAGGACACTTGTGTCAGACAGGTGACAGATACTTTCGCTTCCACAAGCATCTTTTTCAAATGCTAGGAATGCTGTTCTTCCGTTTCACGTTCATGCTTTCTCTCATCTGCTGTGCCTCAGATGCGGAGGAGTGTGAGCCTGGCTGGGAGAAGTTTCAGGGCTTTTGTTACCGTCACTTCAGCAGACGGCAGAGCTGGGAGGCAGCAGAGCAGCACTGTCGGATGTGTGGAGGACATTTACTCTCTGTCATGACTCCTGAGGAGCAGGACTACATCAATGGTAAATCCAGGTTACAGAAAAAAGGCTTTCAGTAAAGATTAGGTGACATATGTGCAAAATAATCAGGTTTAATTAGTTAAATTTTAAATTTGATGTTCCCAGGGTCAGTAAAGTCTCAAAACTCATGTTACGAAAATATTGGTTTGATGCATTTAAGCCATCAAAGTATCCAATTAAACACCTTTAACATCCAAATGGAGACACAGATGTTTGGTCTATGATGCAAACAGTAAAAAATATCATTACAAACAGGATGTCATTCTGATTGTTTACTACTTGTACAAAAATCTGTGAATCATAAAACCATAAGTCTCAGAGATTCCTAAAAGCTCCAGCATGAAAATGTTTCAAACCAAAACTCTACCTTCTTTAGCTGATATCATCTCGACTATGTCCCTCCAGCATTCCCCCTTTTCAGATTCTTCAAAGATCTAAAGTGCTAAAATCTGTCCAGACATGTCAAAAAAAAGCAAAAAACTTATTCATGCACTGACAAAATCATTTTTTTTCTTTATGTGTCATGGTCTGTGACACATTTGCTGTCTGTATTTTGTCTATCTGACAGTGTGTGTGTGTGTGTATCTGACATTCCGCTGGTCCTTTTATAACCAGCAGTCAGATGCCATGGACTGTAGTAGGTGATACATGAGCTACTCCAAATGAGCCGTATTTACAAAACCGTCATCAGATTTCAAAGCATTTCAAAGACAGAGCTGGATGTTTTTAAATTGTGCAGAATTTTACTATATAACATGTTAAATACTCCTGAAAATACTTTTTTTTCCTTTCAACCCTGTTTTTCTGTTGACTTCTGAAATTGGACTTTATTCTTTTACATTTTTCTTTCCTTCAGTTTTTGAATAAAAAAGTAGTTTTGACCACACATTGGCTTTTGAATAAATTAAAGTCTTTAATAAAAAAAAAAAACATGAAATTTTATACTGGAAAACCACTAAACACATGTTTCATCCCATAAGCAGAGTGGCCAGTTGTGTATCACAAAACCATCAGTTCATTTTAAAAAACAATATCAGGAATTATGCCATATGAATGTATTGTATATTACAATATTGTGTTCTTGCTTGATGTACCAAGCAAAATTGTATATAACCTTAAAACATACATATTTTGCATATTGTTAGATAAATACAGAGAATATCAGTGGATTGGACTAAATGACAGAACCATTGAGGGAGACTTCCACTGGTCTGATGGAAACCCTCTGGTAAGTTTCCATAAATTGTCTTTACATTATTCATCTGAACCTTTTTGACTATTTCCACAATTATTCAGGTTGCTAAAACTTGAAAAGGCTGGATTGTATTTAGAGTCTGGGCTGTTATAACCTGCCTAACTCTCCATTAGCTTTATGAAAACTGGTACAAAGGTCAGCCTGACAGCTACTTCCTGTCCGGCGAGGATTGTGCAGTGATGGTGTGGCACGACGACGGCCGATGGAGCGATGTGCCATGCAACTACCACCTGTCATACACCTGCAAGAAGGGCGTCTGTGAGTTCTCCTGCTTTACATATTTACATTTCGTTTTGTGAGCTTTTATTTTCAGATTGTAACTTCTGATGTTGTGTTTCCGACAGCCTCCTGTGGAGAGCCCCCTCGGGTTCCCCATGCGCAGGTGTACGGGAAGAAGCGGCTGCGTTACGAGACCAACAGCAGGGTGCGATACTACTGCGAGGACGGTTTTGTGCAGAAACTGAATCCTGTTATTAAATGTCTGCCTGGTGGCCAGTGGGAGGAGCCTCTGACTACCTGCATGCCAAGTAAGTTCATCACATTATTCTGCTTCTATTATATATTTATATTCTTACAAAAAACACTCTCAGGTCTTCATTACATCTAATAAATCAAACTGAGGATTTTCACCAAAAGTCAAAATAACACAATCACATAAATACATACTATCAGTATTTATTTTTAAAACTTACAATAAAACACATTGTATGTTTTTAGAAATGTCATAATGTCATATTTTATCTGGTAGTAGCTGGGCATCTTCCCCAACACGTACACTGAGTGCTATACAGTGTCGTGTTTTTGCTTAAAACTTTGCCATAACTCAAAAAACACTGGATGGATTTTGATGAAACCTTCAGGAAATAATTATTAGATGTACATCTACTACTGATTAAAGTTTAGTGTAAATTTATTGTGCTTGAGGCTAAATGGTATTCACAACACATACTTCAAGTGCTACTCTTTGCATAGTATTTTTTGTTTAAAATTTTAGCATTGACATTTGCAAAAACATTTTTTTTAAAGACTTATTTTTAAAAAACATTCTGAAGTCCAGGCTGATGGTGATTTTTATCAATATCCTGAAAAAAGAACAAGAATAGCATTCACTGTCTTCAAAGTAAAGACTGTTTCCTAACCATTCCAAATCATTTCCTTTCATTTCTTTTTTTCTTCTACTTCCAGCTCATAAATTTGAGGGGGACTTTGTTACCTCAGAGCCTGACCAGCATGAAGACGCCACGGGTGCAGCTGCAGAGAAAGCAGCTCCACTGTTCTGGGACATTAAGTGGGATTCTTAAAGCCACTCGATCTTTAAAAGAAAAAGAAAACACCACCCATCCTTTTGTTTTTCTACTTTTCTAATATCACAGTTGAATTTCCTGTAGAAGTCCCCCATTACGATTGAATGTACAAATAAAATATTGTGTATTTGTCAAACTAAGTCACATTTTCAACAGTTCTGGACATTTTGTAAGTGCTGTAATCCAAATGTGTGTTTTCCTGGGTTATACAGTGAATGTAGTCTAAAAAGCATCTGACACTTTAAATAAATCTATTCATTTAAAAACTAAATTGCTGCTTAATGTCCGCAGGAACTTACCTATGACAGAATCATGACTCCAGGATAAGAGAAGATTTTTCACACTTTTCAAAACATTAGTCACTGGATTTGATTTGGTTACACCTAATTTCATGAATGTAGCTGAAGACTGTTTAGAAGGTACATCCTTCAGGTTTAAATATTTATGCAGAAGGACACAGCTCATGTAGAAAATGATAAATATCATTAGACAAATGTAATTATTCCTGAAATGCAAAATAGTGTGTATTTTGTAATTCTGTATTAATGGAAACAAAATTAAATGACTTTATCTAGCAGATGAACTAAAGATTGCAGTGCATAAAAACCTATAAAAACTAATACAGTTCACCAGTTTATAGCTGTGGAAAATTGATCATGTTACTTGTTTACATGCAGTAATCAGTGATTTTAAATATAGCCGTGTTTTGGTGAATTACAAACAGCAGATTCTTTTTAAATCTGTCTGTTCAGTGACAAAGTTATATTCATAAATGTGACTGCTGATGCCACAAACTGTAATGTTGCATATTTGTATAAAAAACACTCAAATGTTGCTGTGTTCCTCATGTGTTTTTCCATTTATCCCAGTGTTAAGGCTAAACAAAGTTTTTGTGGAAGTAATTTTGCCACAATGCAAAATATGGAAAGAACTGAACAAAAACACCAGAAGACTAAAAAAATCACTGCTCTGCAAAGAGTCCCATGAAGACAGAAATTACAGGAGATTCATTTTTGTCAGGGTTGAGTTTTAGATATATTTCTAGAATTTTTTTAATTCTTCTTTATCAAAGTATTAGACGAACTGCTGACTTCAACTGTAAATTTCTTGTCTGACTATGAAACAAAATTTATGAAAATAATATTGTATCACTTCCTGACAATATAAAATGCTCTAAAAATCTAACAGTTTTGTTCATTATCACCATAAAACACAACAAAATTATGATCATCTTGCTGGAGGTTGTCCTGGTCTCCAAAATTCACTTCATGCATGAACATCAGTCACAGACGAGTGAAATTATAGCAAATTCTGTTATCAGATTTCAGGAACAGATAAACATATTAGCAGGTCCAGACACATAGCAGACTAGTCAGAAAATAATCTGAAAAGATAAATGTCGTTTAACGTTTTTTCACAGTTCTGTAAAAATACTTGGCTCACGTGTTTTATTTCCTCTCTGATTGAATGATTGATTTTGAGAATAAATGTTAATTTTAACACAAATTACAGCATTTTGGCTCAAATATGACAGCTTTTTTTCACCAAAGAAAAGCAAAGGTTCTAATGATTATATTAATTTAATCTTTGCTTGTCGATGTTTTGAAGAAATACTGAAATAGATCCAACAATAACATAGGTAACAAAATGTTTGTCTAAAAAAAAACTACATAAATTCAATGAAAACACAAAAATCTGACTTTGTAACACAGCTTGAATTTTACTGTTAAATGTACGTTGATTTAACTGGGTATACGTCAATAAAAGTACTAAAAAAAGAATTATCTTCTGTAATTATTGTGGAAACATTTCATCACATCAGATAAATTAAAATAGTTTCGTTCATTTTTCTTCCTCAGTGTTAAAATTTAAGCAGAAGTTTTTACTAATTGTTCATAACCATTTTATTAATAAGGCATTTTAAGCTAATAGGAGAGAAAGAAGTCACTGGCAGCTAAGAAAAATGCCTTAAAGTATATTTCAAACAGGTTTTTTTGTTTTGTGGCTATTTCAATGAGTTGTAATTTACAGTCATATAATGGAAGGAAGTAATTATTTTATACCAAATGATTCAGTCTCACAACCCTAAACAGAATAAAGCAGAAGAAGAAAATGATTCAAGGAGTTTAAAAAGACTACTTTGAGGAGCAACAAACATTCTGCAAACCTGCTCGTGAAAATGCATTAATTGATAAAAAGTTATGAATAAAAGCACAACCTAGAACAGAAATCTTAAAAAGCTTTAGGAAACACCAGTAAAAACAGCACTTATATGAGTATATTAAAGTTAGTATTAGATCCGGTAACACTGCATGAGTAAGAATATAATCCAATCGTGAAGTATTTTTACCACCAGATGATGCCAGTCAGCTGTTTGCTTCAGTCTGTGACTTAGTGCCAGACTGACTGACTGTGTTTTTAATGTGTCATACACAATCTATCAACATGTTGTTGACAGTTTGTGTTACACAGATACCTGTGTCTTTTAGAAAACTAATTTCTGATGTCATTCCAGTGCTGACAGGAAATTGGAATAGAAACAAACAAACAAATGTGACTATTCTGTGGTGACAACCAGCATTTGTTGCCTCTGATGAGAGATTTTTATAAAATCACACAATTTTTTCCCCCCATGTTTTATTGGCAGATCCAAAGTTAGCATGCAGACAAATCTTTCTTGAATTAAATCATTTTACAGAATAAGCAGTTCACCATTAATAGAAGTTTTTGCTGCTTGAATGAGTTCATAGAAAGCAGGTCAGAGACACATTACATCTGTTAGAAGCTGATTGTGTATGTGTACTTAAATACATTGCATTTGCTTCCACTGTTTTAACTATTTCATCCATCCCAGCAGTTTGTGTTGTTTAAAACAACTACAACTGAATATTCAACGTCTTCATTTCCCAGGTTTTCATGGTTAGTAGCCAAACTTTATCTACATCTTTTCTTTTTACTTTTAGGCTACCTATAGCAGTAAGCTCCATAAAGATGGGTTGTTTTGCTGGGGAATCCAAATGACCGCACCCCTGCTTCTGGCATACCTCCACAATTTTTCCTCGGGTTGCTAATGGGAAACCGTACGCTGCCATCTTGAAGCCAACCACCGTTACACTGGTCATAGTTCTGAAAACGCCAGGCGGCATAAAGCTGGCCGACCGAAGCCAACTCAGCTCCCTGATGTTTGCAGGCGTGCACGGCCTGGTCAAAGGAGAAGGACCCAGATATGTAGGAGACAGAGCCTGTGACACCAGAAAACATCATTTGAATACTTTGCAAAGTTTTAAACATGTAAGCACACTGCTATTTATTTATGAGTCAATTTTTGGTATAATTTACAACCTTTTAATATTAACCACATTAAAGCCCTATGGTGGTGTTAAGGTGGGTGGGACTCTGGGCTTTTAAGGTTATGAGATGAGAAGATTATACATACAGGTACATTATGTCTTCTTTATGGTCTCTTTGTAAACATAGTAAAAGTCAAGTTTCCACTAAAGCCTACTGTCTGACTTACCAGATGTCTGAGAAGTGAAACAGAAAGCATCAAAGCGATCATGTTTCTGATCTTTTGGTCCATAACTGCGAATGCCTGGAGGCAGATCTCCACCACATACGGGTCTGGGCTGTACAATCGGATAATGAACTGTTCCATCATGAATCCAACCTGCATTACACCAGTCCAAACCCTCAGTCCAAGCTGCAGGAGGAGACAGAGTGATGAGACGTAGCTTAACAGTGTTTACAGTTGGGAAGGACGGACAGTGTGTGGTACCTCTGTAGAGCTGGCTGTATGTGGCTAAGACACCATCTTGCTCAGCACACGCTTCTTTGGCTTCATAGTATGTAAACTTGTAGCGGCCGTTTTTACTTTGATACGGGAAAACCACACCTAGAAACAAAGTCAGTGTTTGTTTACCCCCAAAATAGCCCCTATGCAGGTACAAACACATTTCAAGTACAGATTTTACAGTGTTTACAGGACAGCTGGCAGATATAAAACATATTTTGCTTCTTCACAAGTGGAACGTACTGGAGAGAAAATATTCAGCATTTTAGCAAATACCAATGGTTGCTTCAGTTACCTTCAATCCTCAAAGTAATGATAATATTTTCATCCTCTATGCCATTTATCAGCTCACAGCGATACCTGCCACCATCCTCCAGTTCAAGATGACTGAGGTGCAGAGAGGCGTCCATGGAGTGAGCTCTCCGAAGAGAAGCCCGCTGTCCAAGATGGCCATACGGCTTGAAGGCCTTTGCATTTGATATCATGATGATGTTCTCTTGGCCGTTGTGCCCAGGCTCCAGTTTTGTCCATTTGATTTTGTAATGGCTCGGTTTTGTTCTGAGAATGCATGGCAAGGTGACATTTTCTCCCCTTCGGCTGGTGACTTCTACATGGACAGGCGGCTCAAGGAGATACTGAAGCTTCCTTGGTGTGTCTGATACTGTGGGTCAAACAACACCAGCAATTATCAATGCATAGCAATAAAACAATAAGCCAGATAAAGATTGTTAAATTTGAAAAAAAAGAGAGATGACCATTGGTTTGTGGGTAAAAATACATTTTGTTAACTTTGCAGCCACATGCATGATTAACAGTGATCATACAATTGTTGTAGTATTAGGCTAAAAATTCTGTAAATTTGTACTTCTAAAGATGACTTTTAATTCAAAAAGGAAGAAAAACATACAAAATCCAAACCTATGGAAGCCAAAATTGTTCAGTTCTTTAATGTAGATTTCTCGAAACTAAAAATGACTTATTTCTAATACTGTATCATTAAATCACATTGCTTGTTTTCTTAGGATAAAAACACATTATTTTGATAATAGCAATAAAAATAGTTTTTTTTTATTAAGGTTATCCAACATTGGAGTGCAACACAAGCCTGCTGTAACAATCAGCTCATGCAACTGATTCGGAGCTGTAAAACTAGTTTGCAGCAGGGATGGCTTTTGGTCTTTAACAGTTTTATCTGTCGTTTGACTTTATTTGGGCAGCTGTTTCCTGATGCAGGAAGACGAAAATCAGTCATCTCTTCATTTTTGCCTGTTTTAAAATAGTATTGTTTGTTCTTATGACCAAAGTGCAAAGAAAACAACTCCCTGTTGATGCTTTAAACTCAGTTAAGTCTTCCCTAAAACTCATGATAGGATATGTAAAAACATGAATGAGCACTTGACCAAATCACTTTACAATCACCTTGAGATTATTGTGGGTCAAAAAATAAGGAAATATTTTTTCAAGGCAAGAGCTCCTAAATTTTCTTTATTTGTGAAGTCAGAATTCCTACAATAAGGAGGTGAATCATCATGTCTCATCATCAGCAGACTGAAGACCACTGGAAAATCACCTACTGGATGCTCATTTGTCTTCTGTGTGGCTCAGAGTAAAGGCTTGTTGCACCAAGATAAATTTTAGAGCAACGTAGCTTTTAAGTCCTTAAGTGGAGACCTGAATATTTGTAGTTTGTGTCAAAGTGGCTGCTTTGAATGTGTCGTTACTCCAAAATAAGTATCAGATCAATAAGGCTATTAAGTCTTAAGTGGAGACCTGAATATTTGATGTTTGTGCCAAAGCTGAGTTAAAATTTAATCTACGTCATTATTGGGAAAAACATTCACTCTGATAAAAGTGAAATTTGGTAAAGCGTTAATTATCATCCATTTCTAATAAATCCATAATGACACTCATTTTTATGTTCTTCAAATTTGTCCAGTGATAGCTGTTTCTTTTTAAAAACAATGTTAGGTTAGCTTTCTTTTTTGAGAAAAACAAAACAAAACATTGCACACAGTTCCCGTGATAATGAAGTAAATTAGGATCTCTACCTGCTCTGTTTGGGGTGTATGAAGCTGAAGACCAGGTGAAGCAGTTTGACATTAGTAAAAGAATGATGGCACAGTTTATTTTGAAAGTTGCCATTCTTTCTGCTCCTGCAAATACACATGAAAACATGACAAAGTTCGTACAATAGATAGTTCACAAAACAAGTTATTTTATCCTCATTAATCTTTGCAATTATTAAAGCTTTCAGTCAGAATGAATCTTACTAAATTAAACCATCAATATTGCATTTATTTTTAACACAAAAAATATCATTTTGATATTGTCCAACCTCACTGAAGTGGTGTCCAGTTGTCCATTCATTCCCAAGAAATGTTTGACACAAGTACCATATTTAAACAGTCCAGTCCGGAAACTCCTGGATAGTTTATATCTTTACTCATCTCCATTCTTTATTTCCGATGGTGTCTTTGTCCAAACACTGACTGTCCATCTGTGTGACGCTCCCACCCAGGTCTCTCCTTACTCTGGTCATATGGTCCACTCTGTGATCAGCAGTAAACAGGACTGTTGTCCTCTCTGCTCCAGATGTTAATGACCATTCACAGGCTTTGTTCCTGTTTACTTCATTCCTACTGTTTATTCAAAGTAAGATCAAGTTAAAGGAAGAACACATTTACTTTAAGCTTTTATTTAGCCTACAAATATATTCAAACGGCAAAGACTGACAGAAATCATTCAGGGTTGAATGGCTACAATGACGCAATTTATTTCCAGTCAAGCTGCACATATTGTTATAAAAACCATTTACTTTCGATGGTTCTTCACAGCAGTGGGTCACAATGAGATTCATTTTCCACCTTAAATCCATAAAAACCCAGGACATTTAAACTTGTTCAGATACCAGTCCATGTATTTTTATTTGATGCTACATTTTTTGAAGACATTGTAAATTATGTAGAAAGAAGACAATAGTTGTTCTGTGTGAACTCCATAGATGCATCATTAATCTTTTAAATGTCTTATCTGTTGATCTGGCTGACTAAACCAAACTTTAAAAACTTCCTATTTCTCTAACTTTCTTTGAAAAAAAACATTTTAAGCTTGCAGAACGTGGGAGCTGTGAGTTTTCTTTCAGCTTCTCTGGTTGTTTTGCTCAAGTACTGCGTCTTTCACAATATCTGTCTCATGTTAGAAAGCAAAACACTTTTCTGTTTCCTTGTTTTCAAGGAAATCTGCCAACAGTGACAAATGAACTTGCCAAAGGCAAAACAGCCAAGAGTTGGGTGGGAAAATCTCTAAAGATTCATGACTGTGAAACACAAAAATAAATATAAAAACGTAATAAAAGTTTCATTTTAAGCAGATTTAGACAGTTTCACAGAGTAGGTCTATAAATTATAAAAGTTAAAGGTACTCTTTGCAAACTAGGAAATCAAACATAAAATAGGTTAACATAAACTATATCAAATAGTACAGTTTCAAAGAATTTACTCCAGTAGTTTTCCAAATATACTAAATGTAATTCTGAAATGAGGGTCCGCACTAAATGTAAACATGACTGCCCAACATTAAGCTGATCATGATTTGTGTAAGTAAACAACTTTGGTGAGTAAGGCAAGTGTAGACTGGTAAGGTTTGGCTCTTTTTGCAGGTAAACAAAAACACATCCAGTCACACATTGTTCTTACATTTGGTTTTTAATTTAAGGACCCATTAACAATCAATATGAGAAAAACAGTGTGCAAATTATGTTTATTACTTTATAATGAACCCTTTTAAGGTCACACAAATAATTTTCACTCTCACGGTTATACAGTTTGTGTTATTTAATCTTTGCTGCCACATCAACCATTTGTTTTTGTTTTATACGAGTCTGCGTACTGGGTTCATTTCCCTCACACCTTACAAAAACTGTCTCTCATTTATTAAAATTAAGCAAAAGAATTAAAATAAATAAATCAGGTAAATAAGAATGGATCCCAGCTGACTTACTAGTAAAATATTAAGCAATTAGGAAAATTTAATTCAGTTCAATTTAGTTTATTTTATAGTACCAATTCACAACAAATGTAATTTCATAGCACTGTAAACATACGTTAACATATATTATAAAATACCAATTAGTAAAAGTTATTCATCTAAGGAAGTCTCCCACTATACCATGACCTTATAAATTACAAGGTGTTTTTTTTTCATCTCAGATTTCTCACACAGTTCATAGAATGATGAGGTATTAACGCAGACAACAAGCCTGGCTGTGCTTTCCAACCTTTCCCAGAAAACCGTTGCCAAACACCACTATAGAATTTTTGTTTTTGTTTTTGCCCACACGGCTCTGGGGGTCGTAGGGGATGATGCTGTGTCGGATCTAGTTTCCTCTGCCACTATTCCCTCCAGACACAAGGGCGGCATTGTGAGGGCCATGGTCTCCATGCAGTGACAGCAGGCGGTGTACACACAAACACAGTCCAATGTGAAAAAAGATGCTATAATAGGATTCCTCTGTTTATGCTTGTGTTGCTCCCTCATTGTGCTCCCTTATCAATGGGACTCTGTCTTCTCCTCCAATTAGTATTCAAACAAACACCTCTAGGTGACAAAGGGCAACTGTCTCTGCAAAACCACAGGATGTATACTGTGTTTTAATTTTTAAATCATCTTAAATGCTGTAATTGTAGATTGTAGGTTTCAGCCATATGGACTGTGTAAATGCTGTCGCAGGAAACGAAATGAAATGACTCTCCAGCTCCTCCTGCATCACCAGGAGGCTGAAATTAGTTGTTTTAGCAAAAACAAATCTTTGTTTTACAGGTATCAGGAAAGCAGACCATCAGTAAGAATGTGAACTTCTTGACTTTAATGGGTCTTGCAATTGTTTTCACCCTGGCATGGTTAAACAAATTAAAACAAATTATGACAGTTAGAGGTACTTTAGGTATTCATTGCTTTTTATTCTGTTCAAAATTATGATTTACAAATAAGATTTTATTCAACTGTTTTTAAACTGCTTTTTCATTATTTTGGATACTTCAAGCTTTTCGTCTGCTTAAGATTTCTAAACATATGAGAGAGTACACAACCTCCTCTATATCCGTTATCAATTGTTTTGATATTCTGGATTTCCTACATTTAAAACACATTATTTGAATTTATATAAGCAGCAGAAACATTGCCCTCTGCTGTTCATCTTCAGACAAACCATTCCTTTTTTGTTGTGACATCTTGTGGTCATATCAGGATTACTTGAAGTTCTTCCAGAAAATGTAAAAGAACGACTGATCTGAAGGGTTTGAAAGATGTTTTGCTTTAAAAATAAGAAGAACACTGTTCTCTGTGTGTCCTTTAGTGAACTTTTGCTACTGTTTTTGTTCCCTCAGCTCTGCAGCAACATATTCCAGCCTGCAGGCAAACACTCCCTCTCACTTAACGTCCCTTCATTTCTGTTTGATTCATTAAAATGTGGCTTCCCTAAAGATTCAAAGACTTTTTTTTCATGAGACTCTAAAACCATAAAACTTACTGACTCTAGTTGTGGTCATCTATTAAATTTTCAATTTTCAACCATTTATATATATATATTTCCTATAAAGTATATTGAAAGAACTCCAGCTTTTTTACAGTAGATAAATTGTGCCGCAGCCCATCGTTTTATAAACTCCAGGTGCTGAGCGACAGCGCTGAATGCTGAAAGTGTCTCCCTTACATCTACACCAGATGAGTGAAGCTGATATGGGAGCAGGTTATCCTGCCTGCAGCCCTGATGAGGTGTGTATGATGGTGTTGCATTAGTGCATGACCATGTTGACAAAAGTCTCTGACAAGCAGTGGGGTCATGAAGAAGCCAAATGAATAATAACTGTAAAAAAAAAAAAAGAAGAACTGTTAACACCATTCGAAATGATCCTCCATCCCAAAGACACACAAACAGTTTTAGCATTCTTCTAAATGTCTCTGCTCTTGAACACCATATTGGAAGTGACAGCCCTTTGACAGATTTAACTTTCATGCAGATCACTTCTGAAAGCTTGGAAAGGCGTTCTGACTGAGGGGTACGTGTCTCACCTTGCTTTCAATGTAGAAAAATGTTCTTTTTTTTTTTTTTTTGCATAACCCAAACAGGGACTGGATCTGAACGGACCAGGAACTGGTCTTTAACTCTTTGTTTTCCAGCAGCAGGGAGGATTTTAAAACAGGCAAAGTTTAACTGAAAACTGATCTGATGATTTGAAGCAAACTTCCAGAAAACCGCAAAACAGCTGAAACACTGAGTTCCTTTAAATCAAGGCTAAAAACCCACCTGTTTGGAGCTGCTTTTGAACCACAATAAATGGAACATTGACCAACATATCTGATGTGTATTGATATCTCAATTGGTGACTGTATGTTGTTTTTATGACTTTTTAATTTTGAATTTTATGATGTAAAGCACTTTGAACTGCCTTGTTGCTAAAATGTGCTATACGCATAAACTTGACTCAACTTGACTTAAAGCAAACTAAAGAACTGGTTATACGTATATTCTTGAGGGGTTTTATCCTTCAAGTTATCATTGGATGTACATCTAGAACTGATTAACTTTTGGTGTCAGTCCAGTTTGAGATAACCATCACAGCTACCTTACATTAGAAGGGAATGCTTCAAGAAATTTCTATTTCTAGCTCCTTTAAGAAATGTTAAGCCTTTAATATGTATTTAAGGTGTTGAATTAGTTTTAAATACTCCCTCTATGATCTTTTCAGTAAATTAATTAGTGTAATTGCAACACATGACTCGTTCCAGTGTCTTCTATCTTGTCTGTGATAATTAACACATAATGCATCATTCTAAGAAAATTGCTCACCTCATGTCACACCTCATCAATAGTTTATGTATCTAATTATTGAGACTTTCGAACAGATTGTGAACAAACTTGTCGTGCACATTTTAAAAACCAGAGCACTTACTTGACCTATTGTACTCAACACGGAGTGACTTATTGAAGTTCTGCCTGATGCTTTTTTAACCAATTAGTTACAGGGTGAAATGTTTGTGTAACACATACAGATCTGACAGCAGATATGGGAGAAAGATAACTCAGTGTTCTCATACCTGTTTGGCCCTGTTGAACTTAGACCTTCTGTGTTTCCTTTCTACTGAATGCCTTAAAATGTTACAGAACAGTGTGAGTGTGTGTTTCTGTGTGTATTACAAATCAGTAGAAAATAATTTAGCTTCTAACAGTTTTTTTTTATTAGGGAAATCCAACCAATTATAACCTTATATGAAAACAGCTGACAATAACAAACACTATGTCATTATTTACTTAACAAATTAGCAAATTGGGCAGAAAAACCCCTGCAATCCACCTTTACTGTACCATAAGAGTTAGGAGAATAGGTTGCAGGGAGATTCTGCCAATCAAACACTTGTGTGAACACCTCAGTCAAAGGAGGATTTTGGCTCTTTGCTGGTTTGAAACATTCAGGTTTGTGTCAACTCATCATTTAAGAGGAAAGAAATAAAGATTATAGAGAAATCAATGTTGCTCCCCAACAGTCTGTGAAGTAAAACAAAGCTATTTACAAACAAGCTGGAGTCTAAAAGTGTGAATATTTAAAAAAGGAAATTATTTAATACAGTCTTATAAATGTCAATATTTCAGCTTCTTCTTGGTGAATTTCCTTCTGAATCATGGGGTGTACTACTACATACAAATACAAAACCTACAGATCCTAGCCTGCTTGCCAGTCATTCAGTTTGTTTCTCTGACATTAAATGCTTGATGGATCAGGATTTTTACACCTTAAGTTATGAAAAGTCAGAGTTTAATTTGTTTGATCTCCAAAATTCTTTCAGTCTTGTTTTGGCAAATTTTCTAATATTATCATTCATGTTGCTGAGACTCTTTTTATGCCTGATTTTATCCTAAAGATTCTGCAGCCCGACTCATTATAGAGACTAAAAGGCATCTATCTGCTCTTTGTGTGTTAGATTCCTTTTTCATTTTCAAATCTTAGTTCTCACAATTAAAGCTTTTATCTTGCATGTCTTCAAAACCTTAAAAATTTCCTCTGTTAAATATTTGATCTTTACATTAGCAGGTAAGAAAGAAATACCTAAGACCTTGTGCATGTTATCTCGCTCTTACTGCTGTTACATAACAAGCAGGTTTAGTCTTGAAATTATCTCCTTCCGTCTGGTGCCAGGCCTCTGTATTGTTACTATTGATGCTCCCCAGCCTCTGATTGGAAGATTGTGTTATCATAGGGGCCCTGGAGCCAGCCAGTTGCACTGATGGAGTGACAAGAGGCCCCTATCGTTAAAACCTTTGGAGATTTTATTTGAGTCTATGAGAGAGGTGACACAGCCAAGAAGTTTCCATGTTTATAACATAGCCTGGTTTGTCATGGCATTCTGTTTTATTCATATGATTTATATTTCCTACAACTTAGTGATCTCTCCATTAAAACCATCAGTAAAAGTATAAAAGTGTAATTAATATAATAAAATTAGCAAAACATATAAAAGGGAAAATGCAGGATTCTTTTTAAATGATTTACACAAAATCTTTAAAAAAAATTCATAAGTTCCATCAAATAATTTCATACCAGGGGTTATGATAGCTTTAGATCCCATACCTTTTCATTGGTAAAATGAACCACCATTACAGTGAAGTTAATTTCCATTCCCAGTCATGTTTTTGGTTTTCTTTATGTGCATGTGTGTTTCTATATGTGCATAAATATTTCCCTCTATTGAGGCACTTTTTCCACAAATCAGCCACATGATCAGATATTGTTTCCTAAATCCTTTTGTTTGCATCTGATAGCAGGTTAATCCAGTGAAAAGTAAACTGTGAGGAGCGTAATGCCACGGATTATCCACTTGTTTCAATTTAGGATCAAGATAAGAGGATTTATTTCAGCTGAGGTTTCACCTCAAATTGTTTAACATTTGAAATTAGGTTGAACACATATTTATTGTAAGCAAAACAAAATATGAATTGAATGATGTGAAGCTGTGTAAAAATAAAATCGCAACAACAGATTAAAATTGATGGAAAGTGATTACAGGGAAAGAAGATTTTAACTTGAAGTTTGGTGACAATGGATTTCACTGTATATCAAGGAAACAGTGTCATGAATGTTGATCTACAAACCATAATTTGGATGAACACTAACATTTTGTACATTTTGTATTGTAATATTTGCATGGAATTTAAAGCACTTCAGGAATTAATAACCATCATGTATCTGAAACACCGTAATAATGGGAACATTTTGTATTTCCACAGAGCCGAGACTCAGGAGACGTCAGGTGTCTGTCACGGGTTCCTTCATGTCAGAAAGCTCTGGAATGACAGCGACTCGTGGCATCTGGCTGGCTTTAAAAAAGACTTGTGGACTACCATCACACAAGTCCAGTTCACAAAATTTGATGAAAATTCAGGAATAGTTAAATACTCTTTTGAAAGAACAGGGTTTGAATGAATTAGAACCCCATTTCTGAGGACGTACATATTTCCTTAAACATCAAGTTTTAAATCACGGTGTAGCTGTTTTTATGTTTATTATTTTTAACATACATTAATAAACATTCAGGTGCATTATTTTAAATAGCAGACGTTTGCACTTAAAAAGGCCTCCTCTGATTAATGGTTAGCTTGATTCACTTGTTAATTTAACAATTCATTTTCTGATGGTGGATTTTAAATGTATGCATACTGTTTGTCTTAAATACTGACCATAAATCCTCAAAGGAAACACTAAACAAAATGCTGGCTCAGTCACACATAGCAGCCAAATTTTAGTATTTTAGAAGGCAGCTTACTTTGTACTTTTTCCTTTTCTTCCAGTTTTAGATTTGTGCAAAGTTTCCCTGCATTTTTCCAAACAAGATTTTTTTCATTTTGTTTTACTTTTGAAGGCAGATCGGTCTCTAAAGAACAACAAAAACAAATAGTGTAATTTTTTTTGGTTTATGTTGTTTTTTAGCAGCTTTTTCTGCACAAGTTGCAGAAGTACAATACGCACTTAACCATAAAGGAGTTGTACAGATTTAAATTTGTTGAAATTTAAAGTGTCTCAGTTTGTGAGCCTACTGCTAGCTTGGTACTTTGTTGACTCTGGTGCAACTCTAACTGCTGATGTATATTGATAAAAAAAACAAGATCAGATCAGAAGAAAACCTACGTTGAGGCATGTTTGAAGTTTCTTACATTACACGACAAAGATGTGGCACAAGAAAAGGAGCCTGTTTCAACAAGTACAAGATTGTAATGTGCATTAGTTCTTATCTAGATAAATAAATCATTTTCTTCTTGTCATATTTAGACTGTGGTGTTGGAAAGGAAACAAAAATTTACCCCACCTCCCTGAGAAAAAAAAACTGCATGGGTGTAAAAGTTAAACATTCACACAGACGTAAAATACTTTAACATTTTTTAAAAATAGCCCAAAGTAGTCATAAAATCTGTGATACATTTCTGAAATTCCATGGCTGAAATGATGTTTTTTATCTGTCTGTTTTACTGTACACATACAAAAAGGTAATATTTTATTATTTTAGTTTTGGTAACCATATATAAACTTCTATTTATGCAAATGAAGTAAACGACATATAAAGACTACAACTCGCACTTTCCTCTTTGTCACAGTACATAATGGAGTAAGATGTAGGACACCATTCGTTGTACAGCTGACTTGCTGCCGTTTTGTTCCACCAAAGTTCCTCACTTTCTTTCTAAACCTGCAGTCTCAAGTGCTGAAAATCAACTTCCTTGAAATCACAAGATTCTTTCATGCTCTTTGGGATTAATTTCAACAGAGACAGTTGTGAGTGACATTTCTTACAAAACTTCACAGCAGAAGAAAGAGGATGGAGTTATGTTTAAACATCCCATCCCCCAGCTTTAATAGTGAGAACTCTCTGCTGTTCCTCATGTTTTTGAAATGTGACCTGTACAGTAAATGAGCTATACCGTTATGATTTATGTTAGCTGCTGTCAGTATGTACTGAAGGCTTAAGTGTTCAGCACAGAACAGCTATAATGGTATCTTAATATAATAAACTGGAAATATTGTAAAAATTAAATCAGAAGCTTATAATGAAACTGGTTTTGATAGTTTAGGACTGTAACAAGCTTACTCTGTGTGTAATGTTTTCTTCACAAGCCTCAACAGTTCTGTTTTCTTTGTGTGTTTAGGCAGGACAGTTAAGGTTAGAGTCATAACAATATGTGCTTTAGTGGAAAATTACTTTTTCCATGAAAGATCTTAATGAAGCAGTGCATTTTTAAAAAAATAATGACTTATTTCTGTTGTTGCTGAGAACATTCACTAATAGAAACTGTAAATGAGCCACACTTATAAATAACTTTTTAACCCCTTCAGGTTGTGCAAAGCACTCTAAAATGTTTCTCACACACACTCATACAGTGCTTTGTATCATATGTTTTACACTCTGTATGCAGCACTTTTATTATAAAATGTTAAACTTTAGTCTTAGTGCATCAAGATAATGCATTTTATCTGAAGGTTCCTTTTGTCTCTAATCACACACTGCCCCTTTAACATCAGAGAAGAACTTGTCACCTTATAAGCAGAAAAGAATAAATTGGTTATTCAGTAAGGCTTGTATTTGTTTTTACAGAAACACATTTTTTTCTAATCCTAACCATAAAGTTTATAATTCCTAAACTTAACCAAAGTGTTAAGGAAAGCAAAAATGTGGTTTTGTATTAAAGAAGAGTTAAAAGTATTAAGTCAGCTGAGAGACAAAATCGGATCTTATTAAAGCTGAAAGGCAATGAATTCTTGATGGTGTTACAAATGAATGTAGAACTGGTGGGTGGGTGTGGAGAAAAAGTTCAGTATTTACTGTTCAAAGATGCAGGCAAAAAAAACAATATAAACTCTCTGGAAAGTGAATAATGTTGATACATAAATCTTCATCATTTGCAAACACCTGCCAGAGCATCATTATCTTTTGTAGTTTATTCTTTTAGAACAGAATGTGTGCCCAAAACAACTTTTAAATTTTGTGACCACCAGTGTTGATGTAACACAACTGTGAGTTATTATTTTTTATTAAGATAAAAGTGAACTGAAGCCCTTCAGCCTACCTTAAAATCATTCTAAGAGGGGGTTGGACAAGCCATGACTCTGCCTTTTTTTGGTCTGGTAGGTGTGACCCAGCTGAACAAAAACACACATGTGAAGCTCTTGTGTTTGTCTGTGAGCTTGTTTCATCCTCACACACAAACACATTCAGACACACACCAGCCTCTGGTCTCTGCCCCCAGGACACCCCAGTGTCTGTGTAAGAGAGACAGTGTTAGACCAACTTTTCTGCCCTGGATTTTCAACAAGAAGGAACCTTTTCCAAGCCTGAGCGCCTCATCTAACCAGGACGGCAACATGACAGACACAAGCACCAACATGAGGCTGAAGCTGCCGATCACTTGCTTCATCCTGGAGATCATCCTCATCATCCTTTTCGGTGTGGTGGTGGTGTACGACCATGACACAGATTCAAAGCTGTCTAATGAGCACGGGAACGATTCTCACAAACATGCTGACTATGAGAATGACTTCTACTACCGCTATCCAAGTAAGTGTCCGGTGGGTCAGGGGTCAGGATCTCAGTCCTGATTCCAATCGAAAAACATTGCGTTAAAATGCAGAATTAGGGGAACAAAAAAATACAAACTAAAAACAACAACAACAAAAATCGTGACTACTTTTCAAATATAGCAAGAATACTTGCTGTGTTTGAAAGTCACAGTATTTTTGCAAATGCCACTCTAAGGCGAATCATTTAAAATTTTTGACTTCATATAAAAATAATCTGTAATATACTAACTCTTTAGCATAAAAAAGACATACCATTAAAAAAGTCATTTTGAAATAATTCTTTCAAAGAGTTTGGAAACAATTATTATCAATTTCAGATATGTTTTACCTCTCCCGTTGCCTTCGAGTCGAATTGACCTGAAGTTACAAGGGCTTCTTTACTCCTCTCTATCTCTCTGTCTTTTGAGTGCTTCAGGAGGGTTAAACATGATTTATTTTATCTATACTCATAATAAGCCATGCAATATTTGAGTGCATATCTTGCAGTATGTTGTCCATTAGTAAGAATCATTTTATGTCACTGAAATATACTCTGTGTGATACAAGTTTTCTTATGAGTTGCATTACAAAAGCTCTCTATCTCGTGACTGGGCTGGTCCTGTTATTTGTTGTGAATTCTTCATAGAGATTTCTTCCAGGTCACTGCTGACCTGTAGAGACAGATGCATGCTCTACTGCTCTCCACGCACGATCACAATCCTTATCACATTTGTAAAAAGATATTCTATCTTACAGAGTACACAAATTAAAAATGTAGAAAATTGAATTAGAAGTTAGAATTGTCCCAAAGTCTCATTCATAGTTTTAGCATATTAATCCTGTTCATGTGTAACATAAAATGTGACTGGAACACCCCATTCATGTTTTATCTCATTTTTGTGTTGTAATAAAATATAACAGTGTCAGTCATATATTAATGAAATGTCTTAATACAAAAGTTAGATGTTCCAGGAATCATTTTACCTTTAAGGACACCAAAGAAACTTTTTTTTTTTTTTTCTGGGGAGATCACTTATCTCCACCTTGAAGAACTAAAATGACAGATTGCTTATGGGCACATCCTAACAAGTTGGACATTATCTGTACTTACCTGGAGGCGTCTCTCTCAGGTGTACGGGCTGTCTTTTGGAAGAGCAGACATGGGTGAAAAACGTTAAAACTTCATTTAAACTCCCGTATAGATTAGGGTTCGCTCTGCCCCCTTCCTGTGGATCACTGAATTGCGCACATGTTCATCAGACAACACATCAACTGTGAATTATTAAGAAGTTCTCTTGAAAAAAAAATCATAGATTTTTTATAAAAATATCAAAAGATTTATGTCTGTTCAAACTAGAATTATTTCCATTTTTATTTCAAAACTATGCAGCATGCAGCAGTCGTCCACGTTCAGCAATGTGTGTGAATTTTGTGTTTCATGCAGTAACATAACGCAATATTTGTTAAAGAATATTTTTAAGGCCAGACCGTGATGTTCTCCTAAACCTTAACAAGTCGATTTATTGCCTAAACTTGATTAGGAAGCAGTGTTGCCTAATCCTAAACAAGGTGTGACAAAAACCCCGAAGTCAGACAAGGTCAAAAAACAAGTGAAGCCTAAAAAACAGAGCAAATGAATATAAACATGAAGTTGATTCAGTGTAAAAACAATGTGTATAATGAGCCACCATGAGAGACAGGATGAGTAACTGCAGGAGATTAAGAAATAGTTGCATTATACTTTGCCCAAACTAGCATACAGTACCTTAAAAAAGAACAGCACTGTTTGAACTGTTCATCTTGTTGCAAACACCCACTGATTACAAGTTTAAAAAGAATTCATGTTTAAGTCTCTATTTGACTCAAACCAAAATATTCATTGTATAAGTCCAGCAATTGTCCAAAACAACCTCTCTACCTCACAGAACCAAACATTCTTGCCTTAACTCCCCCTGCTGATCCTCACCAAATTGCATCAACCTTTTAAGAATATACATATAGTAGATGTTCTTTTCTGGGGGTTTGTATCTAAAAATGAAACACATTCCCAACTCCAACGGTAGCAAACTAAACATTGGTCCCATCAGTATCTCAGCACATTATTTGCCTGTTGGCATGCTGATGTCAGCATCTACCTAAAGTCCTTCAGTGCTAAAGTTCAGTCTCACCACTTAGCATGACCACGCTCTTTGTTTCTTCAATTTATTTTATTGAATAGTTTCCTTGAGTGAATGATTAACCCAATTTAACTTAATCAACAAGTACTTTAACCTTAATGACAAACAGGTTGGTTAGCCTCTAAATGAAGCCAAACATACTGGATTCATGATGCAGTTACTTGTCTCAACATACCACATTTCCACCGCAACCAACCTCTTGGGACTTCTAACTATACTCTGAGCAAAGACTCATCCTTTGCACTGAGGCAACAATAGGACACACAGAATATGGTTTTAAATTTGAATATGGTCTTTGAAGTATTGCTCTAAGCTACTGAAGGTGACAAGCTTTTAGAAAATAAGGGTGTCGATTAAAAGTCCGTGGCATTTCATGGTCTCAGACAGTGTTTAATCTGACGCCTTAACTGTCACGGGAGCTGAAACACAAGTTCACCTTCATGTCTCAGGAACCTGTATACACAACCTTCATCCTGTATCCTTATTCCAAGCTTGGTAAAAACACTGTACAATAAACATAGACAGATCCAGACTAATCCAGAATCATGCTTCCTGTAAAATAAGAAAGGTAAGCTCACTGAAATGTGCCTCGTATGTCTCTGTCTTGCACAACAGTGATGAAAGAGACTGTCTGAGAGGTCAGATTCTGAATCCAGGAGATATTCCTTTTAAGCTGCTACTTAACATTAACAATAAAGACATTAATCTACCTACAAACGGCCTTCGTAGTATTTATTCTAACATCAGTTATTTTGGTAAGTTTCTTGGTAAAGTTTAAAATTTTCACAACACAATATTCATACATAAAAACATTTTTAATTGTGTGTGTGTTAGTTGAAAATATCACTGTAGTCTCTTAATAAATCTGGTGACGGTTGGACTCTATTTCTACACAGCAGAGCTCTTTATTGCTCTGATATGAAGGTGTCCTTTCGGGAATCTGGGAACTGTGAGTATTTAGGCTGAAATGCCAACAGAGACACTGGCAAGGCACCCGCTTGGCCATGCCAATTAACAGTTACCATGGCAACACCTCTCACAGCACAAAGCAATATTATGTATAGCAGTTTGGAGCAAATAATAAGCAGAGCTCACAGACTGTGTGAACCAGGAAAGAAGACATGCATTTAAAATGGACTGTTTCCTGTACTTGTATACTGTTTAGACAATAATAGTTTTTTTTACAATGATTATCTAGGTATTATTGTTTATACAATAAAAACTACCACCATTCATGAGTCATTCTGCACAGGTTTGGAGTCACAACTGAACTTGATTTCCTGCTTAACCAAAGTTTATACAACTGCATGCTCTAGGAACTTCTGTTTTCAGTGACAAAACCTTTAGATCCCTGGCAGCTTTTGTTGATGGAGGCTGAAAACACTGACATTTACCTGATGAGCTGTTGCCATGCCTCTGTCATAAGACTTCTCACCAACAAAATATAAACAGAGCTTCAACAGTTAGATTAGTCTCTTTTCTCTTTTCAAGTTCATTTTTTAAATTCAGATAAAAATGTATTGATTTTATTTTTACTTTACTACTTTTAAAAATCACAAATATTTTTTGTTTGTTCACTTGTTTATTTTATTATTTGAAGCTTATGATGAATCAATCACTTGACCCCACTCTGAAATGTGTGGAACTTGAATGTAAGACTTTTCATTTAACACTTCTTTTGAGCTACTCACAAATATTACAGTTTGATGAAGAGGAATGAAACTTATTTTAACTGATGGATAAAAAATATGACAAAAAGCAAACACTCTTTGAGAAGTTTGCTTGAGAACTTTCTGTACTGAGTGCATCTTAATTAAATGTATTTTTCAGTTTTACCGTTTATAAAATGTACAAACAAAGTACTAGTAGTGATGGATTTCATGATCATTCATTGTTTTCTGCATCCGGCAGGTTTCCAGGATGTGCATGTGATGATCTTCATCGGCTTTGGCTTCCTCATGACCTTCCTGCAGCGCTATGGCTTCAGCAGCGTGGGCTTCAACTTCCTGATCGCAGCCTTTTCCCTGCAGTGGGCCACTCTCATGCAGGGCTTCCTCCATGGCTTGCATGGCGGCAAGATCCACATTGGGGTGGAGAGGTGTGTGATAAACACAAACACATTAATGGTCCTCTAAATGCAATATAATACACATACTGCCATGTTTGCTCTCAACTCTTCTTAGTTACATTTCAAAAGAAGCAGATGTCAAACAAGAAATACCACAAAGAAATCCATTTCTTTATTAGACATACAAATACTAAAACAAATTCTGTTTTCAGACCAAGAGAGAAGGGGCACTATCATTTTAGCATCAAATTTTACCTCATCCATATGCTAAAAGTGAGCTTTACTCCTGCCTAAAAGACAGGCCACTTGTGAAATGATTACACTATGTTTCACTTTTTGCATAATTTTTTTTAAATGCAGGATTTTTGCTGAACATGTTTATAAATGAAGCCTTTTTTTTGTCTGGTTTGCACTCATTATCTCAGAAAAGCATTGCTTCTTAGTTCAAATTATGTATTTGAATGCTTTTACGTGCATACCTTATTTTAAAGCTCAATTTTTGGCCTCACAGAGGAAATTAAATATTGCTGAGACCATTTACTGTTCCTAAACATAAATTTATTATTTATCAAACACAATATCTAAACACAAAGTATCTGTTGATGAAAGCAATGTTCAAAGATTTTGTGTCCACTGTAAACTGTTCTTAAATTCTTAAACATACATATTATTATTAATATTTTATTTTTCAGTATGATCAATGCTGATTTCTGCACCGGCTCTGTGCTCATCTCATTTGGAGCAGTTCTGGGTAAAACCAGCCCAGTCCAGCTGCTGGTCATGGCGATATTTGAGGTCACACTGTTTGCTGTCAATGAGTTCATCTTGCTGTCAATTCTGGGAGTGAGTACTAAAAAAAAAATCATATTTGGATCATTTCAGAAACAGATGGAGTGTATCCAGTTTATTGCTTTTATTGTCTTCATGTTTCAGTTTGAGTTTATTGTTTATTTTATTCAGTTATCTTTGTTAACCTTGTCTTAGTTCAGTTCTTGTTTGTCGTGTCTTTGTTTCCTGTCATCATTCACTTCTCCTCAGTCAGTCTCTTGTTTTCCTGCCACGCCCATCTTCACCTGATCCTAGTTGTTATCACTCACCTGTGCCCATTTCACCTAATTACTCTCTGTTTTAAAACCCGGTCATCTCCTCCACTCACTGCTGGTTCATTGTCGCTTCATACGTTGTCTGGTTGTCCCTCTTGTTTTGTGTCTCACTTTTAGATTTGGTTATGCTGCCACGTCAGCCTTTGTTTTTGATTATCTTTAATTTTAATAAATTAGTTTCCTTTTGAAAGACGAGTCTGTGCTCTGGGTTCGCCTCCTCCTCCACCCAACATGATGGAAGAATAATCTAGAATTCTTTGTGCAGTCATTCTACTCATGCACTTACAGTCATGCAACACTTAACTACAACTATCCTACAAATTAACTTTGTTTCAGACCAGAGATGCTGGAGGCTCCATGACCATCCACACATTCGGAGCCTACTTTGGCCTGATGGTGACACGAATCCTGTACCGGCCCAACCTGGACAAGAGCAAACACAAGAACTGCTCCGTCTACCACTCTGATCTGTTTGCTATGATCGGTAATCATCATACAAAGCTGGAGATATCTTGGAATTGTTTATATAGTTTGCTGCACACATTCTCAAAAATGTCCCATGCTGCTAAGTGGTGACAACAGGAGCTGTGAAACAAACAATAGTACTAAAAAGACTTAAATCTTATCATTCATCTGTTTTCTACTACATCATAAAACCCTCAAACTAGCAGCTAAATGGCTGACAGTTAAGTATTTAGACGCTACCTTTTGATGTGCTGTGTTCAATTTCACTTTATCTGCTGATAAACCTCTAAACTAGTAAATATTTGAACCCATAGGTACCATCTACCTGTGGATGTTCTGGCCCAGCTTCAACTCTGCCATCACAGAACACGGAGATCCCCAGCATCGCACAGCCATGAACACCTACTACTCCCTGGCAGCCTGCACTCTGTCTACGTATGGCATGTCTGCCCTCACGGCTCATGATGGCAAGCTGGACATGGTGAGCAAGATTTAGGATTCTCATTTTCAGTTTATTGTTTCTAAAATTAAATGAAGAAGTAAGAACCTGCGAGAACAGAACTACATCACTGTGATGCTAATTTAACTGTAAGATCAGGTTGGTAATTTTTAACAGAACCCCTTAGTCACTCTTGAAGTCTTCAACCATGAAGGTTCAATAATTTACAGTTTAGGAGGAACTAATTACAGTTTAAAGTAGTCTTGTTTAGCTTACAATAAGAATTATAAGGTTCCCTCTGTTGCTTCTCCCTTGTTCTCTCATATATTGTATCTTAATTTGGCTGAATTCCTTTTGTCTTAATTCACACCAGTAGGGGGGTTTGCTTAATGCTGTTATGCTTAAGTAAAATCAGGATTTCATTGCACCTTCGAGGTCGTAGTGCTTTAAAAGTGACCACCAATAAAATCATAAAATGGCTAAATTATTGTCAGGATTTTAGAAATGCTGTGTGGACTTTCAGTGCCTCTAAAATGACACTTGCACGTTCATTCATTCATCGTTCATTTCCTGTTACTGCTTTATCTTAGTCAGGATGCTGGAGTCCATTCCAGCTGTCACTGGGCAAAAGACACCTCAGATTTACTTTATTTATATCTTCCATAATTTAGACACTCTGTACATTAGTTAACTTTTAATGAAAGAATTAAAAAACATTGGAAGCTGTTTGAGGTCTGAAGTAACTTTTGACTGACAGAGGTAAATAAATGCTGGGTCAGAAATTGTCAGAATTGATTATATTAACAGTACATCCAAGTGAGCAGCTACCAGAGAAATGCACATTTAAAAAGATGCTTAATCAAAATCACCTTCTCTGTTGTAGGTCCACATTCAAAATGCTGCCCTGGCTGGTGGAGTCGCAGCAGGAACAGCTGGTGAAATGATGCTGACGCCTTTCGGCTCCATGATTGTTGGTTTCTTGGCCGGCATCATCTCGGTGTTGGGCTACAAATACCTCTCAGTAAGGATGACTCAGTATTTTTTGCCCATAAATGAATTATTATATTAAACACATGAAAAGAGGAGTTGCTGAACTCTATAGATGCAGCATCTGTCCAAAGGTTTGAACACATTGATTATAAATCTGGAGTTGCTACTATTCTTGTGTTAAATCAGCAACGTTGTTTCTTCTATTTCTCCCCCTTCAGCCCATCCTGGAGGAAAAGCTTCGGATTCAAGACACCTGTGGGGTTCACAACTTGCACGGGATGCCCGGCGTCCTGGGGGCCATTGTGGGGGCTGTCACTGCTTCTGTGGCAACCAAAGACGTATATGGACATGGGTAAACAATTCATCTAATGCAATAAAACGTTTTTCAGGTTAAATCTAGACTCAACAAGCAGAACTTTTGCTCTGAGTTTTGAGCTAAAAACTGTATAGAGTGTAAGAATTTTTGCAGCGTATCACTAAGTTATAGAAGAACAACAAAAAAATAATTCCAATAAACAATCAACATTTACATTTTTTTTTACATATGTATTGTAAATAAAATAGTCCTGCTTTAAAATATTGTTTTCCATCCTTGTGCTAGAATAACTTAAATTATGAACCGACTTTATTGATATTTTTCTTTGTGTGTCTTTAAGTTTGGAAAAAGTGTTTCCTGATGTGGCGAGTGGAGAAAGAAATGCAAACTACCAGGGAGGCATACAAGCACTTTCCCTTGCTATCACCCTGGGCATGGCCCTGCTTGGAGGGCTTATTGTTGGTAGGTGTCACATTTATCAGCTTTATTTTGCAAACTGAAGGTAAGCACATTTAAAAACTAGTACAATGCTAAGGCACAATGTTTTTTTTACATTTTGACAAGTTTAGATTTATTTTATTATTTGGTTTAGAAAGTTAAGATATAACACTGGTTTATACACTTCTGGTAAAATTAATATACAAAAGCCCATATAGGATCTCTAAATCAGTAAATCTGACATGCTTGAGGCTTGTTTTTACTGTCTGTCTACTTCTAATATCTAATGTCTCCAGGACCTGTTGTACAGTACAACTTCACACAAATCAAGGTTTCCAGATTTGTTGTCAGGCTGAAATGAATAAATAAATAGTTTTACATGCCTGAACTCATGAGACATTTTTATGCATGATAGCAGAAGTTCAGAACCAAATAGGTTCTTGTTCATATAAATTAATATGCTTCCAGTCATTTATTACATTAGAGATATCAAAACTTCTATACATGCATCCACAAAGCATATGATAAATTTAAAAAACAGATCCAAACTAAAACACTGAAATGTGACTGACCACTGGTGCTTTGTGTTCAGGTTTTATTTTGAAGCTGCCCATGTTCGGTGCTCCTCCTGACACCATCTGCTTCGAGGACAGCATCTACTGGGAGGTGAGTATAAAGACTCAACAGGGAGAGAGACAAGCAACAGCAGAATACATAAGCGTTCCTACTGACAAGCTTATAAAAGGGTATTCACTTTGAGTTCATTTTAGCTCAGGGCCCTGTTTTCCTTAACACCCAATAATATGGGTATTTTCAAAACGTTTTTTGAAAAAATTGGATTTTTAAACAAAATGCTTCAAACTATCTAAGTGGTAGCAATATACTGGTTTTGAATATGTAAAATGATGTCTTTGGTGGTTAAAAAGAGGGAAGATTTTAATGCCACAACCATAAGATGGTGTTGTTGCACCAGCAGAAGCATCCAGGTGACAGTCACAACAGACCATATGGGTGTCTGAACACCAGAGGGAGCAAATTTACCATCCCTGCTGGGTGATTAAAAACAGCTTCTCATGCTAAGATGGCCTAATTTAGATTTCCACCAATGGACTGAGCATCATGTTTGTTGTTTACTATGCTTGTGCATTTATAATGTGAATTTTTGAGTTTATATTCTGCAAGCATGATTAGGTTTAAATAAAAGCAGATTTGTCTGTTTTATTTCTCACTGACCATTTCCCCAGATAAAAACTATTAGAATGAATTATTCTTTGTTTATTTATAAATATTGAGAATTACTTTCATTTTTTTAAAGATAAATGAAGCAAAACTCTTGAAATTACTTAATTTGGTCCTATTTTATGGTAATATTTTTTGTTTTATTTAGCGCTTATGTTTTCCTAAACAATACCAATGACAAATCAGTAAAGAGGTTTCATTCTTAGCCTCAGTTATCTGCATCTATGTAAAGCAAATCAGAAAAAAGAAAACTACAACAAAAGACAAATTATTGGCAGCACTTAAAGCTGAATTATTGTCATAAAATGCATACAATGGAGAATAAAATTGATGACATGAAAATGAAATAATGTTCCCATTTTCTGTCTCAGGTGCCGGGGGAAGAGCATCATGAGGAGCAGATGACCGCGGTGATGACGGAGGAATCTGAGAAACTCAACGCTTAAACTTTGAGACAGGAAACCAGAATCACAGAGAAACACTCTGAGGTTAAAAACAGCACTTGAAAGCCTGCAGGCTCAAAAATGTTAAAATGTATCCACATTGTGCTTGTGCCAGCTGCCAAACTGTGTGTTTTACATGAAATAAATATATATTTTTACACAGCTAAATAAGAAATATCAGCTTTTACGGGTTATTAAATGTCACTAGTGGCCAATCTAGAGCCAGATTTATGTTACAGAACTGTGAAACAGCTGCACTGACAAGACATGGTTCTTTTTACTGAAAAATGGCTTCTAAGATTCCAATAAAGGATGATGTGTTACAAAACCTGATTTTTGCAGTCACTTCCAACCAAAGACAAACATTTAAAGCCAAAAAACTGCATTCAATAAAATATCTTAAGTGAGAAACAGAATTTTAAAATGTTTGAGTAAACTTGTTTTTTATGCTGTCATGTTAATCAGACACATGTTTCTTTCAGAAATCTAATGATGTTTTAAATTTCTTTTATCTTTTAACACATACTAGTATTCCATACTAAACATTTTCATTAGTTAGAATAGAAATGCAGTTTTAGTACAGTTATTCACCCTTAAGTAGATAGTTATAATTCATTTATTTTAGAAATTAGACTTTTTGGAAACACAGTTTTGGTTTATTTATGGCATAAAATAAAGTGTTCAAACTTTGTTTTGTCTCTTGTAATGTTTAACATCAAATAATAAAGTAGCTTTTTAACCATCAGTGAATAAAAAGTGGACCAAACCCAATGATAACTAATTAGTCACACAAACTAAAACCAATGTGGTTTTGTGGTGCTTAAAGGGATAGTCTGGTCATTTCTGAAGTGATGTTCTGTCTAATAATTATCAAAAGTTAGTACATTATCAGCCGTGATGTCAGAGTATGGAAAAAAGAGAAATACTCTTACTCAGATTTATTCCTTCATTTTAACTTAGAACTGCAGGATTCATTTGATGTTAGTTTTCTCACAAAAACAACAGCAGCAGCAACAAAAACACAACAAAACAAATGAAAAAAGACAATACAAATCATCCATAAGAATAAACCTTCATTTTTGTTTGTGCCACTCAAAGTTCATGATGCCTCAAATTCAACACTTTGAACAATTTCTGCTCTAGCTGCTTGAGAGTTAATACACTGCAAGAAAAACACAGAGAAAAATCTTAAAATATGTATTACAGTGTGCATGAAATAATTATGTACTGCAAGCTTTGTTGTTTGGGGCATAGAGTGTCCATGTTTAATTAATCCCAGGTTATGAGCCGACATTAATCATACAAGACCGAGTGTTTGGAAAAGATCATGACTTGATACAGCAGGTGTTTACAGTGTTTGTATAAACCCATCTATCCATTCTGACAGACAGTGTTAAACCCTTCATGAAACAGAAAACTGATCTCCCTTAGGCTACTTTACACATGACCGATCTCCTGGAAACAGAGGTTTTTAATCCTGTGCCAGTTAAATCCACTGTAGTTTCCATGCCAGGTCACTAGATTGTGCTGACATGTGCATGCTCACAGACACGAATATCTCCAGCATGTAAACAGATAAATCCAAAAAGGTGACTTGTTTAGACCTACAGTGAGGTTGTGTTGCTGCTATATGTTGAAAAGGATGAGTAACACAAACAGCCCTCTGCTATCTGCCCCTATTACTGTTTTTAATCTACTCATGTTGCAGCTGTCTGTAGTGTGCGTGAAATGCAACAGAGTATCTGAAAAGTTCCACTCTGAAACCTCAATTCAAAAGGTTTTTGTGTCAGAGAATCTGAACATTGTTGTTATGCAAACAAACAGAAGTGGAAAAAGAAATATCCTGCTTTAACTGAAAAACAGCCTCGTGTAAACTGGGGGCCTTCTTCTTGTCAAAAATAGGTCCCCATGTCCACTAGAGGGTGCTGTCACCAAGTTAGAAACATATTTCATCATTCTGGAGCTTCTGCAGAGGACACATTCGTTCTCATTGTAACCTTAGGCATCACTTCACTGTTGAACATGTTACAGCAAGCAGCTTACACATACAGCACTTTACGTTGCTCTTTTAAGGGAGGGCTGATTAATCGAGCTGGGGAGTGACAACTTTTTTAAGAATAGTTTGTTTTAGTGAATGGACTTATGCAAATCATTGCATTTAATTATCCTAAACAATGTCTTTCAGTGTCTCATATTAATATTTTGCCAAGTTTTAGTTTTGATAATCAAGCTATTTGCATAACTTGATGAGATGCCGGCAACTGTGCAAAATTATCACCACATTTACATAGAGGGCCCCTTCGCAGACTGCATGAGCCTCATCTGACCCCCCTCCCCCTTCACACACACACACACACACACACACACACACACACACACACACACAGTTTGGTGATGGCGCCACGGCGTGAACAAGCACTGCAGCCTTTTCCCAGGAACTAAAAGACAGGTGGACAGCTGTTTACTGAATAGGCGCTCATACTGAAGAGCCTAATTGAGCTTCATAGGGCTAATTAAAATGCAGGAAAAAATAATCATGATTATGGTAATTATTCTATTGTCCATAATGTCTTCATGAGATGCACTTGTTTGGCATCATACCTGCAATATTTTGAAGACAATGAAAGAAAAAAGTAAAAAAAAATCACGTGTGGTTGTTAAGTATGCCAAGGCTTTCATTAGCTCAGAAGAAAGAAAAAATCCATGGTAATTGTTTTAGTTCTGTAGTTGAAAATATACACTTTGATGAGCTGGTTTAATAACTGCATTATAACATGTAATTAAATACACTTTTTTGAGTTCATGTGAACTCTGGGTAGAGCTGTTGTAATAAAGTCCTCACTTTGACAGAAGTGCAAAACAAAAAAACAAACGTAAAAAGAAAGGGCACAGTTTCAGTATTTTATTTTCAGGTGTGAAAGAGATGTACTTGAATACATAATGACAATAATCCACATTAAGTTTGAAATTTAGATATTTTATTCAGGGCTTCATATCATGTGGCACCAAATTGATCATACACTTAATCACAAAAAAAATAATTCATAAACCATCTCAGATGAAAAAAAAAAACTCCATTGTAACTTTTAAAATGTCTCCATTTATCTCAACTATGGTAATAAGATCATTTTGTCAACTTTCCTAAATCTCACATCACATTTAATCCTGACACTTTTTTACCCTTGACCCCATCACTGTATTTCTCTGTATGTGGCCAGAGAATGGTGTTGATCGGCCCCTCCAGCTACACGGAGTCGACCCAAGCAGCTGTAGCCTCCTGTGGCTCAGCCTCCAGCTATAGTATGTGATTGTTGTCCTTAACGCTGTTTTGGAGGTGAACATAATAGATTAATAGGCTCCCTCAGGATGTCCAGGTCTCCTGTGGGAACCCTCAGCCTGCTTACAGCCCTGCAGAAATCAGAATAGGCCAAAACTAAGATCATTATGTCAAATCTGACATCCCTATCAGGCATCAAACCAACATACATAAAAAAAGATTTATTCAAGATATATACATGTGGACCAGGGTAATTTCTTTACACATTATTTTATAAAGTCTTAGCTCAGATGAATAAAAGTAAAATCATTAAAAAAAAACAACATGTAATCACAACAGTTGCTTGGTGATTGCATAATTAGTCCATGTGCTTGTGCTTTTTTTTTCTTTCTTGTTAAGATCTTTTACAGCATACAGATTTGCGCGGTTAATTGCTCTCAGAGTACAAACATCAGCACTTTGTAGGAGCATCTGGGACTTGGCACTCAGAGTTAATTTAACACTTGTTATTATTTTGAACAGTCATCTTTAAAGCTCCATCAGCTCTCCAATCAACTCCTGTCAGCTCTGAATAATCATCACTGAAAAAGGTGAAATCATGAGAGCAGCACAGTAAAAATAAAACCAAACAACAAAAAATGTATACAGGATGTTAATGCATGTGAGAAAACGGGGAAAAATAACTAAAATCTCTTTTTGGTGGTTTTTAAATTTATTTAGCTCCAAATTGCATCCGTAAACAGAGCAGTTGTTGTCGCCCCTCTTGTCACTTTTGTGAAGGGAGCAGAGACGTGCTGAGAGGTTGTGACTGATGCCAGCTCAGAAGGGGGATAATGGAGCAGGGGTGTCAGTGGGAGTGCTCAGTAAATGCAGGAAGTTGTTCAGCTGAAGAGCGTTTCAGCCACTTGACTGGGGGGAAATTGCCTTCAGTGCTCCAGGAGTACATGGGAGTGCTTCACTTGAATTTCCTCCCTGCAAAATGGCTCTGTGAATGCCAAATCAACAAAAGTAAAGGCTGTGTGCATTTCGGGCCCCACAACTCTTTTATAGCTCACCTGTGGACAGCAAATCCAGCGTGTGAAAATGCAACTTGGTATGACTGGAATCCAGTATGACCACACGTCCAGCATAAACAAATACCGACAAAACAACAGCTGGAATTTACTGAAATTATATCTTTTCAAAAAAGCAAACACAGTTTACTAAACATTTAATGTATCAGAGTTAATACAAGCTTGAGTTAAGGATTATAATTTTAAACCTGTATTGAGAGAATTTTTGTTCACTGGTGTGTTTGTGTGCATGTTTGTTTGTACTGTTAGTAAAATATCTTGTGAATTACTGAACTTACAGCACGTAATCAGTGAGTTGGCATCTACAACTGATTAACTTTTGAAGTCAACCTAATCCAAGATGGCCACGACAGCAAAGCATTATTAGCAAACACAAAACTGGCTATAACTCTGTTCATTTACAGATTTGTGCTGTGACTGACCCCCAACTTATACTTTGAGCATTAAGGGATTACACAGGATTTTTGTTTAAAACTTGGGTATTATCTATTGGACTCAACTCTGTCTGTCTGTTAGCAAAATATCTCATGAGCCACTTGACAGATTTTAATGTCATTTTTAGAAACTAATCATTGGATGTTCATCTACAACTGATTTAATTTTGGAGTCAATCCAATTCAAGATAGCTACCACAGCTAATTGAATTTAGCTAACACAAGAATAGTTGTAACTTAATTTATGAGATCTATTTTGCTAAAACTGATCTAGTTGTATTACTAACTTGGTGGTAGCCGAGAATCATTCATAGCACAAAACTCTAAGCACTATTACACGTCACCCATGAAAGACAGCAGGTGAGATACATTCGCTCAAGGAATACAAAACCTTCAATTTCTAAATATACTAAGCAAGTTCAGCAAACTTATATTGTGCAATTTAAGAAAATAATATATTGCAGTTTATTTAAAATGTCAAATAAAACTTAAACTTTTTCTGAAGTGCTATTTACTTAAGTGATGTTTTACCGTTTAGAGAAATAAGTAGTGAGAAACAAACATTTTATCTGATCATGAAAACAACAAAATGTTCAACAAAAGTTTCCAAAAATAAGCCAAGTTGTGCCAAAATTAAACATATAAAAAAACAGGCTTTACACATTAACATGGTCCTTTTAGAGGTCTCTACTTTAATTTCTTGGGGTCATAATATCATCGCAGCACCACTCTGTAACAAACACCTTCCTTTACCAGTCCTGAAACTGGATCCTAGGTTTTTAATTCTACTTTAGATGACTAAGCAAACTCAAATTTAAGGCCCTTAAATTGAACAAAGGAGCTTTGGAAATGTGGAAGATCTAAAGAATCAAATTCATCCACTGCCTGAATGACCATTGTGACAGGAAAGGATCACATTTAGGGCAGAATGGGGCAGCCTCTAATCCCAGAGTTCCTGCGAGGTCCCCTGGCGGAGCACCCGGCACACTAACAAGGCCTCCCACTGGACTCATTACAAGAGGAAAAACCAACAAAGGCAGTTATTACACACTCCTTATGAAAGACACCAGGGGTACGGGGGCCAAGCTGGACACCGCTGGGACAAAAGAGCACTGACGACCCCACCACCACCACCATCACCCATTGCCCCCCTACCTTCACCCCAACTGCCCCCACTTCCACCGCATGCATGCCTATGAGCTGCAGGTCTTGCAAAAGGGGGTCTGCAGAGGTTGGGAGAGGTCGTGGCAGTTAATTGAGGGAGTTCGTGGTTCAACGTGGCAGTGCTCTGAATGGAAAGAAAGCAGCTATGAAGTCACGTTATCATCTCTGGGAGATGAAATGGTATGCATGTCAGTACTGCAAAAGTAAATAGTGACAATTTCATATAAAAACATATGAAAATGGTTAGCAGTTTTCACTCTAATGCTTTCCTTTGGGGTCCAAAGGAAAAAGGATAAAAAAAGATTATTTTGTACATTTTACACATACCTATCCTCTCAATGTAAAAACATGTACACACAGGATTATTTCATCACTAACTCCGCTGTGTAAAATATTCCTTTCTTGTTCTTGATCCTAATAAATCACAGAAATACACAGCTGAGAATCTACACCAGCATGCAGAAATAGGCAGTCAAAAGCTCAACAAAATGATAACAATAACATTAATAAATTTGAATATTGAACAAAAAGTACTGCAGGAACCATAAAGCAACAAAATTTACAGGAAACCTGAAATCCAGCTGCAAAGTAGCAGGACAGACAGGAGGAATGAAAACTATCTTGTGTTGAACAAGTAAAACTAAGGAGAAGCAACTATAAGGGAAGCTATTACAAATGATCAATGGGTTTTCTAAAGAGAAACTGAGCCTTACTTCAGGATTTGTGTGATAAGGGAAGATCCTGGGACTCATGTTGGATGTCTGCAGCTCTTTGACTTGGAGTTGGAGAACATCTCCAGATCCCAAGACTCAGACTTGTGGGACATCTGCAGATCACCAGGTTAGGTAAGGACTCTGCAAAGGATGCTTAAAATGATTGCTGAGGTAGCTCTCAGAAGCTGATGGGAGCCCTGCCCTGATCATGAAGAACTGATGGGGCAGCTCGGAAGTTACTTGGACTGTGTGGATGCCAGATATTACATTAATTTGTCACTGAAGTTAGCGGGTGATCCCAGCAGAGCGGAGGACTGGTTAGGGGACCCTACTCTACCACAAATTTCTCAAACAGACCTGACAGTATGTTCCTCACAAGAATGAACAAAATTAAGTCTAACAGCATAAAGATGGGCAGAACAGGCAGTGTGGAGGCTGCAGTGAAGACTGAGAAGATGTCTTCAGTCTGGGTTCAAACTACATTAGAGGCACGCTGAAGAACAGCAGACAGAGTCGAGCTATCAGGCTGGGAACTAGGAGGCTGTAAAACTGACTGGGAAACAACTGTTTCCAGGCTGCCCAAAGCTGTAAAGTCATGAGTTTACCAAGGGAAAAGCTGCCATCTCCATTTGAGTGTAGTTATTATGGGTTTACTGTATTCATTGGTATGGACAGCCACCTGGACCATAATATCTTCTAGACAAAAAAGATCAAGATATATATCAGAGGAGCCAGAGATGGCTGATATTAGCCCTTTAAAAGTGAATTTAAAGTTCTTGACTTCCTGGTATCCTGCCATGTTCAAATGGTGGCGGTTCATTTTGTCATAATTTTAGTTGCTGAAAATCCATCTCTGCTGACTCATTTAGTTCTTTGATACTCTGTGAAAATATGGCCAGAACAAGACAATAAGCAATGCCGACTTTTGTAAATATCTCCAAGCACAATACTTCATGTGCTTGCACCATGAGCAGCAACAGGCAGAAGACTTCAAAAAAGCTTGAAGTACAACATAATGTTTAAAAACTGAAGCTTAAACAAATTTATCTGCTATGGTTACAATAAAAAAGTGAGGTTCTGGAGTTTTATTTTGAGCATAGATTAATTTATTTAACTAAAAGCATATGTTTTTTGTCACACATTCATCTGTCAGACTTAATGGGAGGACAACATCTGAATGAGCATGTGGACCAAGTCTGAAATGATTACTGAAGCGCTTTTAAACTTTACAGAACTTCTTCCTAAAAAACAGGAGTTCTGTAAGTTTAAAATCAAAGCGGCCACAAAACTGAGTTTAGCAGCAGATTATGTTTCTCATTACTTGATCATTTAAATTCACTCAGCCAACACCAGCTCCCCTTTCTAATTCATCAACATCATCCCTCAACTCCATTTTATCTTTCCATAGAACTTTTAAAGAGCAAAGACAAATCAGACTTATTTAGAGGTGGTAATTGAAACTTCTGTGTGAAAAGAACTCAACTGCCTTAAATCAGCCTAGGGTTGTTGCACAAGTTCAAAACCCATATCTTGACTGTGCATATGGCATAAAATTACTACTGTATTCTTTTAAGATAATTTTATTCAATAGATAAGCCCTCATTATCTGCACATGAAAAAGTCTCTGAAGAAATTGACAGGGGACTTACCCAATCCTTTTCCCTCACTCCCCTCATACTGAACATTACCTCATTCTCATCAGCAAAAACACAGAAAAGAAAGCTACTGATAAAAGACATAATTTGATACAATCAAAAGGGAAAAAAGATGGTATGAGCAAAAAAAAAAAAAAAAAAAAAAAAAGGGGAGGGAGCTTGTGTTAATTAACGAGCCACTAATCTCAGCCACATTAATAACCGGGTCATGGATGTGAGGAAGACAGGGATGAAAACAGGGGAGAGTAAAAAGAACAAACAGAGAAAAGATGCAGCATGATGGCTCTGGGTACAGCGATGGGAATTTTGCCCCTGTCTTTTCCCCATAACCCTTCCTAACCTCTCCCATTCTCCTCAGCTCTCTGATCACAAACACTCTTTGTGACTCCCCGAAAAAGAAAAAAAAACCTTCATCGGATACCAATTTGCATAAAAGCAACACGCAACAACTTTTTTTTTTTCTCTTTTCTTGTGTGGAATAGGACAGCAGCGGCTCCTCCCCCGCGCAATATGATTGTGATTCTTCTTGTTTTCAGACGCACATGCAGGTGTATACGTGCAGACATGACGACATATTTATGACTCCTTTGATGCACATACTGCACTCATGATTATTTTTTTTTCTACTCACACAGGCCATACCATACAGCTTTCAAACACACACACACATAGAAAACCTCACATGGCTCTTTTTTTAGTGTAATTAAAACAGGAGGCGCTCATACAATACGCTTTTGTCTTAGGGCACGGCGGGTAGAGGTGGGGTGTGGGGCCTCTGCATATTAATTAGGAGGTTATGGTGTGAAAACCAATCAGGCGTGTTTAACAGATGACATACTGGGGACAAATATGGCACTACTTTCTTGCCGCTCTCCCACGATGGCGCATGGATACAGGCGGTACATGCAGCCACTTCCGGTGATGGCGAGCTGCCAGTGGATGGAAATTAGCAGCAGGAGCTGTTGAGATGAATTAGGAGCCCGAACAATGCAGGAGGCTGTGTGCTGCACGGCAGGGAGACACGAGGTGGGTGACGGCATAGATATCCAACCGTTAGGAGGTGATCTTGAGTCAAGTAAGCTTAGAGTTGTTCTTAAAAACTCTTTTTAAATTATTATTATTTTGAGAACAAAAAATAAATCATGCACAAACATAGCATGAAGGCTAATTCAATAACTGTTATCAGAATGGTATATTTTGAGTTTGTGCTCTATCGAATTAAAGAAGTAAAGAAGAGTGTTACTCTCCAAACACTCTTCTCATAGACACTTTTGAACCCATTTAAAAAACAGTATGGTGCACAATACCATCACATTTCCAGTTAGCACTCAGATTCCACCGTAAAGTATTTCCCTGACAACAAAACCGTTAGCTCAGATTTGACATCAGATGTTAATTTAAACCTGGACACATCTGTTTCATTATCAATAACCACTGTTTGGCATGCTGGCAGGGACCCCTTTTTTTTCTCTAATTCACAACTCTGTTAAAAGAGAACAATTCAAGTGTTATAAATCACTAAAAGCAGAGTGAGCCAGTTAGATGCTGACAGGCAGTACAGTGACAGAAAGAGACTCTTAGAACCTCACCACAGTTTTTTTTTTTTTTTTTTATCCCTCGTGGCCACCCAGCTTCATTGATGGGGGACAATTCAACCTCCGTTTCTTTGTTTTTGCTCCTCAATTTCCCTTTTCTCCAGGTTTCTTTTCTCTGGCCTTCGGAGTTGTGTTCCAAGGTTTTCACCCCATTTCCTTCACGTCTCTCTTTTTATTTCCCCCATTCGTTCCTCCATGTGCCAGTTGAATCGGTCTTATTGGGTTAATCTCTAATGCTCTTTCTCAGTCTTTGTTTCTGCTGGTGCCTATCCCTACCTATTCCTTCCTTTTTGCTTTCCGCTTCTTTGCCAACTCACTGTGGTTTTCACCCTCCCTCTCTCATTCTCACAAGCCTTCTCTCCCTCCCTCTTACAGCTATACTCATCCCTCCATGTCATTTTCCCAGTGAGGGGGCACTTTGCTGCTCCTGTCTTTCGATCTCCGCTGTTGGCACTCAGTTCTGAGCGCCAAACCCAGTGTGTGTGGAAGGGAAGCTGTGTTTGGGCAAACGGGTGCCCACGCCTGCCCCCGGCACCACAAAGGAGGCTTTCTTTGCCCATCAATGGCTTCCATTAACGCCAGGCCCTCTGCCTCTGGAGGGGATGTCAGGCTTCCCGAGATGGCACACAGAGATGGCCATTATAGAGGCAGGAAGCCGGGGGCAGGGGCATCTTGGGAGTGCCGCCAGGATAGAGATGGAGGGGTACAGGGGGCATGAGGTGGCGTTTTGTGTTCTAAACCCAGCGCTGTGTACATAGAGACACAAATGCACAAAAGGACACATTTATTCTCTCGCATGAATTGAAACATGCATGCAAGCGTGTGTGTGTCAGGGTTCAGTATCTGCAAGCTTTAGAGGTTTGAAACTAATTTTTTGAGATAACCTTTTAGATGTTCACCCCAAAACCTGAATCTGAATACTGTAACACCTGGAGTTTATCATTCTGTCTGATGCACAGTCTCACAAAAAGAGGAATAAAACTGACAATATCCTATCTTTTTGTGATTTCCTGATAATGTCCAAATAAAAGAATCTAATAAACGGCCTTTCAGAATGTCAATATGTCATCATTTCTGAATTGGGCACTGAGTTTTAAATTATTGCACATATTCTTTGTAAAAAAAACTAATTAGTTTTAAACACATTAAAGTACCTTTTTTTCAAACATTACTCAGAATTAGTACAGAAATACAAGTAAAGTAGTGAATTAGCAACCTGCATCGTTGCCCCTTCAAAGGCTCTGTACTAAAAAAAAAATTCAGTTTGATAAACTAACAATCATGGACTGATGTGTTGGTTTAGTTAAAAAAGGGAGGCACATACAGTACATTGTGCTTCTTTGCATAAAAACATGAACAAATCCTGACTCCACAGCAGCATCTTGGCAGCAGCTACTCTGGGCCGGGCCTTGGTTCTTGGGGTACCCATGATAAAGAAAGGAGGCACTTTCATTCACCTCCATCCCACACATTTTCTCATGTAATCTTACAGCTTTTGGATGTTTAACTGGGCAGGTCTGAAGTTTGATTTAGGTTGGCTGCTGTGGCCTCTAAGATAAGAAGATAATAGTCCCAAAAAAATAAAAAACGCCATCTTATCCTGTAACTCTTGCTTGAGGATCTTTTTGCAAACATGTTAAGAAACATATTTTTAAAGCAGCTGTGTATACTCCCAAGTAAACAGACTGAGTCACCAAAATCAGGAAAGATTATTGAATCAATCTGTGATATGAAAGTGAAAAGGACCTTGGTTTTGTGAATCAGTCGTCTTGTTTAGAAGTGAAAACATACATTAACTCTCCCTGGGGGTGTGTTAGAGAGATATCTTGTCAGAGTGAGATCACTGCTGCATCTGAGAGGAAGACATGAAAAGAGGCGGGTCGGCCTTCTCAAGACCTTCTCAGAAGACGCCACGGGACAACAAAAAAGGAGGGTCAACCCTGCGGGGGTGGGGGGCGTGCTGCGAGAGCAGGTGGGACAGTGAAAAAGAGACGGGGATTGTGTGCAGATCAGAGGGATGTATGTGAGCCGGGCACGGTCAGCATCCACTGATCTAATGACGGCCCAACTTCAGAGCAACACTGGTTCTCTTTGCACAGCGCCAATTAACTCCAAGGGTGGGGACAGTTGATGGACAAGTCTATTATTAGCATGTGAGAAGTGCCGCAGTGCCTAAAAGAAATCAAAGAAAGAAAAGTCTTGAAGAAAGTGGCAAATGCAAAGTGAATGCGAGTGATATGCTTCATTGGTCCAATTGTGACTATATTGCTTTTCTTCTCCTGTTGCGTTCCCAACATCTACTTATGAGCGGAAAATACAGCACTCTGAAAATGATGCAAATTGTGGCCTTGGAGAGGCGTCCAAATTCTGCTGACATTCTCAATTATACCACTCGCACCACAAAAAAGGGAAAATACAACCTTTGATTCAAAGAAACACATGAAAGGTGCCTGAAACCCTGGAATCCTTCCAGCCACAAGGAGCTCTGCTTGTCCCTGGATCAAGTTCTTCTCAACCATCATTGTTTCAAAATAGGGAGTGGGTGAAGTCACTCACCAAACATCTCTTTCAAAGTTTCATCAAAGATGAACAAAGCAACCCACTGTCAATGCACAGTGTGAATTTAAAATAGAAAAAAAAAATCAATGGGTGCAAATTGTGCTTTTATATTTTTGGGAACATTTGAGATAAAGTTCAAAGTGTGTTTTTCAGTGTGAGGTTTTCTTTGTGCTTGGACCACATTTGTGTCTTTGCAGATGTTGCTGGATGTCACCCACTAAACTAAAAAAACTAAAATAGAAATAAAAAAAGACTTGTAATGGAAAGTAGACACTGTGTGAGGGTCTACGTTGATGGGGTAATACAGCAGCTACTCAAACCAAAACAAGAAATGGGTCCAACCTTTCAGACAGCATAAAACCCTTTTTATATCAGAGCTAATTCAGAATCTATCCCTCCCTTTGTTGAAGTCATTTTAGCCAAAGGAGTTAAAACTACATCCTAAAAAAAAAAAAAACAGTATGCGAGTTTGTACCCGCATTTGTTTAATAAAAGTTGGCCTGATTTGTTAATTGTAAGATATTTTTTCTTTAACCTTGACCTCCTATCAACTGCATTTTGGTCCTTTTTTCTCATTGTAACATTATGAGCAGAAAGTAAGAAGCACTAAAAGGACAAAGGCTGTTTCCTAATTTTTTTCAAAAGTAATGAGAGGTTTGCTGAGGAGTTTAAATATTGCACGACAAAACTTTGTTTTCCTAATTCTAATCAAGCAGAAAACAAATTCATGCCTCCTAGATACCAGGAACATGTACAACTTCACCAAACCTTTCACAAAATTATTTATAATAAACACCTTTTTTCTTAACAATGTCATAAGACTATGCTCACAGTCTTCAATAGGAGTAGGCCAAATACACTTGGCAGCTTTTCATCTATGAACTCCCAGCAGTGACTGGATCATACACTCAACCATCTCCCATGCTATCCTAATCCTGCTCTGGGTTTCAGGGGGCTGGATGTCCAGCATTCAACAAACGGAAGGCGGGGTAGACCCCGAACAGGCTGCTAATCCATCACAGGACCAACACACCATCCACACACATCTCCAATTAACCTAACATACATGTTTTCAAACTGTGGGAGGAAACCAGAGTATCTGGAGAAAGCTCAGAACAAGCAAACTGCACACAGAAAGGCCCCTGCCAAGGTTTGGACCTGTAGCTTTCTTGGTCAACAACAGATGCAAAGCGGCAGCCCTGACCATGTCTCGATCAAGTACTGTTATGTTCTTTTATTGATAACATTCCATCTTCACAATAAAGATAATATCCGACATCCTTCTTAAGTGCTTGAATAAAAACTGACCTACTTTCTTTTGCTGTAGATTCTTCACCTCTCATCTGAAACTGAAGAAGCCATTTAGATGAGAAATGAAATGTCTTAAAAAAAATAAGAACAAAATTCTAGTTGCCATTCTTTCAGTACTGAAGGTTTCCATGACCCGAGTGTCTGAGAATCTGTGCAAACATCCACCACTTTTCCTTGATCACTGCTTTAAACACAATCCTTCAAAAGTGGGAAAAATAGGTACAGATGCTAATAATTTACACAGTTAAAAAATACATTTTTTCTGTTCACGTAAGAATAAGTAATAATGACAAAAACACAAAAATACCAAGGGAAAGATTTTTAATTGATTGTGACCATTTTTTAGATGGAAAAATTTTTTTTTTCTTGTTTGGTTTTTCACATATCATATACATTTGTTAATGTTCATAAAAGTTTTAATGCAAAGTTTTGTTATGTTAATACAGAATAGAGATTCTTTTTGAGTTTTCTGCTCTGCTTCGGGTTGTTTGGCCTCAGAACTGAGTCAGAGCAGAACTCATTCGATGAAGATTAACTGTTTAGCTTTGACTACAACAGCCAATCAGGGGATGTGTCACTTCAAACGAATTAATTAATTCTAATTTTTAATCAAGACTTAATCTTAATGTCTGCTCAGCACTATATGGACTTCTGATAGAACATGCAGGGATTAAAATTGTGAAAATGAAATGATAATAAGAATGGCATCAAGAAGAAGGAGGGGAGCTAATAAGGAGACTTATTGTTTCTGTGGTGCAGCTGCCAATTAAAAGACAATTAACATTTTATTTATTAAAACATTATTTGTGTGGCATTTTAATTCAAATAAAGACATATTACCTTATTCAAAGTTCAGTAAGGTTATTGAATTACCAGAGATTTACAGATTACAAAAAGAAAAATGTCAAACTATTAGCACTGAATTAGAAATAAATGAAAAACAAGCTGAATCTGCTAGAATCCTTCACCTTAGAGAACAATATAAGTTTTTCTGATGACAAAAATGCAGTAATTTCAATCTTCAAGAGTAGAAATGTGGCAGGTAAAAGAGGTTTATCAGAGATGCTTTGCAGTTTACCTTGACTTGAAAAAGGTCAGTGCTGCAGGATAACACCAATTCACTTACATGAAGTTTTTTTTTCTCTTTTACTGTTAAAGTCAACTCCCTGTGATGGACTGGTGACCTGTCCAGGATGTCCCCCGCCTCTCACAGAGTGACCGCTGGAGGCAGACATCATCTCTCCACGGCCCAGGAATGGAGAAGTGGGTAAAAGAAAATGGATGGATGTTAAAGTTGATATTCAGAACAATAGCAAAGCCAGAGGAGATCTTTGTTCAAGTGATATTTCTGTTTTTCTTGTTGCCAACATATCGCATGCAGGGTCAAACAGGTTCATTACAAGTGATGACTAAAGATTTAATGTTTTGCTGGGTGACAGGTTCCATTTCCCCAACAATCATAAACATAAAATGTACATAGAAAAAAAAGGAAATCGTCTTTGAATTTCTCTTTCATCAAACAGATTTACAGCTGGAAGCCAAAATGTGACTGTGAACTCAAAATTAAATAAAAAAGACTAAACCTTTGTTTTACTATATTATATTTGTTAGTAAGAACAAATATATATATTGTCAATATAATGTTTATTAAAGCAGCAACAAATCCATAAATAAATAAAATTATATACTTGTTTGCTTTGGAGGAAATTTTATTTAAAAATGTTTCTATTTTGGCAGCTGATACAGGAGAATTTTATACTTAAAATTTTTCATTTGGCTTAAAATTTAAAAGATCTGATTCACACAGTCTTCATGCTGGATTCATGCAATGTGTTTCTCAAATTGGTTCATTATCAGACAGTTATTTTTGTTTAGTTTTGCCTAATTAAAAAGATAAAGAACATTTATTCATTTGAACTATGACTGGTTGTTTGGGTCAATGTTGCTCAACGTCACTGCTGGCTGTTTTTGAACCAGTGAAAAAAATTATGTTCAAAAAGGCGTTTTAAATAAGAGGGGTAAATTAAAAATAATAAAAAATAACAAAAATATATTTGTTTTTTTGAATAATGCACTCTCTGGCAAAAAATTGTGCACTCATTTAGTTGTTCCTACAATACACACTTCAGCTGTGATGCTGTTTTTAAGCTTGGAATTCATTTAGCTCTTTGATTGTCCAAAAAGTTTGTCGAGTTTTTATTTATTTTTTAATTTATTTATTAAAGCATTTTTAAAATAAACAAAATGAATGCAAACAACATAGAGTCAAGTTGGAACCAAAGATATATATATTTGGGATTTTATAATTGCATTTACATGCTGAGTTTTGATTTGTTGGTATCATTTTGTTTAATATTGTTGTTGTTTTTATTAATCTAAGGTCATAGCAGTGGATTTGAAGCTCAGAAAACTATCATGAAAATTAGGACATAATTTAAGGGTTTAAGCTGACGAAAAAAATCTTACTGAAATGTATGAAGCCCACAAACTGCAGGATTGTTATAATAAGCGGCAGGATGACAACTCTTGAAGAAAACCTGTGAGTATTAGATTTTTTCCCGCCTCTTAGAGACATTCATGCCTGTATAAGAGAGGGATAATCACATGCAGGGCTTATCTCAAAAATGTGTTCTCCTTTATGTAAGAAGATTTTTCTGTTGTTCAGAAGGTATATATCTACGCTGTGTTTTTTCCTCCCATCACTGGAGGAGGTGGAGGGCGGATTAAAGTGAGGCTAATCTCCAATCCGGGCCTCCTCCTCCTCCTCCTCCTCCTCCTCCTCCTCCTCTTCCTCCTCTTCTTGTTTCGTTCCTTCAGCCTCCCTACAGCTGCCAGGTTGCTGTTCCACTTCTTCTCTGCGGCGGCTTTATTCATGAGGAAGAGGGACGAGGGGGAAACAAGCAAAATGAAAATGGCAGCTGTTTGTTTACGCGTTCCCACGACTCCATGCCAATTAAGCATCGTCATTCCGTCAGCCGCTTGTCTTTCCTGATTAGACACCCCTCAGCAGACATGGCGGCACACACACACACACACACTCACACACACACACACACAGAGGGAATGAGGGGCCTGCGAGGAGAAAGGAAAAGGCCCAGAAAGGAGAACTCTTGAGCGCGCACCGCCGCGCAGGAGGCCCGCTGCTCCTCAGGTTTTGGATGTGGTGATTTTATTGTTCTTCTTGGATCATTTCAGCCTCCTAATGCAGCAAAATACAAAGAATGTTTAGATTAACTCTGACACCACACAGGCAGATTTTGGACGCAGCTATAGTGCTGCCCAACAGGCGATTAAAGTTGTAATTTGCATATTTTTCTACAAATATAGTTTATGAAATTTTCTCTTATTATAAATAGGATTTATTTTCTTATTTTCACTAAATAAATACAAGAAAAGCCATTATCAACTAACTAAATGTGTAAATTTTAATAAAATTCTGTTTCAGTTCATCATTCTCCATCAAACTCAGTTCAGATGTTTAATGTTCTTTAAAAATGAAGAAGGACAAAGTTTATGCAAATTAGAAAAGCTTTTGATTTATTAAGTTAAAACTGTTGTTTCATAAAAACCTTTCTGTTTGTATTTTTTTTCACAACTGCGGGAGTTAGCTTTTTTAAAAAGAATAAAAAGAAATAAAAAAAAATGTTTTTGAGAAGTATATTATATAAACAGTGCAACAGTTTTGTCAATGAACTGCTTTTGTAGATTAAAAATAAAAATGAATCATCTTTATGGTGGAATCCTGGATCAATTAATTTGCATATGAGCCAAACAAAAAATAATCAAACCGTTGCTCAAGGGTCAAGCCGATAAATCCCCTAATTTTGTTTATTTATTTATTTGATACAATACAACATACAATAAATAACTCATATCTTGCAAATGTAATGTTTTGTGGATTCAGTCTGAGCTGCCACCGGTGGCAACTTGAGAAACAATAAATGAAATAAAAACAATAAATTAAATATTTATTGAGGCGACAGCTCTAACCACTGTCCGCCATGTTGCTCTGGTCCAGATTCAATGAGCCAATAATCATCACCAACAGCACTCAGATGCTTTAAATGTCTCCAGGAAAGTGCATTAACAAAAACAGATACATAAAGAAAATTAATTAATGAATTAATATTTATCAAATTAATTCACCTGTTTGCATCATGCAGAAATATATGTATCTTATAATATGCAGACACATCAGTTAACACTCAAAAAAAAAGATAAAATTAGGAAATAATCCATTATTGTTTAATGCTTTGTTGGTATTTGCATTCCAAGCCAGTAGGAGGCAACACTAAAGTTAAGTGGTGCATCCAAATTGGGAGAGACTTGACCTACAATTTATGTTTGCCAGCATAAAAATCTGAACTACTTGTCAAATGATCTAGTCCCTTAAAACCTATTGAATCTTCACTCTCAAGCTCTCCTTGTCAGGTGGTGGAGATATGGCGGCGAACCCAGAACGCAGACGCATGGCTTAAACGAACGTAAATTACTTTAATTAACTTAAATGGACAGACAAAGCAAAAGGGCTGACGAGGCAGCAAAACTAACAATAACTAAATCCAAAAACAAGATACGAGACAAGGCATGGCGTGGCAAAAATCAGACAAAGCGGAATGATCCAGTGAGGGGTGAATGAGAATGACCGGTTCTTAAAGACAGNAAGCAGGTGGAGATGGGCGTGGCAGACCTAACAGGAAAAGTACTGGGGAGGTGGAGAGTGACAGGGCATGAAACAGGAAAACTAAACTGAAACAAAACAATAATCAAACACAACAAACTGAAAATACCAAACTATGACACTCCTAACCATTCCTGACACTTTTTGGTGAACAAAGGCATCAAACCTTCCAGATCACCTGGTATCTGCCCACAAATATGGCAGATGGGGAGTGGGGGGGATATAGATAAATATCTTCCTAACCAAACTTTTTGCTTCTGTATATATACTGCTTCTGGTTTTACTCTGTTTTTGCACTATAGATCCATGATTTGAAGATTTGTAGGTGTTAAAAGTTTGAGCTGGGGCTCACATTTGCTTGTAAAAGTTCTCAATTGCTGAACTTAAAGCTTCCAAAGTTTTCTCCATTTATAATCAGAGAAGCAACACACTCAGCGGTATTCTTCTCTAACAGCCCTGGAATTATCCAGAGTTGTATGTAGAGGTATTACCATAAGAAAGCCCCTCCATCTAACTGCACTTATTTGACCTCTGACCTCCCCTTTGTGCCTCCCAGACGGCAAATTGCTGCGTCGGTAATGGCGGGTCCCTCAGAGCTCGACTGCCGCTCCTGTCCTTGCTCCAGAGCAATAAGAGTGGGTGGGTATCTCTCAATCAACTTGTTTAATGCCAAAGTCAATTCCCATGCACCCCCCGCCCCTTCCCCCCAACTCATCCTCTGCAAAAACACACACCGTCACACACGCTCCCACACTCTCAACCAGACAGGCTGGAGGACTCTGTCTCAGCAGCCTTTCACTGCCACCCTGCTCCTGTCTGCACCCCCTTTTCTTGTCTGAGTTTTAATGAAGAGAGGGGACCCATGGAAAAACATGATTAGGGGAGATCCTAGGCTTGCGAAACCATGCGTTTGTGTGTGTGTGTGTAGTTTTAAAAGCTTAATCCTGCAGAGTTTCAGCAGGATGAGAAACATATGCAGCATATTATGGGAGCATCACATTCATAGCAGCATCAATGGCTTCCTCTGTTTTACCATCAAAGCCTGAGAATGTCTTTGTGCATCCTGCTGGTGCCATATGGTAATCACCACTTTTGCTTACAACACTAAAGGAGTTTTAATTGCAACAATGTCGCTTTCAGGTTTTGTTTTCAACACAAAACCTAATTATCATCTAGACAAAATGGAGTGAGTATTTCACATTTATATTTGATCAGTGGTTGGTTTTCCTAAAACAAAACCAACTATTTTATTTTTCCTAAAAGCTTCTTATTTATCAGAGAAAATGTACATGAAGGTATTCTTTTTTCAATTAATGTTGCATACAACCTAATCAAAATATCTTACACGTATATAAAGAAGGTATTTTCAAATCTAAAATATACATTCCAGGTTTTATCTTCATTCACACACATCTTTTAAGATACTTTTTTCCCCATTCAAATGCAGTAATGTAGTCCAAACCTCCAGATTCCAACTATTGAATACATGTGTGTTAGAGGGTCACAGAGCATTAAAGTGCTGCTAACCCTTTCACTGGTTTGAATTTCAAAGAAAGATCTTAACCTTTAGTTTCAATGGTTTTAGCATAAATATTAAAATATCAAAAACAATTCTCTTTGGACTATTACAACCACTCTAACAGGGTCTATCAAAAGGTTTTGTTTGTTAACGCCATGCTTGCATGGACACTTCTTATGATCACACAGTAATACTACAAATCCTGAAATCTAAATCTGGTAAAAGAAACTGATTGACCTGAGCAGACTGACCCCAAAAAGTCTGGCATTTTTATTCCAACTTAAATTACTTTAAAGTACTCTTCAAGATAAGTCTGAAAAGCAGGAACCAGCAAATAAACTGAGATTTTCTCTTAACAGTTTGCAGTATCCACCTGCACACTTCTTTTCTGCTTCTCTAGACGAAGGGCACTCTTTTTTATATATTGCTAATAGACACTAGCATTTGATCAAAATTGTAAGCTACAGAAATGTTTTTCTCTCCTCCCTTTTCTTCTCTACAAAATAATGCTATACCGTCATAGTTTATTAAGAGAACCTTGTTTTGCCTGGATATTCCAATATGGTCCATTATGTTCACCAATACTTCAATCTTTTAAATTGCGCTGATCAGATGAACATTTTACATCTTAAAATCATTGTTTTTTATTAAGACAAAACAAGTTTTCATAGCGTTATTGTTGTTTAAAGCTGCACTCACAGCTCACTGTAAAGACACACACAGGTCATAAGGACTGATAGCTCACAGCATGGCCACAGGGTCCTGGTGATCACGACAGAAAGTTTGAGAAATAGTATGGGAAAAGTACTTGTCAAGTACCAGTTGCATGCCTGATTTGCTAGAGGCGTGGGAAAAATTGTGCCATTAGTCCATGGAAAGCGTATGCGTCAAGTGCACGATCAGTGCATGTGGCGTGAATGTGACTTGCAATTAATCAGTCTCATGTGCTAGGAGTACAGGCTGCATTTGTGACACAAGTGGTTAGCATGTGGCAATCACTCCTGACTTGTGTGTGATGCAATGTGAGCAGTGGGTAAGAAAAGTCCACAGCGTTTCTGCAGCATATCTCATCTCTCTTTCAACTGTTGAAAATTATATTTTTTGTAAAAGGTACCAGTTTGAATGTGAGAACATGCTACATGCTTCAGAACTGTTTCTTCCCTATATATACACGTGGAGTCTTGCCCCTTGTGGTGCATGCACTGTGTGCTCGCCACGCATAGGGAAGAAAGTTAGATATACTTCAAACTTGGGGCCACACAAATGGCAAGTGTGGAGTACTTGTGTAGTACTTTTGAGGCCTGTGAATCATACAATGTCATCTTACTGTCATTGCTTGGTTCAGAAGTAAACAAGAAGTATACATTCTGCATGTGTTTTATGTGTTCTGGCATAGAAATTGCATGTACAGGACAAGTCTCCACGGCCAGTCTGCGACCTTCTATAGGCTTAACACACACAAGTAACGTGCAAGTCTCAAGCACGGTTTTGCCCATTTTTTCCCTGTAGACTGCCCATAGGAGCATTTATGGTAAGTTGTGAGTGAGCCTTGAAGGTACTCATTGCAAACTATGAAATTAAACATTAAAAATGTTACTCTGAACTAATAGTTTAGTTTGAAAGCATTTACTTCAGTTTTTTTTCCAAATATGTTGATATGAAATTCTGAAATATGAATGCAGACTCAATAGGCTAAATAAATAGGCTCCCAAAGCACTTTTATCTGCATACTTTACTCAACAAATCTGAGTGTAATTATGTACTTATATATTAAAATTGTTGGACCTTTTTAACCCCAAACAGATCTTCCAAGAATGTTGCCATTGTTGACCTGTTTTCAGTCAGTTTGGCTCTTTCAGTAGGTAAACAAATGCACATGGTAGTTGGCAGCCATTCACAAATTGAGCTTGTTCTGCTGGTCTTCTTGACATTGCAATGAGTACCTTTTTAAATGTTCAAACCCAACATTCTAAGTGGCATGCATTCTGGAAATATTTGCTAAAATTGTATGTTTTTAGAGTATTTAATGCAGAAAACAATAGAAAGGGCCATTTTGTTTTATATTTAACCATCTCACTATGAACAAAGGGTTCCTGGAGGCTGTTGTGGAGGTTCAGGAGATTTATTGGAGGCCAGGTTTGCTCTGAGTGTCTCCCTAATCACCAACACTTACTCCTGATTGCTCATTGTCCTGAACAAGACTGCAGATGGCTGTAGGAGGCTATCAGAACTCTCTGTCCTCTGCCTTCTTCCTATTCTATAGGGGGACAGTCAGGCATATGTGTAGAGGTCAAGTGATGAGCTCTAACTTTCCTTCCTTCTTTTTCTTGGCTCCACAGGTTTAATCTGGATGGTTTGATTCACAGAAGCTGAGCTGTTTTCAACCATTAGCTCCCTGAGGTCAGGAAGTGTTTGTGCCAACCTTGACCTGCCTGGGTGGCTCTCACATAGGAACAATGCACACAATATACAATCGAAGGACCTCTTTGCTTTGTGTGTCTCAGCCCTGATATGTTCAGCTGCTAATGATGAGGCTGGGAGTAAGATGGTTGCCATGACTCCCATAGGGAAAGGTAATTTAAGAAAATTCACTATGGGAGTCTGGCTGGAAATACTCAAGTGACCTTGCAGGATTTCTTGATGTCTTGTGTGTTGTGCTTAAAGAATATATGTTCATGTAGAGGAGCAAAGAATACCTACAACAAGAGCATACACCATAAATACAAAGTTATGTTTTTTTATTATTATTATGACAAACTCTTTACAGTGATGTCAAGGTTAATAGGTTACAGTGGAACAAAACACCTACTGTATTGTGTTTGGAGAAGCATTAATTCAGGCCACGTCAAAAGACCATAAACTCCGACAAGACTCAGGTCAACAGACTTTTCCTTTGGTTTGACTGATTCTTTTAGTGTGTGAAAAAGCAAAAACTGCATAATGTGAGAGAGATGAGTGTTCTGTTGATCAATGTAGACAGAGCAAAGGTTGACTTGTGTTGTCCAACTACAGAGATGAGCCACTGCAGCAGCCTCAGTGTCAGCTAGTCTGAAGAAAAACTAGTTTTATTATTTAAAACTAGACTGAAGACTGAAACGTCCGACAATGGTACATTGAGGGGTGGTTTGACTCAGGAGGGAGGTAGGGATTTATCTTGTAACCGGAGGGTTGCCGGTTCGAGCCCCTGCTCTGTCCCTCTCAGTCATTGTGTCCTTGGGGAAGACACTTCACCTGCCTCACCTACTGGTGGTGGTCAGAGGGTTTGATGGTGGCAGCCTCACTTCTGTCAGCCCACCCCAGAGCAGCTGTGGCTACAGTGTAGCTTACCACCATCAGTGTGTGAATGTGTGGATGAATGGGTGAATGATTGCAGTGTAAAGTGCTTTGGGGTCCTTGGACTAGATAAAGTGCTATACAAGTGTAAGCAATTTATCATTTATAGATGTTAATGAATTCCAATGCAATAAAATGCAATAAACTACCAATCAAGTCTATTACCAGAATTTGTTTGTTCCCATTTTTTAGTAGAAAAAGTCTTCTTACAAGAATCCCTCAAAACTCCATTTGAATATTATTCCTGTGCATGATAAATGAAATGTATTGCATAACGTGCATAACAAAGTGATTGTTGCTTGTAGTGTAAAGAGACTTCACTCAAACTAGAAAAAACATGTAAATACTGTTGGGACATAATATGTACAGTTTCAATTTCAATGGTTAAAAAAAAAAACGGTTGTTCTAGGCCATTTACCATATAAGGAGTTAAATTAAAACTAAAAAAAGGTAAAAAGAAGATATTGTCATTTTGAATCGTGACTACTTTGACTAAATGAGTTTATATTTTGCTCAACAACTTAAACTATAAAATTCTTCAAAACTGTGATAAAAAAGGTGTAGTGAGTGAATGTAGCTAGATTTAGATTTTATTCTCATATCATAATGTGTATGCCTTTCCTTCTTATTTCCATATGCCATTTCTGCTCAGTCTCCCTTTATGTCTCTGTCTCACACACAGACACACATGTATGAACTGAGCTGCATTGTAATCCAATCAGAGCTCTGCATAAAAAAAACAGAGGAGGCATACATGTGGATTAAGGTGTACAACAACTAACCTTACAGGATCAAATAAACTGACTGCTGCTTTCTTAAACAAGGTTCACTCAAGAAGCCCCACAGGCTGATAAGTGGCTCAGGGCAAATCCAAAAATACCTTCGCTGGAGGATCTGGCATTAAAAAAAAGTTTAAGTTTTTTGTTTGATGTACTTCTTATATCTTCACAGTATCCACCTCCACCATCTTTCAAGGTTTTTACTGTTTCATATATCCTGTAGATTTTACATAAACACAACATAGGGGATTAAAAATGAAAATGCCTCAAACATGTAGGCCAGTGGTCTTTATGTTGTGAACTTGTGGCAGCAGAATCCTGCTGATTTTCATTCCAACCTGCTAATTAGGACCTGATTCATTCCAGAGCCAGCAGGTGAATGCAATTAACTGCATTTAGCAAAAGAAAGAAAAAAAAGCATTACAGCTTCAGAGCTGCTGGTGTCTGTGAACAGAATGACACTGATACTGACAGCACAGTGTGATCTAATGGTGACACATTGTGTCAGATAACAAAAAGTACACACTTTAAATTTTGTTGTTAATAGAGATAGCAAGATAGAAGCTGCAAATGCTTTGTTTTTTACTTAATTGTTTGATGTTGTTTAATTTGTCTCCTGTAGGTTTTATGACTCAGTCCTGAAGGAAAATGGTAGCTTTGGAAAGACATTTTTCTGTAAACAATGCCACAGTCTTGATATCTGCAGCTAATATTATATATGCTTCCATGTGTTGCAATTTGTAACAATAATAATCACAGAAACAAACACACACACACACACACACACACAGACTCAATTAAATAAATCCCCTGTAGTTCTCCATTTGCGTTTAATAAAATTACCTGTCAAGATATGAAGGTGCAGTTTTGTGCTGTCGCTCAGACATCTGTCATGTCTTTCACTGTTACATGCTTTAGCTGCAATGGATCAATTAAAAGTTAAAGTGAAACCACAATAGGAATTTATCTGAAGTAAACTAAATTGTTGTAGCCATTTCAAAATAGTTAAAGACAAAATAAGATGTACATTATTGTTCCACTGGGAAATATGTCTTAGGCAACAAGCTTAAATTGAGGTTTTGCCCATAAAAATGGCATTATAGAAATGTGTGACCCATCATTCAACCAGAGGGTTGATTTTTCTATATGAAAAACGTTTAGAAGACTGAATCTGGCAGAAAAAAACAACAAGTTCACAAAGTAAAAAGTTAAAATTTTAGAAATTAAAAAATAAATATATTTTTATTATTATTCAGGTTATGACTTATCAAAAACTTTTTACTGTAGAAGTAAAAATAATAAAATATGCATTTATTTATCACATGGGTGTAATATTTGGACATCTTCTTACTGACTGTGTAAATGGGAAGCCACTGTTCATGTTAGGTCTATTTAATTTTTAAAAAGGTCAAGCTGATTGTATGCAATAATTACAAATGAATAAACACTTGCAGTTCTTTCAAAAACTACTTGTACTTTTGTTATAAACACATTTTGTGTGTCCTATATCAATTAAATTAAATAATTCTGTCAGTACGTGCTCACAGTTAGGCCTCACATATAGGAATAATAATAATACAACAACATGTAAATCTAAGCACAACATCTTCCCTGATTATCTTGTTCATGTCATAATTTAAACACGGTGCACGACTGTTAAATACCCACTGAGTGATCATTTTGTGTAATTTAATAACTGCTTGTATCGGTTATTATTTGTTTTTCACTTTTATTAATTTTGCTTTTTTTTAAGATACATTTTCAGGCTTTTTTCCTGAAGGTCCAACGTGTTTTGGTTTGATGAGATAAGATGATTTGTGGTCTGTTTTGCCATCAGGCCACTAAAGTGAATGTGTAGTAAAACCAGCCCTGATGCAAATCCTGCACTTCTCACATCTCCATAAATTAATTTGTGTGTATTTGTGCGTGTGTGTTTCCTCCACATGTTCTGTGTGTGTTTGAGTTTGTTTTGCATGTGTATGTGCATTTGCTGCTCTTCGTGCTCTCCTCCTCTCTTCACGTTCTCGACACAGTGCCAACATTCACACACAAACGCACTCATCCAGTTGCCAAGGCAACCAGGAGCTAGCATGAAAGCTGCGAGGAGAGGCAGAGCATGGCACTTCCCTGACAAGCGACTGCCATCCTGTTTGTGTGTGTTTGAGCATGTGAAGGTGATGCAGGAACACGTGCACTTGTGCACATTTCTGCGTTAACCCATAATGAGACAGGGGATGCTGGGAACAGCAACATTAACATCCAGAAATGGTAAATAACAAAGGATGATGTGTCCATTAACCATCGTCTGCTTTCCAGTTACACTACACTGTTTAGGTTGCATATGGAGATGTCGCTTTATGAATTGAAAATATATTTATACTCTCACAAGTTTGCAAATTTTGTAGAATTCAGAAAAAGATGTAACAAAGACTCAGATGTTACATTTAAGTTTAAGAAAAGGGAAGAAAATCAAATTCCATAAAGTTTCTGGAGACAGTATTCTTACTGATGTCTGATACCAATCTGGTATCTGAGGAAATGCAATAATAAATGAAACCATTCAACCTTGACAGAAGCCCAAAATAATTTGGGAAAAGCTTCTGGTTTGGCTGGTCAATAGCATATCAAGGTCAGATATAATCTCACATGAGGGGAGCAGTAATGCTGCACCAATACACCTGTCAGTCTCACTCTTAGTTCTAACAACACCCATGAGCTACTCTTAAAGATATCCATCCATCCATCCATCCATCCATCAAATCAAATTTATTTATATAGAAAATTAAAAAAACATCTGCCATTGGCCAAAGTGCTGCACACAAAACAATAAATAGTAAAAAGATAATACCAAACACAAGAGACCATAAAAACAAACACAATTAAAACCAATTAAAATTATAAGACATAAAATAAAACCATTAAAATGATGCTAAAACGTCAACTTTCATGTTGTATGAAAAGCCAGTGAGTACAACCATGTTTTAAGGTGAAACTTAAAAACACCAAGAGTTGAAGCCTGTCTGATATGAAGGGGCAGAAGGTTCCACTGTTTAGGAGATGCAAATGAAAAGGCTCAATCACCTCGGTGGACCAGCCTGGACCTTGAGATAACTAAAAGGAAACATTAGATCTAAGGTATCTGGAGGGCACATGAGGATGCAGGAGGTCGGACAGGTATACACAGGCCTGCCCATTCTGGACCTTATAGGTCATCAATGAAACTTTAAAAACAAGTCTAAAACAAACAGGGAGCCAAAGAAAGGAAGCCAGCACTGGAGAAATATGTTCAGGCTTTTTTGTTGAGCTGCAACTTTCTGAACTAAATGCAGTCGTGAGAGGCTGGCCTGGCTGACACCAACAAACAGAGAGTTACAATAATCCTGTTGGGATGTAATAAAAGTGTAAATAACTCATTCCGAGTCATTAAAGGTTTAAAATAATTTCACTTTTGGTAAAATCCTCAGATTAAAAAAAATTTTTTTACTACAGAACATTTTTTTTCCTAATATTAAAATTTGAATTAAACATCCTTCCCAAATATTTTACCTAAGATTTTACAACCCAGATCCTGGAGCTACTCAGATCTGTTGGAGAAGTGCTGCAGTTTTTACTGGGTTTAAAAATAATATTCTCAGTTTAATTCTCATTGAAATTTAGGCAGTTTAAGGCCATCCAAGCTTTTACCTGAGAGAGGCAGTCAAACAGTGATTTTAATGAAAAAGAATGATTGTGCTTCAGCTGTAGGTAGACCTGGATGGAGCAGGTTTGGGTATTGGGATTTTATCAGTGCTGTTTTCCACCACTAGTTTTCAATTATATTGAATCTGTAATAAACATTTAGCTGCATTTAGACCAGTTGGTGCAGTAAACCAATTGGCCATTCTTGTGATTTTGATCATCTGAATTTGTTAGTACAATCAATTTTTAAAGCTATCAGTGGCATTTTTGTTATGAAAAGAGTCTAAAAAACTAAATAATTCAAGATTTTTTTCTTCACAGACTGACAATGCTGTTCAGATATTAACTCAGTGATCTCAGTGTGAATGACCAACTGATTGGTTTGGTCATAGGTCAGCTTGTGGACATGTTGTGGTTTGTCTAGTCCATTTGACGGTAACAAAAAGATGCAGCAAAAACAGATTTCCACCTCATTGACCTTCCATTGTGCAGAGGTTGAAGAGGTTACAAGGGGGTCAGTGGTGATGTTGCGTTTTACGGGGTGACAGTGGTGGTCTGCCCAACCCCTAACCTCTGTCTGGTCACAGAGAGGAAAACAAACATATGCTCTTTTTCAAAGGTTTCCAACCCACAAGGGACATCTTGTGGTGTTACTGCTTGTTAAATGGATTTGAACTTAATGCACTGTGGTCAAGATGAGTCACAATGATGTAATGTCACATAAAGGTCAGATCAACGAGCTAAAACATAAATGAATAAAAATATATTTCCTGTGTCAGAGTGAAAAGAATAAATCAAGTTAATCTAAGTTAAATAAAACAGATTTTGTTTCTTCACAAAAGTACTGAATCTCTGTTTTATTTCTAGTTTGGCAAACATTTACATTTTGCAGGTCAATAGATTAGACTGACCTAAAGTTGGTGGAAAAAAAGAAATTAGTAATTTGTAAGTTATTTTTTTTGTCCAGGCTAAAAATACATTTTTAGGTGGCAAATCCCAAGTTACAGTATTAAACATGAATCAGGACAAATAACAGATATTATTTAGAGACATATCTTCATTAGTGTTGAAAAAGGGTCATTAGTGAATCCAAACTCTTAGCTGACAAAATCTGCAAAGTATTTAAATGAGCATAACTTAGTTCAGCGTTGTTGTAAAACACATCTTGTTCTTTCATGCTGAATTGTTTTGGCGTCCTAAAGTAGCCTTTGACATGAGAGAGAAGCAGAAATAATCTATTTAATTGAGTTTGCGAATCTCATTATACCATGGCTTTACATTTCCAACAGAATCTTATTCTGAGCTCTAATAATGTATAGGGATATTGTACAGAAATCCAACAAATTTAAAAACTACATTAAACAGACAAAACTAGAAAAAACAACAAAAAACATTCGATTTGACATTTAACTTACCAAAGAAGGCCGCAGGGAACAATTACAACCACCACAACAAGTAAACCTAAAATACTGTACTGCAAATGAATTGACTAAATGTTTCAATCAAAATTTATGTTTCATAGGGTTTGTGTTTTTTATGCTTCATGAGATTGACATGGTAACAACTGTTAAAACTGGTAACACTCATGTATGCATATGATACTGGCAAGTTGAAGTCAGAAAAACCTCATTCAGAGAGGTGTAAAAACAAACTGTGAATGCTGCAAATTGGTTGATGTTAACCCCAGAGATGGTAAACAAGTCGAGGCCAGTTTGCTTGATGTTGCTTGTTCTAATTTTATTCAAAAATGTCCACATGATTGGTCCATAAATTATGTAAATTTAGAATGCTCCTATTGCTGAACTGGCATAAATTGTAGCAATTTTAACCTTATACAAAATATGATATGCAATCAAATATGATTAAATGTCTCGTAGCGAAGTGTGTAATACAGACATCTAGAAGTAAAGATGCATGTTGCAATCAGCTAAACAATTCGTACTTCTCAGCCTCCTCATTCCTCACTATCATCTAAGAAAAAGATGCTTCAGGTTATTTACCTAAAATCCCAGACTCTGGTACAGACTTTCTCTGGAAGTCAGGATGGTGAGCTTTTAAGAGTGCTTTATAGCATAACTGACAACTTCCCTTTTTTTAAAATGCTTTTGTGTGTAGCACATCAGTTTTAGATTTAAATTTTACATTGTTTTAATGCTTTTGCATTGTTGTATTTATGTTTTTATTCTGTTTTTATGATTGATTATTTTTATCTGTTAATGTAAAGTATATTTGTTCTAGACAACTTTAGAAATAGAAAATATTAGAAATAGAAAAGTAAAAACCAAGTTGAAGATGTGATGTTCTATTTCTGCTTATAGATCTTCCTAAATCCGACACAATAAAACTTTATAGCTTGAAGGGAAAGTCTGGTTTTGAAGTGCAGTGGGGTAATAGTCTAAATTTTTTACTGTTAAAATAATAGTCACAGCTTAACCCTCCTGTGGCCTTCGGGTCAAATTGACCCAAAGTTACAATGCCTTCTCTACCTCTCCTCGTCTCTCTTTTGAGGGCTTCAGGAAGGTTAAAGGCAGAAAGATCTGTTGTATGAAAATATGTGTAATTGAAAAAGTAGTGACAATAAAATCAATTGTCTCTTGCAAAAGTGACAAGCCATAACAACTATTTAACATAGTTATTGAGTTTTAGCTTCACTTCCTCACAAGAATTCTTCTCTGGTTTTTCAAACTGGGACACAGACTTTGATTACTCATAAATCATTCACACAAATATAAAACAACTATTCTTTAAATGTTTGGGTTCTTCAGAACTATGTACGTATGCAAACTTTCCTCGGAGAAATTACTTTATCTAAAACAAAGAAAAATGAATTCCCAGAAGTTTCTCTTTTCTGCATCTGAAGCATCTAATGAGTGTTAGATATCTGAAATGCCATCTGTCCCAGAATCCAGTCAGGACTGTCTTTGAACAGTCTGAAATCAATTTAAAGACATTTTAACCAAGTCACTGATAATCTCCTGTCTTTTAACTATCATGCCACCCACAGCCACTTCACATAACTCCCCGACAGCAGCTCCCTCGGGGAGGCCGCCATGAGTTCAGTATTTCACTCATTATAATGAGAGGCATAAACCTCACCCCTCTTCTCTGTTTTACCTTTTGCATCGATGTGGCCATGATATGGCAACAGAGAAACAATGGCCAGTTTGTGTGCGGTTTTAGATTTAATGCTGGGAAGTAAACGGTCATGGGGATGCAGTGGTTGTTGTTATAAATTGAAGTATAAGCACTTGGAAGGTGTGGTTCAGCTATTAAAATGCAGACACTGACAGTCGCCTTGAACTTGAACCCCCTTGAGGTCCCCTTAACCTTCGCTCTTTTCCCGTGCTCCTCTCTGCCCCCAGCCGTGGTGGTGGCCTTTGTTTAGCTGTCGGCATTAACTCTTCCCGCCTCTCTCTCACAGCCTCCACCTCCTTTTCCAACACTTTCTCCTCCATCTTCCCTGGGGGGCTGTGCCTCCTCTTCTTCTTCTTCTTCTGCAGCCACTTCTATCCCTGTGTGGCTGATTTTTGGGATACACCCATCTGGTCTGAGGCAAACGCCCCAGTGGGGAATTTTGTTTTCCCAGAATGCTAATCTGACCCAAGGGGTTTTCATTCCCACATTCTGGGATCTGTGCTTTATTCTTTTGTTTTTCAGAAGAAAAGCTCTGCTGGATTCATCCTGTAAAAAAAATTGATTACAATTACTGGAGTTTGGATCAGAGTTCTGGTAGAGACTTATGTTTGTTGTGAAATTTATGTGATTACAGAAATTAGGTTTTATTTTTCTTTTGGAATTCGCATAGAAACATCAACCAGCCTGAAACCTTTTGACCTCTCTACAACATTTAAACTTTTCCCAGATGCATCAATAAATTTGTTATAAAACCTTTGATATCCGTGTGACTTGATTTTACAAGACTGTAAAAGCACAGTTTAGCTTCAATCTGCCTGGTTGCCCCTGTTTATAGGATTTGCCTTCCAGCTACTCATGTTCCCAGGAGCTCTGCCCTGATTGTGTCTGACACCATTATCATTGTATCATATTGCATTGTATTTATTTGTTTGTCATTTTTAGGATATTTGTTGCCAGAATTAGGTCCCGTTCCTGATCAAATACTTATGCTTCTTTCACAGGAGATATAATGTATGTTTTGATTTTGTCAAAACATCCGTAGAACAAGCAGAAGCCTGGAAGCTTGCAGGGGAAGGGAGGAGGAAGAGGTGCAGAGTGATTTAATCTGCTAATTTTTCTCAGGTCTTTTGGCTTTTGACAGGCAAGTGTAATGGTCCTTCAAGTAATGGAATCAACCACTCAAGCAACACACGCACACACACATACACACACATAAAAACAAGCTCACAGACACATGCACACCAACTAAAAGCATGCCTGCTTTGCATATGAATGACATCACCGTAAAGTTTTCTGGGGAGGTTTTTGGTGGTTGGAGAGGACGTGGAGGAGGGTTGCTCTGTGAAAGAGAAAACATTAGTCAAATCACTTCCCGCTTCAGTCACCCTCCTGAGCCAAACTACTTGACATTCCACAACAGAGCTCTTTCACCCTCAAGAAAAGCATCCGAACCTCAAACTCATCAGGCCTGAGCTGCAGGTTTTACTAACCTTTCCTGCTCGAATTTTTCCCTCTTCATTATATGAATCCATAAGCTCTAAGAAAGTACACCGGGGTGAAGGAGGATTTTAGGCTTGGTGTTTTGACTGGAGCACTGGCTGTACAAATAATAAAACTTTAAATTGGATCTCCACCTCTGTTAGATGAAAATACTGTCAATCACACCTAAAGGTTTGTGACCAGCAGATGATAGCCACAATAATGATAATAAAAAGAATTCTAACAATAATAAGAGTCTTTTCGAAATTGCTGAACAGAAAATCAAAGGGTTGTAAAGCAGCAAATCAATATTTTAACATTTTTGTTTTAATGTGAAGCCAGTAGTTTCTCTTTTGGGGGTCCATTTTGTTATTTTCATGAGAATAATGATGAAAATTATACATTTGAGTTCAGTTAAGAGGCTGGAGAGGGTGTTGATGGTGAAGTTATGTGAGATTTGTTCAGTAATCCTGAACTCTCTCCCTGGCTGTTTTACTTTTTACCTTTTCTACTAACCAAACTACAATATTTGGTGTCTGTTTGGTTAGGTTTAGCAAATAAAACATACTTGATTATAGTAAAGAAAACATTAAAACTTGCCCTAAAACAGACTCAACATCTGCCATGTGTGAGAAGTCTACCTTTTTCTATCTTGTAAGACAGACATTAAATGCAATCTATGCAGAAACAAACTTTCTAATAACAGATACATTATTTTGAAAGTGGTACCAGGTGTCATAATATATGTCTGGTACCAACAAAAGGCCAAAAATATTTCTTTCATTGCTGTATTTTATTTTTCCATGAGATGACGCTGTAAAAGTAGAACCCTGCACACAGACTTACATGCAGCTGTTTGATAAATACAAATCATAAACATCATACTTATTGTCAAATAATAAACACAACATTTAATGTACAGAAAATCGTTTATTATTTCGGTCCTTTAATAGGTTTTTAGTTGTAAATCATATTTTACTTATTTTATACCTCGTGTACTTTTTATTTGTAATGTTTATTTTTAATCAATGCATGTACAATTTTCTTTGTAAAAATACTTTTAGCCATGTGTCATATTTCTAGATCATTTTTCTTCTGTAGTGATCATCCACCTGACCTGACTTGCCTCATATTCTTGTAAATTGTAACATGTTTTAAGAAGTGTCACACAAATCATATTTTGCTATTTTTAGATTTATTGTTAAAAGTTAGTGGTTAGATTTTAAATAAAAGTTTAAAATTCAGTATAATCCACTCATAATTTTGGACAAGAGGAAACTTTGTAACCCTAAAATATTTTCTTACCTTTGGAACTAATTAAAATAAATAAAAGGAAATGGAGATTTTTATATGAAAAAGATTCAGCAATTTTTTTTTTAATAGGACAGAAATGTGTACAATCATGTTAATTTTCACATAAGTCGCTTTGCTTTAAATACCTTTTAAATGTCTAAATCATGAACACTTTCTGCTGGAAACAAAAACAGACTAATTTCCAAGTAAAAAAAGTGTGACTGTATTTGTTGTATGCATCCACTTTTTAAAAAAGTTTAATTAACTTATCCCTCTTCACTTTATGAACAAGTTTTATATCAGTTCACTTTTTCAGTTTCATTAATCTCTGATGGTGATTTATTTTTTGGCAACAATAAATCAGTTTATTGCACATTCTGTATAACCAAAACAGTGAAAGAGTTTTAATATTATTAGGTTAAAAAAATGGGAAGGTTCAACAAAAATTACATTTGAACTCATGGAAACAGTAGACTAAAACCAATCTTTTTGTCTAAATATTGAAAATTTAGAACGCAAAACACATCTCTGTTTAACACAGTTCAGTTCAACACCAACATGTACACACATCTTTGCTCATGATCTATGTTTACTGTGAAAGAAACGTTCGGCGGGACAACATTTCTCTTAAAGTGTCTGAATCCATTTTTCGTTGCTTGCTGAACAAAAAGACCAGCCTGTAACACTGGGATGAAACTAACAAAGATAGATGGGTCTGGAGAGATGTCCACTTTTGTTTGGCACTGGTAGTCTGATCTGGAGAGGGACACATCCTCAATCTTAGCGACCGGTTGCAAATACGTTTCCCTCCAAAATTGCACAGAATGGCCTCCTAGGGGCACATTCCTGCATACCAATGATGATTCCGAGGAACTTGTGAAAGGACCAGCATTCTAGTTCCTAGATCTTGGATGTGGACCAAAACCCACCATTTCCCTCTTTAGACGTCCCCTGCCTCGAGGTCTTGTGAATTTGTCCATCAAAATATGGCCTCTCCATTTATTATTGTCACTCAGCACCATCTTGGAATCCAATCCTTCGGGCCCTTGATCTAACGTCATAGGCAGCCATTTTGTGCTTCATGCCAAGACAAAGCCACATCCGCAACTCACAAAACACAGGATTTACCTCACTGAGGATGTCAACTATGCCAAAATAAATGACGGCTGGAGGTTTTCCTCAGTACCCAGAGACATGATGCAGCTTCGAGAGTGAACAGTGAACAGTTAAATCTTAGACTGTGATATAACATGGCTGCAAGTGACAGCGCAGTTGTACTCCGTCACTCTAGCTTGTTCTAGTGTGCTTAACATTGGCACTCCGTTCATTAAGGCCTATAGAGCTTGGCTAGAGCAACGTCCTCTTGGCAGCGTGACAAAAGCTGTGAATCAGATTATGAGGCCCATAACACAGCCAAGAAACACTGAGGGCGAGTGGAGTTGTCACAGAAAAGCAGCACTTGCTCTCTGGATGTTAATGCCTGGGACATAATGTAATTGCAGCCTGCACTGATTAATAAGGGCACTGTAATATTCACATGGAGCTGCTGTTTACATGTACAACGGCTCATTTGAATGTGCAGCGTAACTGTAAACAAGGGGTGAGTGGCTTGTAAACCTTCAGTTGCTACAAACTGGAGACGCAGACACCCAAGGGGGTGTGTCAGAGCGGTATTGGAAGCATCTTTCATTAAATTACCCAAGACTTCATAAAAAAAAAAAAAAAGAGAGAGACATGAATGAAAAGAGCAGTGTGATCAACCTGTACTGTAAGGGGCTACATTTAATTTGTTTTATGGTGGGATCACCCTTTTTTACATGATAATGTTAATGAATTGTGAGGGGACCATATGTTGATGTTGGCACATTCGCCATATGTGGTGCCAGACAGCAAATCACACAGGGGAAGTGTTTTTGCATGGCAGCCACGCCGCACACAGATCATTACAATCAAAGATGTGTGCTACTGTTCTTTCAGTTTCCTCTAAATTATTGGTATAGATGCATATTAGCTCATTATTCATTTACATAACAAAAATGGGGTCAAGATCTCACTGGTTACTTCAGAGAGCATCTTCACCCTAATTAATTTCACAGTAAGAAAGAACAGATCTCTACTGTTTTACTCCTGACTGGTGGGTCGATACAAAACACTTCAGAAAATGAATCCTCGTCCCAGATGTTGTTCGGATAATTGGTTGATCTCTGGAGAAATTTCTGATCTTTTTTTTCATCATAACACAATGGAACTGAAACACATATGTTAATATGATACATGAAGTAAAAGCTGCAGGATGGACAAATTAAAAAAATGTTGGTTTCTTTGTTTTTTTTTTATTTGTTTTTAAATTTTAAATTACTAACAGCTGACTATCTATCTAACCGACTGAATTACACTAACCAAGCTTAGTGACAAGTCAAGGGCACCTCACCAGAACACATGACTGCTAAACCTTTTTATTTCTCTTTAAATGGTCTGCCACCTAATGGTACACAAGAAAAACAGACACAAACATCCACGGAGCAATTTCTGCTTTGTTTTCAATGTAAACCTTTATTATTATTCCAACACAGTTTGGCATAAAAGGCACATGCGGTGAGCTTTTATTCACAGCAATTAAATTGTACATAATACAAACATAAACTAATGAGCAGACAAAGTTAAACAGATACATTTGATCTGCATTAAAAAAAGAGAGATTTTGTGACACTGATTTAATTATTATAGACCAGAATTCATGGTTTTCATGCCTCTGGACTGATATCAGAAGAGTGACTTTTTTTTCCCCTGCAAAAGATTAAAAACATAATTTCAAGCTTATCCAGGCAGATAAGTAATTGTCTTGAGCACTGGGATGTGCATGATTATCAAAAGAATACATTTTCTAAATTAGGCCAAGATAGTCTTCCTCGAATCAATTGCAAAAGCTCTGCATAGACTGTTTAATGTAATACTTTAAAAGATTTGCATAGATTATCAATCATAATAAAAAAAAAATTCCACTTCCCGAAAATTAATAAAGAATGAATTAGGCTGTGATAGTACTTGTCTTATTGCATTTAAACTTGTGTGTGTGTGCCTGTGTGTGTGCTAATGTCAAGAACAGGAAATTAAGGCAGTGTTTGAAGCCAATGTATTTGTAGTGTCTCACCCAAAGATGTATTATTACATTGAAGCAAACTGGTGTGTCTTGAGGCATGCTGGCTAAGATATTTTAATAGTGTGGCATTTTTTTGTATACAGGCCTTCTGATCAAAGACACTCCAGTCTTCAGGATTATTAAACGTGTGAGTCTACAATTGTTTAAATTCTCTTTTATGACTGCACAGTAATATCAAAGTCTTTAAAGGCTGTAAATGTGAGATGCAATTTACCCACCAAAAAATTGAACAGAACACACACATAGAAACTCTTCTGTATTTTTGTAAATAAACAATTGGAATGAAGGCTTCTTAAAATAATACTACTAATAGTAGTAATAATAAAATGTTTATTTTTATGTTTGAAGGAATGCAAAAAATATTTTAGGCCCCAAAAATCTAGAACAAAAAACAAACAAATAAAACAATACATAGACGAAAGAGGCTCCGCTCAAGAAAAAAGAGACAGAACAGTTGCATAGAGTATAAAGACGACAGCTCACTCCTTCACCACTGTGTCAGCCGACACACGGAGCCGTCCAATCGCAGTGCAGTAATATTCACTGCTGTCGTGGGTCTCACATTCATCTGTCTTTTAAGTTCTGGCAACTATACAAATCTGAATCTGAACAAACACATGGGCTACAAATTAAATCAAAACCAGTGTTAAGTGGAGCCTATATGTTAGGTTAACACAGATACTGCCTTATGTCTGTGTCATATCATTTACAGCAAGATAATAATAAAAAATTTCAATGAAACTATGTAGAGATTTGTGCATCTAACAAAGCTACTGCTAATATGTCATAGCTTTAAGACTCCCACAGTCACAGTCCATGAGATGTTCACACTCCAGTTTGACTGTTGGCTATAATGATGCAGTGTTTCACAGCCATAGCAAGAATCCCCGCTCAGTTGTGTACTGACAGCAGCTTCATTCTTGTTTACTTCGTCTGAATGGCAGCAAGCAGTCAGCAGAAGAGGCGTCCTGCTGTCTCCACATTGTGTGTTCTGTCCATTCTGCAGCCTCCCCCCCCCCTTGATCATCAGTGTTTATCTGCAACAGAAAAAAAATGACATTAGGATGCAGCTTTGATTCATCTGTGCAAGTCAAAACACACAGTGAGTACAATCATGTGAATGTCAAAACCATTATTTGAGACAATGCACAGCAAATTTCTATTTAGTGATATCAAAAGAAGGCTTGTTGCTGTTTTAAAATGAAACATCACTTATTGGGATATTAATTGTGTGACCTAAATCTGGCTGAAGCAAGCCCAGCTCTGTGTACCGGAGGGGATTGAGGCTGAAGTTGAAAGGCCTTAGCAGGAGCCTGGTACGCTACAAGCTGTTAATACAAAGAGGAAGCATGTGACACACCCTAAGCTAGGCTGAGTTGGACTTCAGAAGGCTATCAAACCCACTTTTTTTTTTTTTTTGGTACATTTTCACGCAGCTCAGACAAGCAACTTAAAATATTACAGCAGGTCACCAAGTTCAGAATAAAGCAACAACGCTACCGCTCAGCTTAGCTACAGAAATCAACAATCATCATACTGATTAACATCACCTGAGCTATAAGCAAGTATCACATTAGCTTTGGCATTAGCATTGTGGCTCTGCTCTGAGCACAGCTAGGGAGGACAGGGTGGGGGAGGATGAGGGGGACTGGCTGACAGTGGAGGTTGGTGGCATAAAAGGCAGTTTGGGGTATTGGTGTCGCTTTGAGTTATTGGCATCATGGTCTTGTTTTGTTGAAGGGACTACAGTGAATAAGCTTGTTAATGGCAAATTTACAGCCCCAGCATGTGGCCTAATAAAAACCAGAGGACAGAGAGGATGACGAGAATGACTGCCATTGCTATTTTGTGTGTGTTCTGTAGTGTTTGTGGGATGAGGACGAGGAGGGGAGGGGGTGGTTAGAAAAAGAGGGGAGAAAAGTGGAAGGCGCCAGTAATTAGGAGTCTAAAGGAGTGTGAGAGAGGCGCACACCCCTCAAAGCAAACTTTGTGTCTAGATTTCTCACTTTTTATCTATGCACCCCGACTGAAACCCCCATCCCTCTTCACTCTTGCTGGCTCTTTACTTGTCTCCCTTTGCTGAATGAATAGCTATCACAGTGCCATGGTGTCCCATCTAGCAACAACCCCCCTGCATCCTCCTGCCTTTTCTCTACACTCCCCCTTTCCAGCATGACTCTGAATAGGGAGCTGAATTGAGCAAACAGTCAGGCTGTCAGCTCAATAGGAGGTCTGGCCATGAACTTGAAGTCCTTCCCAGGACCCGAGCCTCACATCAGGGTGGGAGGGATGGTGATGTTTGGGGAGACAAGAGGAAGGAGAGGATGGTGGAGATGGGGGGTTGCAACCAGACTTTTGGGGGGGGGGGGCCTTACGTGCCAGCGTCGAGAGGACCCCTGACACAGAGTTTCCCAACGCTGGTGCTCTTGCTTGAGTAATGGGGGCAGGGTGCCCCAGCTGCCTACAAACCGTCCCCTCCTTTAGCAGCACTCAGTCTGGGCAGGAGGGGTGCTGATGGTGGGGTTTGTGCAGACAGAACAGTGTCTGCACCCCTGCCAAAGCTCCCCCAGACCCACACACACACACATCCTTACATATCCAGACACAAGCTGCTGGCTGTGCCCACCCCCTCTCCTCAATCAGCTCGCAGCCCTCCCAGGCTTCTCATCATCTCATTAGCCAACGCCAGCCACTCCACTGTCTACTGTTTGCATTGTTTTGGGCTCTGCATAATTTACACAGTAAATTGAGAACTGCCCCTGCCCCTTTTGCTCAATCTACCACCTGTTTCTGGAGGCCCAGCAGTGATTAGTGCGCTCTTTGATACAGTTACCCCAAAACTTATCAGCAGCGCAAAATGAAGTCAACTTTAAAAAACTGCAGTATGAAAAATTCAAACGCAACAAAACAAAGAAAATAAATATTGCCTAATGTTTAGTTTGATAAAATGCATACAATTTTTGATAAAAAAAAAAAATTAAACAATGTGGAAGAAAAACTTAAAAAAGTTACTTTTTATACATTCAGAAAAGAGGAGAAAAAAACTTTGATGAAAAGTTGTTCTTCTTTCTTCAGCAACAGGTTTGTCTACTTATTTCACCTTGACCCAACATTGCTTTGCACCAGTCTTTCTGAAGCCTTGCACCTTACTGTAATTTAGCATTAACACTCTCTCTCTCTGACCTTCATATTACAAACACAAGCAAAGAGAGGTCCTTCTGTAACAAGAACAATAGTGGGCATTGTTTGATGGGTCTTTCTTACTAAATCAAGCCCAGCTGACATTAAACGGTGTTTGGGTTTAAGCGGTTTAGTAAAGTTCGAAGCTGCCTTGTTCAAATAATGCTGCACTACAACGAGTTCACTCAGGGAGAACAATACTCAACTTGTCTGGGTATCAACTGCACTCCAATACAGTACTCATCACTTGCTTCAGCAGAGGTTTTCTAGTACTTTCTGCCTATCAAGCTCTCAACTCTTCCCCATCTCCTCTTTGTTATTTCACTCTGTCAGTCATTTCCCTGCTTTGCACAGGTTTTGTTCTGTGCTGCTGTGTCCTTGTATTTGAATGTGAATAGTGATTCATGGTATCTTGTTTCGATTGAGCTGTTGAAGTGACCTTACCGTATATTTTGACCCAGTTTAAACAGATGATTTAAAAAAAACTAAAGTGAGTTTAATAATTAACCTGAAAGCTGGAGCCATTACAACACAAAGGAAAATATATATATATATATATATATATATATATATATATGTCCTACAATATTCTGTTTTTTGTTTGTTTGTTTTTTTCCTGTCAATAAAACAAATTTCTGTTATTTTTACTCTGCTTGAATGTATGGAGTTATGCACTGTGCCTAATATATTGTCCATAAGGCACAGCTTACACTGTATCTCCAAAATGGCAGCCACCGCCACCATGTCAGTGTTCGCATATGAGGATGGCATGACAATTCCCAAACGGGAAAGAAAACCTGCCTCTTCAAGGACAGATGCCCACTGAAAGCCTCCTGAGAGAGGCATTGAGAGTGGAGTGATTTACCACACATACAAAACATGCTCCACCCACATCAACTCACCCTCCCTGCCCTCAAATCAGTGCATCTTGAGAATTGTTAACGAACATATCTGAGAGAATAAAAATGGAGACCGTAGCCTGACGGAGAAGGGAGAACGAGGGTACTGGAAGATGAAGGAAGGTAGGATGGAGAGTCATGGCGATGGCGATGGGCATCGTGGGTCTGGTGTTTTACCTGCACTGACTAGTTTTCTTGCTTCCATTTTATGCCAGTGTAGCTCTAAGATGGTGGCGCGGGCTGCATTTCGCTGTACAGGAAAAAAGGGGCAGTCTGCTGAGGATGGAGTGGAGGAGAAAGGGAAGAGGAGGAGGAGGGAAGAGGCGATGCAGAAAAGGGCGATGAGAGAGGGAGGGCAGAATCAACAGCAACCCCTCCTTCTCCTTTTCTGTTTTCAGTCTTCTTTTGCCAGTTTTTTCTCACTGGTAAGGTCCCCTACACAGAGAACATGGACACAGAAAGTAGAATGTTAGAGTAAATTTTAAATATTACAGTTTAAACATCAAAATAAACATGTATAATTGACAGAAGCATACAAACCATACCATGCATACACACATGAATACATGTATACACACGCACATGTGCACACACACCTTTTCATGTCTGTTCTCATGGTACAGTCTGCCCCTGAGCATGCAAATGACTTTCATTATGCAAATGCATGCAAATCAGATCCAACCATCTGAGAATCAAGGGTGGGAAAGGGGAAAAAAACTCGTCACAGAGATTGAATGAAAGAATAAAAGAGAAAAAGGGACAAGAGAAAAATCCTTTCGAGTGGCAGGAGGCAGTAGGTAAATGCTCTGTGGAAAACAAGTCGCAGTTACGCTGTTATTTTGTTATGACTTAAATTTTTTAATTCATTCTTTTCTTCAGGCTTGTCATTTTTAAGGATGTGAGTATATTTAGGTATGTAATACCAAAGGCTTTTCCAGCATAAACACTACATCACTTACATTTAAGAACACAAATGATCTTCTAAATTTCTGTCAGCACATATTTTGAGTCTGACAGCGACAATTAGGCATATGTGAAATTAATACTGAATATTAAACATCTATGGGATTATAAACAGCTCTTTAGTAATACTGACAATTACCAGCTAAGCTAACTTGGATTTGATGTATTTCCTGTAATTAACACATTTCGTATGGCCTTTAAAGCTGACTCAAAATTTGCGGTCTCATTTTAGATAGTCTGGCTGCACCCGTTTTCATAATGCTCTGTATGCATATGTGCACAATGCAAAGCAATAAAAGTAAGCAAGCTTTTAGGAAGCAAAATGTTATTCTAGATCAGATGAAAGGGTTTCATTTTTAATTGTTCGAAATCAGCATCTGTCTTTACTTCAGTTCCGAATCACTCACACCTGCACAGGCAAACTTGTGAATCTAAAACCCTGAAAGCACAAATCAGACAGCTTTCTAGGTTCAATATTCACAAGCAGGTGGAGTTTATTTCTCACAGGTTTAGCTGTATGGTTCCTGAACCCTTCTATTCAAACTAACCAACAAAGAAAGCTGACTAATCAGTGAAGGGAGCACACTGTCTGATTTTGCTAATACTCTAAGCCCAGCAGAAAGGATCCTCCATTAACCAACAGAAGAAGGAGCCAGCTTTTGTCTCTGGGTGTCAGTAGGGGAAGGCCACATCTGAGAGTGGAATAAGGTGGTAAAACCAGGGGTGACTTGGAGTGTGAGAGAGTTGAGGTGGCTAAGCTGGGAGGGGAAGGACTATAGGGGTGGGGTACCGCTGAATGGTGGCAAACCTCTCCTAATTGGCACTTGACATTTTTTTGCCATTGGCACTAGAGTGGGCCAGCTTTCAAGCCCTCTCTGGGTCCTTGTTGGAAAAGTGCCTTATGCAAATATGTCGAATGGGCTCTATTGTGAAGCCGCTGATATTAACAGCTCACGCAACAATAAAATTGTGTGCTTACTCTGAACACGTAGGTGTGAGAGAGAACTAGACAATGGCAACCAGAGCAGCTTCAGCCTGAAAAGACCCTCTATCGGATGCTTTGCCAAGTCATTTCAGCAGAATAGGCTTTTCTGAGGACAGAGGCTTTCAGTAAAAGCTTTATTAATGACTGAAACAAACAAATGCATGCACTGTTTTGCTCTGGCTGTGAGAGACTCTCTATTTGTAGTGTTGATGAATGGCTTGATTTATTGTGATTGAATATACTAAAGTTGTAGACAGAAAAGGCTTCACTCATTCTCTCTGAAAGATAGTCCTCCAAAAAAACTTCACTGTCTCTGTTTTAAATGTGAAAATGTATTCATGCTTCTGTCCATCGCTTCACTTCTTACATTTTCTTTCTTCTCTAAGTGCCTACATTGTTTACCCTTAACTTGCTCCCTTGTGTGAGTACCTCTAGAGATCCAAAGATACCTGCAGAATTCCTTTGGAGAAATAGGAAAAGCTTCATCTGAAGAAGTTTAGAAGTATTCATGTATTGTTAAAACACAGTACAGAGTTCATCTTTATTTCTGCATAACTGAAAACCATCAGGGAGGCCAAGAGAGCATTGGGTCAGGCAGCAGCAGCCACCCTCCGTGTGGTCCAAGGCAAAGTCAAAGTACACCTGTCACTGCAAAGTTGCCAAACTTAATCTCTTTTGTCTGATGAGGCCCATTGACTTTGCAACTGCCTACAATACATTCATTTCTGTGTGAGCATAGAGGGGTGGAGAGACTGCCAATGTTGTAGAAAATAACAAGGTCTGGCTTTACCCTCTGGCCCAACAGTGAAGCCATTTTCCAAGCCCTGTTGGTGTGTTCCATCAAGAGAAAGAGAGGCGGAGAAAAGGGGGCAAGAATCACTGAATCGCATTCAGAAAACTGTCTGGCTACTTGGACCCGACAGGGCTGAAAGGGAGGAAAAGGGGCGCATTGTCCCTTAGTGACAAGTGGACTAGCTCTATTGACTGTAAAGTCTAGTGGTGTGGGGGTGAGCGGGACCCGACCACAATGGCTGTTTTTCTATTTGACACTTAGAGTCTAAATCTGCTTGCCTAGTGCATGAAAGCAAAGACAAACCCACCACCCTCCTCCTTCCTTTTCCTCTCCCCTGCCTTCTTTCCTTCTTCACCATTTCTCCATGCTCCTTCTTTCTATTTCAGACAATGCCAAGGGACACAGAAAAAGAGAGAGCAAAGGCCCTAAGGTGGTTTTAAGGAACTTTCCCATCTCCATGCCATTTTCAGGGAGGAAGAAATGAAGACAGTCTCTTCTTTGGGGTCCCCAGTGAGAAGTGTTAGTGATATAACTGTGCCACACACACAGTCAGAACAAAGCTTTGCACCATGACATGAGTCTCCCAAGGCACTGCTTAAGGTCTAAACACAATCTGCCTGAGACTTCAGTTCACACATTTAGCCCTAACATTGCAACTGACACTAAAAAGAACCAAAGGAAACAACTCTACCGTACTAAAAAATATGTCCATCTTGTACCTTTTAGAAGGTAAATTTATTATGCAAAGTACATCTTTTCAGATAAGAAAAAGCTCAACAAAAGGGAAAAAATCAGCTAATACCTTACATCCAAGAAGGTGACATCCCTGGCTGTCACTTCCTGTCAAGGCCCCCGTTCCTCTCTACTAGATGAGCCCAGTACTCAAATGTCACACTCAGCACCTGCAATGCAGCAGGAAGGCAGCTATAACTGTGGAACTTGAAGAAAATGACATTTCAAGGTAAGGTTTACACACTAGCTTTTAGATATTTCACTTCCCCGTTCCACATCTGAAATTTGTACCATGTCAAGCTGGATACATCTAAAGCCACAGAGATCTTTTAGTTGAACAATGTTGCAACTGCAAACCACCAAGTGGAATATGTTCTCCAACTGGGGTTTACTGCTAGGCTTGTAGTGACATAGCCTTAAGACCTTGAAAACAATTCTTGGCAGCCTCACTCAGCAGGAGTGACCCTTTAGCTTTGATGGGCAGAACAAAAATCACACCTTCAATCAGCCATCAGAGGCCTTGAGGTTGAAGATCTGATTGACCAATTACTCCTCACCAGGAGCCCTGGCAAAGATCCTAAAGGCTCAGATTGTTCTCCTTCTCTCACTCATGGATTTCGTCACTGGGGGTAGTTTCTGCTTGATTGCCCCTGGACCACTCCCCTTCTGAGCCTTGCATCCACACACACCAGCATTCACTGAAATCCCATCAAGTCTTTCCACATGGGAGCACCTCATGGAATGGAAGCTTTGGCACAGCCCATTCAAAATCAAGCCAACTGTCACGTCAAATCAAACAAGAGCTAGGACCCCAAATCAAACATCTTTTCAGGCATATGGGTGAAAGGAGTAGTTAGAAAGGAGAAAAAATCTACAACGGCTAACTTAACAAATCTAGCCTCAAACAAATTCTTGTCTCTTCGCTTAGGGACCAGCAGGACATTGGGACCCCAGATTAACTAAAATGGAGCATTCTTAAGTCATACAACTGAATCAGTGTTGAAACATATGTATAATTCATAGAAAAGTGTGCAGCTGTTTTGTTAATAAAGGCCACATTCTTTACACATTACATGTTCTCCCAATGCCAAAGATCCAAGCAGTAAAACTAGGCCAAAAGACAAATAGTTTGCCAAATTAGCTAACAAAACTGATGAGCCAGTGCATAGTTGTTAATTGACTTGTCAAAATCTGCTTGCTTTGGTTTTTGTTGTTGTTGTTTTGTTTTTGTTTTTTTTCCAGCCATGTGATACTAAATCTAAGTCCCTGCATGCAGCTCCACATTCAGGGATCATGGGGCCTTATTAGATTAAAAGTGATCCTGTTGCACCAACCTTACTTTTATGGTTCACTGCCACTGGCTGCAGAGAGTGGCAAGGAATATGCAACAATGTTGAACTTACATGCTATAAAACTGTGTAGCATATTTATAGTTCTTGATTAATTAATACAGAAAAAAGTGAGTCATTGTCAATTTAAGACAAATTATGTATTAACTTCTTAGAGACAGAACAAATGGAGATAATTCTTGCACATTACCTGTTTCTGATTTATGATCCCATCTTCGTTGAAAGGTTGTCCATCGTCTTTCCTTTTACAGTTCTTCTCATATATTTTGTGTTTTATTTTGGAGTCAGGAGCATTTGGGGTCTTGATGCCTTTCCAGGAGTGTAATGGGATTCTTGTTACTTTCGGTTATCTAGCTTTATGAAGAATGTACATCACTCATACAGCTAGATAACCAAAGATAACAATCAACCCCTAAGGCTACCCATCCTTTCAAACCCAAGGCAAAGAAACATGGGCCAAATTTTGACCTAAAGGCAGATGAGAACATTGTTAATAAAAATACAAATATATAGATATCACATAAGGTAGCAACTTTTTGAGCTTTTGATTTACAAACTGATCTAGAATGTAGTCAAAATTTGTCAGAAATGATAATCTTAAGAAAAAAAATGATAGCCGAACCTAAAGTTGTTACTCTTCTGGCTCAGGGCCTTTTTTCCTCCTGAAGCTCACAGCCGCTCTTAAATGTCTTGACCTTCAGTTTATGATCTCACCAAGTTCCCTCTCACGCCGCCTAAAATCCTTCTAAACCAATTAGAAGCCTTCTTTTGTCCACAAAAATGCTTTGATTGGCTTATTAGTCATTTGTGTATATCAAATACTCCACATGTTACACAATAAGCAATGTGCACCATTTTTTAAAAATGCACAGGTTATTGAACCAACCAAAACCAGCTACGCCACCGAGCTTCTCTTCTCCATCCTGGCGACCATCCCTACAATGCATGCTGACTAGCTTCATGGGAGGATGATGGCTTCAAACGCCGCCCCCCATGAAGACCCAAATGCATTTTTAAATTGAAAGAAGATCCTGGCTGTTTGAGTACAAAAGAAACTGGTTTGTCTTCATTTACATTATCTGTGCCAAAGCAGTTGGCTAGCGTTCAAGGTTGCTACCAAAGAAAATATAGGCTATAAGGATTTACTATGCATTTGCACAAATGTAAAGACAGGAAACTTGGAAGTGACATTCCTGTCAGTATATGTACAAAAGTCAGGCACAAATGAACTTAAACACGCTCAAAAATCATCATCACATTTTCAGATTCAGACAAAGCATCAACTCACACGCAGGCACACGTTCACTTTCACACATGCCGTGATGGCACATGGCATGAGGCCCCATCTAATTAAAGCTGTTCTGTGTGCCCAGATCCCTGTTGTGGCAGGCTCCTCCCCACAAACGCCACTATCAAATAAACCGCTATGACTGAGAGAGCAGAGAACGAGACAGAGGACGATAGACAGAATGAATGGGATACAACAGATTATTCTTTTTAATAATTAAACAAACCTGAACATTTACAACCCAACTGATGAGGTGCAGGTTTTACCGGAGATGGCTAAATTCCTGTTAGTGTAAACAACAACTCTCACTGGCATTGTTCTTCCTCCAGGTCGCAGCTGGTTCTCTGCTGTCTGAATGCATGTAGCTTGCTTTAAAATGTATGTTGTTGCAGTTTAGGAAGCTGACAGCTCAACACAGATCTTCAAGGTGCTTTGTTTCTATCCTCAAGGACACAGCAATGCCTTTATAAGAGCAAAATCATGCCTCAAGTTGCCGAATGCTGCAAGACTGGATCACACACATGCACGCGTACACACGAGGCGTGTGTATTTTCACATGTTTAGCACATAATTACAGGCAGTAGGACTACACATAGTGACCCACTCCTAAGCTTATAAGCATTTACACAGTACAGGCAGTCACACACACACACTTTCTCTCACTCTATATCTCTCTCACATGTACACACACACTTCCTGGAAAATATGGTCACTTGCAAGATACATTAGATTAGATGTAAAAAGATTAAAAACTGAAAATTTAAACATAATTTTGCAATTGATGCATTTTATATTATTTAAAGCTAAAATACTAAACATGCTTCAAACATTTCCATAATTTTTTTTCAAATCTAAAAATGTTTTATATCTTTTTTATGTCATTACTTGTTAATATTTCAGTTCTTAATTCTAATATTATTTTTATTAAGAACAATGCTAAATTAATGTTAAAAAAAATCCTCCTGGAAAAATGTAAGGTTCTGAAGCTGATGTATTTGGAGAATTTGAAGTTTATAGAAAAGCAAAACAATTATGTAGATTAACCCTATTTTCCTAATCTTACTAGTGCCTTTATTGACTCTGTCTTAATAATAGGTTTAATAAAGATTATAAAAATTATTTAATTTCAATATTTTGCAGTATCTTATATTTCATTGTGTTCTGCTGTTGTTAAATTCACACTATTTTTTTCATCACTGCTCATGTGATGTATCTCACTCAAAATACTATTTAAATATAGCATTTTGAAATCTCGATTAGCCTTTTGTTCAGAAGAATAAAATAAACACAGTATGTCATAGTTTAAGTCAGCAATAAGAGGTTTGACTTTTTGCTCTCCACCATTTGAACAAACCTCATCAGGCAGCGCTACTGGCCAGGACGTGTATGACGTCAAGACATTCAGCACCTCTAATTGGGGAAAAAATGCAAAGCTGATTAGTAAGAAATTGATTCGTGATATAGAATCTCAGGGGTCATCACCTGGTTAAAACATAATAATTTATTTAAAATTCATTCTATGTCTCAAGTTGAACTCTCAAAGTGAATGCTGCAGTTTGGAGCAACAAAGGTTATTTTACAAATGATTTACGCACACATCAATATGCAGAAATGACCAGACAGAACAGTAAGATAATCTGTTTGCAATGCACTTTGGGTTTGTGTTTCATGAGCTTTGAGATGACTAAGTCACACTGAAAGTTAAAGAAGAGGGTGTGCAACTCAATAAAAAACGTTGTGTAAAAAAAAAAAAAAAAAAAATTGTCTCCAAAATAATGTTTGAAATTCAACTATTTTTCCTCAAATAAATACCAACACAGTTTTGTGATATAAAGATGTAAAAAAAAAAAAATCTTAACGTGTTCACTAGAACAGAAACTGAGTTTTTGAATAATTATTTTAAAGTAGATTTTATAGTGACTTAATAATTTTGTTTCCATTCGGAATGCATTCCATTTCAGAATATATTAAATGTTTTCTCCCACCAAAGTTTAGAGGATTTTCAGCCTGGCATCAGAAGCCTGTGGATGATTTGGGTAAAAATGAGGATGCAGATCCCCTACAGTCTAAGCCACGTGCTGTGAGGCCGCTGAAGGTCTCTTCATGGACCCCTAATAAAAAGATACACTCGTTTATTTTTCAAACAAAGCCAAATTACCCCTCTTTGCATATTACAGCCTTCGCCAAGACAGTGCTAAATTACATTTTCTCCAATAATGACAAAAAAAAAAAGCTTTTAGAGACATAATGATAATAGACGTGGAAAGGTGTAGACTTCAGTCGTGAGTCTCCAGCAGCCCGGTTATTAGCACAGCTCATTACTGCTGTTGTGGAGGATTTCCACCACAACATAATGCACAGTGGGTGTCGCACAATCAGCTTTCCAACACACACTGCCGCGACACACGCAGCTTTATTCATCTGCGTGTGTGTGTCTAATAATATGTGTATGTGAGAGAGTGTTTCAGGTACGCCTTATCAATAGTAGAACATTCTAAAAATTATGCATTTTTTAAATAATGTGATCCTAAATTAAACCAGGGGGACGAATATTTGCGTTAAAAATGAATTTTAATCAAATGTTGCAATCTTCAGATCTGTCTTGACTCATATGGATGTTAATTAACTAATGTTCATCACATGAGACGTTTCTTTTTGTCAATTTGATTTTTTTTCTTTCTTTCTTTTTTGCGTTAATCGGTCCTCAAAGTTCCTCAGCTTCAGTTCTCTGCCCCGGTGAGTCCTGGGGGCGCACACGTGTTCTCGGCACAGGCCTGTACTCTGGCACACGTGTGCGCTGGATATTTGGCCTTGTGATGCCTTTATCCGCCAGCAATGGACGTGAATGCCCCTACTTTGTTTTACTGTGCATGCATTGCAGGTCTGTCTGCTGATAATCCTCAAATGTGAGCCACATGGCCGCATAGGGCTTAACGTGGAGAGAAATACAAACCTGTTTTTTATTTGTTTTCCCCCAAGATCGAGTGTTTTGATGCTCATAGGATGCCAGACTTCCCAGCTGCTGGTAGAACCACACATTGACCCTGCTAAGTGTTTGGATGTATTAGATATATGGCGCATGTTTTGCCCTTTGTAGCTCCATGTGAGTGGCGCATATGAAGCCTTGGCACAATGCGTCACTGACATTGTGAAGAAAGGAGTTTCACTTGAAAGCAGATCCAATTAGAAGTTGTCCTGTTATGTTTCGTTGCTCCCACGGGGAGGGTAAGTTTCTCTCTGTTTGTGACCTTTCACGGCACCTGTGCGCAATTCCATCAACAATTCAGAAAAATAAATCAATCTCTGGTCTTAGCTGTAAATGCAGGTTGAAAATAAAGCATCAAAATGTGCAAACAACATGTTACTAACTGGTGATCATGGCTCTCATCAGCATCAGCCCGATTTTAAACAACACTTCTTACGCTGCACTCCCTGGAGCATCTGAACAGAGCAAACCGAGAGAAAATCACGCATTTCAGTCCGATGACCTGGCGCTCAAGCAGCGCCCATGTTCGCTCAGACTACAGATGCATCCTGCTCCGTTATGTGTGCAGACTGTCGATGCAGGCGGCGCGGATGAACACGCGCTTTTCTCCTTTTATTATCAGAGCTGATATCCTGCAACCATCGCTGCCTTTTGTCGCCCCGTCTCGTGAAGGAAACAAGGATGCCGTTTCATACTCACGTCGTCGCTCGCGAGCCGCTGTGGGATCCGCACTCCAAAAGCGAGAAGCGATCGTCTCGGGAGACTGAGAGCAACTGATTCGCCGGAGGCTGGAGCGCGCGGTCTTCATGGCTGCGGCTGCCAGTGACGTGTCTCTGGCTCCATCCATTCAGCTTCTCTCAGAACGGGTTTTCCCCCCTGTTTTATTATCTTGCCCGTTATTTCTATCGGAGGTGGATGTCGCCTCCCCCTCTCCTGCGCCCGCCGTCCCCTGCGCTCGCTAGTCTCCCGCGTCAGCCAGATGCATTATGAACTTAAAACATTACGGCTCTAAAGACATATAAGAGCACCAGCAAAGGCCCTCCCCTTTATGACACGATGCAGGTCTGTTTATTGGTCTCCACCCTCTACAAATATAAAAACAGGATCAAGTTTTCCGACATTAACCTGGACACTAATCATCTGAGTCTTTTTTTGTTTGTTTTTCATTTGCGAAATTAACCTTAAAAAAATACCTTTCCGAGATATATAGGTAAACATGTGATGATCAGAATCTTAATTGATTTTCTAATTACCAGCCTTCTGGCTGTATAGGTGCTTTCAAACACGCAGCAGCATCTCCGCCGCCTCATTGTGAAGCTGGAGTTTCACACAGCCCACATCAAGTGCGTCGTTTAGAGCCCTGTTGGGTCCATGTGGGATTATAAAAAAAAGTTTCGTGTAATCTTGTATGGCTACTAGTATTCGTTTGACACAAAGCCCCCGGCAGAGACTGCGGCCTCCGCTCATGCGCCTGGATCAAGTGCGCACGTCGACTGTTCTCATTGTGCGCGTCTTTGATGCACAGGAGTCCAGGAATGTGACCAAGGAGGGGGTGGTGGGGGGTGAAGACCGTGCAAATCAGCTTTTACTGTCACCGCCGGGCCCAGAGTCCGCAGACAAGAGCCAAGAAAGGGGGTCTGGGTCACTTGATTATCATAATAATCAGATCGCGAGGATAAAAATCTCCTTTGAATAAATTACTGGTTCAATAGGAGGCGCGACTGCCAAAGAGACAACTTTGTCAGCTCCTGGTTTGTTGTCGGGGGGCTCTCTCTGTTCCTTCTCTCAGCCTGCTAATGTCCAGGGCTCCCCTTTTCTTTCACGCCAAATTTTGGACGCTTTCCTGGAGATCAAACTCTAAATACAGCTACTGTTTCTCTCCTCCCCTCCTGTCGCCCCTCGCCAATGCCTGGTTACCGAGTCCGGGCGGGCAGGCAGGTCCAGAGCTCCTCTTGGGAAAGTGGAGCGGTTAGTGGTGGCTAATGGGCTAAGGAGCGGGCACAATAGGCTGTGCACCATCCAGCCGACCCAGACCCTCCTCACCCCCGCATCACTTCTCCTCCTCCTCCCGTCACCATCTCTCTCTCTCTCTCTCCCTCTCTCCCTCTCTCTCTGTCTCCCCCCTCCTGTTCCATTTGCTGCATGGGAACCCGGGCACGGAGGAGCACGGAGAAGCACCAGGGGCCGCTCAGTATTGTTGTGGCACATCCCGAGTTCATTAGCACCCATAGGGCCATTCCGGCAGGCCATGATGGCGGTAAAGCCTCTGCACCAGCACCCCCTCCTCCATGGTGTATTTTTTATTTAGATTAAATATCTGTAGGATTGCAACTAAATGAATCAATAGGATTAAAAATTAATTCTGTAGAATGAAAAGCCTCAAGTTCAAGTCTGATAATTAGCTGCAGATTCCTAAGCAGCAGCTCTTTACACTTTACACATAATTAAGTGGTGTTGAATTTTGTTTTATGACTATAACAATTACTATTAAATCTGCAATATTAAAGTAATATTTTTCTAATCAAAACCGTTTTTAATAGAAGGTAATACCTCTTCTAATGCAAAGAGGATCCTAAAATAAAACGAGTGTGCTTCCATGTAGGTGCACCTTTTCAGGACTTTAAAATTTAAAGCCTGTTCTGATTATTAAATGATTATCTGCAAAAGCACCATCATAAAATATAAATATTGCTGATACATTATATTTTGAGCAAACCTTTTATGTTGTTACTCTTAAAAGCAGTTTTGAATGTTTAAAACAGGCCTGCTGATGCTTATTTTAAAATATACCATTTTATTTTACCGTTATATTTAGGTGAATAAAACTTGAATGTTAAAATACTTTTTTACAGAATCGTTATCTGGCAAAAGTTTTTTAAAAAATCCATTGTTTGAGGTTTTTAAGTGGGATAATTTGCTGCTGTTGGTTGTATGCAGCAAGAACAAAAACTGATTTTTGCCGAATTACATTTGGGCTCTTGTTTTGTTTGTTTGTTTGTTTTGTTGTTCTTTTTTAAACAATCTTAGGCAAAATGAAGAGACTAAGAAAAGAATCATCACTAATCGCAATAGAAAGACACCAAACAGTGATATGACGGTGTCTTCTCCTCATATTGTGCTCTGAGCTGACGAGTCTGTTGGGATTTCTTCGAGTTTCCAGTCTGATCAGAACTGATACTCTTCACAGAAACTGCGAATAATTCATTTAAAACACTTGCTGCTGTTACAGGAGTAGCATAAGGACAACCATTCATTACCCAGGACAATGAATGTCAAATAAGTCAAGGCCAAAACCTGAAAGAATCCTTAGAATTTTACCCATTGTTTGTTTTTAACCTCATATATTTAATGCAAATGTGTCATATTAACCTTGGATAGACTGAGGCAGAACTGCGAACAACGAGCAGGAAGGAAATATATTTCCTTCTAACAACTGACAATATGACACTCTCATAAATTTATAAATGTATACTTAAACACTCATTCCATTTATTTTTAGACATAAGTATAAATTAGAAGTAATAAATGTTTTTAAAAATAAAAATACTAAAACCTTATTTGAAGGTATTATTTAAGATAAGAAACAAATAACAGTCAAATATTCCAATGCATATTAAAGGTTTGTTTTATGCTGTAAATATCATTAAAACAACAATCAAAAACACAACCATTTAAACACACACCTGTGTGTGGTGACACCAGACTGAAAGGTGTTTAAATGCTTCATTTTTCACCCACAGCAACCAGTCAATAACCAGGTTACAGTCATTTACATCAAACTGTTATTTTTGGTATTTTTACATTTTTATCAGTTCTCAGAAGCATTCATGAAACTGACATCCCACGACTGCATATTCCTGTCTTGTTTTGCTTACATCATTTGGATCTCAGATTGTGGGTTAAACGGCAGAGGGACGTGTTCACAGCCCACACAAAGTCTACAACAAGCTTCAAACCTCAGTAGTGACTCAGTTCAGCTGCTGACCAGAAAAAGTCTCCCATGAATGAGACCAGAACAACAAAGAACATATGAGGGAGGATAGAAAACAGAACATGTTTCCGATGAAAATGGTTTACTTATTGGTTTGTTTGCATTCTTGTCCATCTCTGATTAAAACACCTGGCAAAAGAAAGCTTCATATGACAGACATGCCTTTTGCAAATCTGTCACTCTGATATAAATAGAATAAAACGCAGCTCTATTATTATCTGTTAAAGATCAAAAATATCTGAAAAACAACTGATTTTACTGTAAAATACTCAGTCTCAAAGATTGTTTTCAGATCATTGATTACAGTGCTTTCTAGATAATTAATTAAATTTAGACCTTTAACTCAAAGCCTTGGATGAAGAGAATCTTCGTTGGAAAAAAAGCAATTTTAGCTTATAATTTGGGCTGCAAACCTCCTGTCATCCAAAGAAATGTTCATCAGTCTCGTAGGTGAAATTGCTTACAGGTTTACATTGCACATCTCTCCTTGGAATTAAATTGTCTTCATTTATTTGTTGAAAATTGGTGAAACAAATTTGGGATTACATCATAAAACGACAGGTTCTGCAGGTGATGCAACATGACCCAAACCAGCTTCGACTGGCTGGCGTAGGTCCAAACCACAGGGGCCAAACAACTGGTTTCATTTTTCACTTTTATTCTGATGGAACACTTGGATTATGAAGAAAGATGAAAAAGTAAGATGTTAAAAAACAAACATCTGTAAAAAAAACAAAAAAAAAAAAACAAAAGCAAAAAAACCCATGACATTCATATTCGAAAGTCATCCTTTGATGGTTTAATTTTGGCAACATGTCCTTTTTTTGCTGTGCATCTTTAAATTTTTGGCTCCATTTATGAACATGAACCCATCTCGTTCCCCATAAATCCATATTTAAAGCCTTGCTACCTGTTGTACAGCTGCACATATAGAAACTGTTGCAGCCTTCCCTTCCAGGTCTCATGTTTCATCCCCGGAACATCAGGACTCCGGTGTCAGAGACGTGCTCAGCAACTCAAAGCTCCTGAGCTTTTTGTCCCTCAAAATCTGCCTGTATTGTCGCAGCTCTGTGGGGGCCCAAACAGCCTCCCTGTGCCAAACCAGACAGAGCCCCCCGCCTTATACACACACCCAGACAGTCCACACACACATCAGTGTGTAATTCACTGAGCAGTGGCGTGGTGCTAAATTTAAAGTAGAGGTGAGCATAAACAAATAAAAACTAAAACAATTATTTGAAAACCCACATTTTTTATTTGTCCAATTAAAAATGTTTTTTTTTTCTTTCTAAAATACAATTTAGTCGTGTATTTCTCAGATTTATATTTCCTTGGCAGTGGATAAGAAGCAGGAATGTGCTGCCATTTTCCCTTCCCATTGTGCTGGCACACATTTCCTCAGAAGCTGCAGAACAACACTCACCTCCAAGTTGGATTTTCCTGCAGCTTTTTTCGCGTCCTGAAAGGAGGAAACACACGACTTCACAGCAACAACAAAGAAGAGAAATTATGAAAAACAGAGGAAAAAAAAAGGATGATTGTCGATGTCACCGATAAACGCAGCCGGATAAAAGCAAACAAAAAAAAATAAGTCTCCCACTGTTTCTTAAATGTGTCATGAAGCTCCAGCAGGATTCCTGTCGGGGGGCTGGAAAGAAGAGAAAAGTCCGCTTTTGTTTTTTGGAGAAAGACGAAAAAAATAAATAAATGCATCTTGCAAACCATGCTGAAACAAAAAACATGGCGGATTGAAAAATCTCCCACGCCAGAGTCATTACGGCTGCAATTAGAAAGTCATTTGCATAAATGCTAATGAGTCAGAAATTCATGTCTGCACTCGAGGGAAACGAGGGGATTTTTTTCTCTCTCTCTGCTTCTTTGCTGAAGAGGAGAGACTTCACACGGATGCTGAAAAGGCCTGAGGAGGGTTTTATTTCCCCAAATGTTTCTTCTTTTTTTTTAGCCTGAAAAGCGTCCGCAGTGTGATGACTGAATTGAAAGCAGATCTGTTGGTTCCATGAAGACAAACTGATTCTGTTCAGGGCTTCATGTGGAGACAGATAAGGTGAAAATGACTTGTGGAAGCAACAGAGCTTAGTTAAGTTTGACGCCATAAATTATTACTAATTAGCAGCTCCACACCTTTGAGATTATTTGAATTATGATATGTTCATATATTGAACAGATGTCTCCCCTTTAAATACCTCCTATATATGAAAATGTTCAGCATAAACTCCATGATCTAGATTTTTAAATGCCTGCATCCTTTTAATTTGTACATGATTTGCAGCAACTTGTGGTGTAATTCGAAGGTTTCCTAGTTGCACAAAATATTGTTTTAGGCAGAAAAAAAGCATGTTTGACAAACTGTATTGTTCTCTAAAAACGGTATTACACAAACTTGTTCAGATTAACAAAATACAATCATATATTTTTAAGAGTTATGTTTTTTTTACTAATCAAATAGTTCAGTCGGTGTTATTCTTTAATGCTGCTTTCTTACCCTTTAACACCCCATCAAAAGGTTAATTCTGAATATTTATTTTATTTTATTTATTTGCTGACAGATATTAGTCAGAATTTTGCCACGTCTATGAAGACATCAATTTCCAGTTACATGGATCTTTTATTTTGCATTAAATAAAAATGTCTTCTTCTTTCAGAGGTCCATTAGGAGGTCAAAGAGCTAAAGAGGAAAATGTCCCTGGGGAGATCATGTTTTTATAATCCGGCTTCAGCACTAAAGCTGCTGTCATCAATATATCAAACCGCCCTAAACAGCGTGAAGAAGTCGAACATTCATGTGTTTCAGCATCAGCAGCTTCATGAACAAAGATTGAAAAGAGTTTTGTTCGACTCTGGTCATTTGTTTAGATTTAGTCAAACTGAGCATCAGAAGCTCCATAAACGTGCAGACATCGTGTTCGATTCCAAACAGGTGTTCATTCACGTGACAAAGGACAGCTGAGCTCGTGCTCGTTGTGTTTACTTGTATTTAAATGTTTTTCCTGCAAAGTGCAACCTGTCAGGAACATCCTGCATGAAGTCCTGCACCTCTGTCAGCTGCAGCAGCTCTGCATGCAGGGCGCGTGCTGCAGGTTAAGGTGTCACACGCGCGCGCACACACACACACACACACAGTGCGTTTTCCTTTTATGTTTCTGTTCATGAGATTTCTGTCTCTCATAATGAGACGGTTCTTTATGACAAATTAATAGCTCTGGTGCGTTTGCATTGCGGACATGCGCAGTGCGCGTGGAGGAATGATGGCGTGCTTTAAAAGGAGTCTTTCTTTCTTTCTTTCTTTCTTTCTTTCTTTCTTTCTTTCTTTCTTTCTTTCTTTCTTTCTTAGTGAACACAAAATGACATTTAAGATAAAAAAAAACCACCCATCTCGCTGTAAATCAGCCCTCCTGCATATTTCTGTCACATTGCATGAAAACCATCTCTTCTGTTTTAATTGTCTTTAGTGAACAGAATGATTTTTTTGAACAGCACGTGACAGAACAGACCCTCTGATGGAGGTGACCGGTGTTTATCAGTCTCATCCAATCATGCAGTTTATCTCATGAATCTTAAATACATCCTAAAAACACTTCATGCTTCTTTTCTTTGCTCCCCATTGATCATAAGTTACATGTTTGCAAATATTATTTAAGTTCAATCTGGAGTCTTAAAACTTTATTTTTGTTGATCATTAATGAAGAGGAATCCCATTATTATGCCTGTCATTTACTGACTTGATTAAAATTTAATCAAAGTAAACTCATTGCAGAAAGCCTCCTCCCAGTGTGGCTTAGTCTCCTCGTGCAAAATGTGACGACAGAGATGCATAAAACCAGATTATCCAAGATTATTATTATTATTATTATTGGCATTAGAAAAAGGTCCAGACATTGGAGAATATTCTCAGAAATGTTGCGTTGAAAAAATGAAGAAATTAAAGTAAAATTCACAGAATGTTCTGAAGTCTCTGAAGAGACAAACCAGCAAGAAGATAAAACAGGTTCACAGTTATTCATTTGACTCAGCAGAGAAGAGGAGGATGAAGCAGTAAGGACGATGAAGCAGTGAGGAGGATGAAGCAGTGAGGAGCTGAACTGAGCTCAGAGGCACAGTTTTCATTCATGGGAAAAGAACACAGATGACTTTTCTAGTCGTGGTCTGAAACGTCTCATAATGTAAAGAAAAATAGAAAAAAAAGAAAAGAAAACACTAAATAAAACAGAACTATCTGCAGCAACCACGTGTTTGTGCTCGTGACAAATTACTGCATCGTTTCTCTTTGGAGGAGAAATAAAACAACCTTAAACTGAGCTCCAAACTTGGAGCTAAACTCTAACAAACTCATTCCCATCAACTAGGACATAATAAATAAAGAAATATAAATAAATAGATGATGATTTTTAAGTAAAAGGGCAAATCTTAACAGACAAACTGAAAATGATCAGTTATCAGATATTTCTGCAAAGTCAGCTCATCCCAGCCTCAGATATATACCTCTTAATAAAACATTTTTATCTTGATGGTTTTTTTTTTGCCATATTTATACAGTCATGTCAGACTTTTATTTAAAATTAAAGAAAGAAAAATAAATAATTGTAAAAAAAAACAAAAAAACTGATTTTACAAATAAATATGTTTTAGAGTTTTTAGAGTGCTAAGAACGTTTTGAAGAAAAAAAATAAGAATCCGTTGATGTTGTTTTAATAAAACAAAAACCTAATTTTTTATTTATCTAATCCCTGAGGGAAATAATTTATTTCCTTTGATTTAAAATTTCAAACAAAATAAATGAAAAACCGTTCATATTTTAGCTTTTATTTAAGTGTTTTAATTTTAAATTAAAGCCTTAAGATGAAAAAAACAAAAACATATTTTTGTCAAGATGTTTAATTTTACAAATATTGATAATCCTTTTAGATAAATCTGTTTGTGTGGATTACTGGCCGAGGAGAGAAGAAAATCTCTCTCTGACACACACACACACACACATGCACCCCCACACACACAGAGACTCGCACGCAATTAGACACGCGCGCACGTCCGCATGCACAATGCATGGCGCATTTGCATGTTGTATCCCACGGTGGAAATTACAATGGGGAGCAATTAATATGCGCATAAATTAAAAGTGAGAGGGGTTTGTGAATTCCAGGAACAGGCGGTCATCCAAAGAGGAGGAGAGAGGAGAGAAAAGAGCCTCTGTTCACACGGGACAGGAGCAGCAGGATGGATGAAGAGGAGGAGGAGGAGAAGGAAAAGAGAAGAGGAAAGATGGAGAGGTGGAGGAAGGAAAAAAAACGAAATGAGGATGGAGAGGAGTGAAATCAGGGGGGAAATGTGAAGGAAGTGGAGGGAAGGAGACAGGGGAGAGGAGGAGGAGGAGGAGGGAAGTCAGAGCTGAAGAGGAGGCAAACAAAAAGGAGGAAATGATGGAAGGGAGAGAATTTGTGTGATTTTCTTTCCTACAAACACGTTATTCAAAACTCAGAGAGAAACATTTTGTGCATTTAGATACTTTAAAATAAAAAAGGATGCATTGAAGGAGAAATAACAAATAAAATATTTCAAAATATTTTCAGAAACTTTGGAAGATTGTGTCCATTTTCAGTGTGTAGGAATAAATTCATGTCATGTAAAATCCATTGAATCACTGCCATCCTCTGCTTCAGACTGTCACTGAGATTTCACAGCAATAATTCTACACACACAGTACCACACACTCCGGTCACACACACATGCCAAAGGAATACAGGGAACAGTGTGTGTGTGCGTGTGTGTGTGAGCAGGAGCACACACCAGGTGTGTGAAAGCTTAAACTAAAGGTATTTTTTTATTTACGTTAACAAAAATAGGATTTTTGCTGAGAAAATATTGCATTTTTTGCACATCCTTTTTTTAATTGATCAACATGTTATTTTACAAATTGGTTTGGACTAAAGGATAGCAGATCGTGCATGATTACATGATTGATCTGTGAAAGAAAATTATGTTAGATGATTTGTTGCTAGTCTGAGTGATCGTTTCTGATGGTTGCTACCTCTCTAAACATGTGTGTCTCCTAAAGGACCATATTCATGCAGAATCTTAGACCCATGCTGAATCTTTAAAATTGTTTGGGCCTCAGGTGAAAACGTTTAATTGTGAGCTAATCGTGAGGCTGTGGAATTTTGCAAATTCACATTTTGATCTAACAGACTCACCAAAAGTTTGTGTCACTTTGTCCTTTTTTCTTCACTGGTGGGTTCTGTAGCAAAAAGAATGATTAGCAAACAATAAAATGCATTTTATTTAAATATGTTGACGAATTGAGATCAGTATACAGCTGTTGCTTGTTTAATTGATGAGCATTCCCACACAATTTCAGAGAAAATGCTGCCTCTCTCAGGTAGTCTTCAAGCAGGACATATAACTGTGTGCTATTACTGTAGCATGCACTCACATTTAGAGGATCTTTAAAAACTAGCATTTCAGTTTATCACAAGATCCATCTTAGTAAAGTTCTCCTTTTTGTCTTAAGAATGTAAAAAATTGTTTTTAATAATAAATAGAGTCCCAATCTATTTATCAAACAATACATATGCATAATAATATTTTAATGATGGTTTATTTTGCTGAACAGCCTGCAGACAAAAACATGTATGTGACCATCAGTCAAAACTAAAAAAAAAGAAAAAAAACAGGAAAATAAATTAGCATTTGTTTCTTTTGTGTCACTTTTTCTTTAATTGCAGTAATGAAATTCAACAAAGAACAGTTAACACCATTTTGTAGGATGATGATCTTGTAAACAGGAGCTGCTGAGGGAAAACAGCGAGTCTATACTGCCCCCTGCAGGATGTTTTGTTCCTTGTACAGTTTAATCCATTTTTAGATTCATGTGTCCCTCTAGTGGCCGCTTATTGTTACTACATCACGTTCCATTAGATCAGAGCAGTGGTTGAGAAACTTTAGTTTCTGGTCTCCAAAATATAGAGGCAAATATTTGCGACCTCTTGGTTGAACAATATAAACAAATAATAATAAATGATGACTAGTCTTACCTCAATTTAAAAAAAATTACTGAGTTAGAGCCATTTTTATGTTGGCTAATGTCAATTAAGTGTAGTAGACATATAGAATTGGGCTGATCTTTGTAGATGTACATTCAGTGGTTACTTTCTGAAAGTTTCATTAAAAACTCTCGTGTTTTAGGAGATATTTTGCTAACGGATCAACAGGGTGGACTGTAACAGTTAATGTTTAAGATTTAAAAGGTCTTGAGCAATATGTAGAACTCGACGTATGTGTTGTGAAGCACTTTTAGCTACAATCAAACCAAATGTTTAGCACAATATCTGTAAAACTGATTGAATTATAGCCATTTTAATGTTTTCCAAGGTCAGTTGGTTGTAGTGGCCCACTTAAATTGGCTTTGCTCCAAAAGTTAATCAGTTATAGATGTACAAATAGTGAATATTTTCTGATGGTTTAATTAAAATTCGTCAAGTGGTTCATGAGATATTTTGCTAAAAGACAGAGTTGACTCAACATAGTTATTGGCTAAATTTTGAACAAATATCTTGTGCAATCTGTTAGAGCTCAGCATATATTTTGGAGATTGGCCTCAGCTACTACAACACCAAATTTTAGTTTAACATCTGTAAAACTGATTGAGTTATAGTCATTTTGTGCTTTTGAAGACAAAAGATAACCAGCTGTAGATGTATATCCAGTGATTATTCTGTGTAAGGTTTGCTAATATCTGTCCAGTAGTTCATGAGATATTTTGCTAACAGACAGCCACACAAACACAATCACAAATACATGCAAAAACATTATTGTTCCACCTTCACCTCTCATTGATGGACGATAACAAAAGAACAGGAGGTACATTTCAACCTAGTCAAAGTGTATTGAATGAAGCAGTATTACTGAAAGTTTTGCTAAATTTCAGCATAGAAATGAAGACATGCACAACATCTTTACTCTGATCATTTTATCTCTTTGATTCTGTGCAGCAGTCCTGAAGGTATTCCCACGCAGCAGCTGAACATCAAACATGACCACATGAACACTCTGGACAGATGAGTCTGCTCACAAAGATCAAATGGTCCACAGTGCTGCTGAAAGGCCAAATAAACAACATATTTGCCTTGGAGGGCTTTACAGTCTGTACAGTTTTCTTTACAACCATCTTACACCTTAAAGACTTTATTCAGACAAACAAAAATCCCCTAAAGAGCTTCTGTAACGGGGCGAGAAAATGAGCTGATTCTCTTGAAGTGGAACAGATGATAGAGCACTTTCTAGGCAGATATATTGTTTTATGTCTGCTTCAATGAATGTTTTACACAATAAATTGATACACTACGACCAGTTAAAGGCCTAGCATTGCTTGAAGAAATGCATATCACCCACCGTCTTTCACACCACAGTTTATTATGGATATAACATTATGCTCACATGATCTGTTAGTGCCTGAAGTATGTGTTGGAAATGACTCTCAGCTACTACAGAGTCACATTTTCTAGATCAGTTAACTGTGGCGGCCATCTTGAATTGGGTTCAGTCCAAAAGTTAATCAATTTAAATGTCCATACATTTATTACTTTCTGAAAGTTTCAGTAAAATCTGACAAGGGCAAATACATTATTACCCTTTCACATTTGTCAGCAGGAACTAAAAAGTAAGATGGAGTCATTGGTTGTCTTTAAACAATCTCAGATGCCTTCAATCAGAAAGAATCAGAACCATTTGAGCTTCTTCTTCTCAAAGAGACAAAAAGACAGAAATAAACTTTATTGAGCTACTTTTATTTGCACAAACTAATAGAATTTCTCTGAACACTGCATGTACATGGCACTAGGTGCTTCATGACTGTAAACATCTGTTGCACATCTGTCTGTTCTTACAGAACAAAGATGCCCATTTAAAAGTTCCAACAAGCTTACACACCGAAGTTCTGAAAGGTGCTCAGTGAACCTAATAAACGACTTGATTTGATCAGACTTCAAATTGAAAGACTCATTAAAGCACAAGTCAATTAAAAGTTCTGATTATGTTTTTTTTATGAAATTCAAATAAGAAAGCTAAAGCACACCTGGTGCTGTAGCCTGTCATCATTTAAACATGACATAAAACTCCAGATGCACTTTCTTTTCTCTCTCCATCATGTCCAAGTGTGATCCCTTTTGTTTTGTCAGACACTGAAGCTTTGTGTGCCAGAAACAAAACCGTGTTGCTTTGCAGCTGTTCCTGCCCCCCCATAGGTGTTGTTTTCTGTTTGACCCCCCTCTTCATATTAGAGCTGCTTCACGTCTAAATTGGCACATCTTGGATGAGAGCACTGCCATTAAATGAGGCTTGTGGCAAAAGATGAACGTTTGGCCCATCCCGCACAGCCAAGCCCCCCCCACCCCTCCCCATGTTAATTTGATATGTGACTCTTCCCTCCTGATTTGCACACTTTAGCCCTAATTGAGGGTCGCAGGCAGAAGAGGTGCGGGGGCGTTTGTTGGATCCGTTGCCATGGACACAGAGCGTTGCTAGGCAGCTGGTGGGATGTTGAGGAAGTGGAGCAATGGGTCACAGTGAAGAGAGGGATGTGCTCCCACACACACACACACACAAGAGGAGGGAGACAAATTGTGAGAAAAAGACAAATCAGCAAATGAGAAGGGATTAGACTGACTGAATGAACACATTCTTAAAACTAATTAATTTTCCTCTGAGAGTTGAAGTTGTCATGCGATACTCTAACTCAAAGCTGCATCACAATGAAATTTGATTTAAAAGTCCTCACTTTGTAGTTATCTGTCTCTTGTACACAATTATATTTGATCAGACTTCTCCTCCACTCAGCCAGTTTGTTGGTATAAGAACAGCTCAGCTAACGAGAGCTGCAGTGAGAGGAGATGGTAGTTTTCCATTTATCAAAAGTTCCTTTGGTCATTCTGCATTTACTGTAAAGGCTGCAGTGGACTGGAACTCTGTCCCAGTGAGTAGAAGACAACACGACACTTACAGTTCATTTAAATCTCAGTTAAAAGAAATGGTTAGACAATAATCAGGTCAGTCAGCAGTGAAGTCACATCGCCATCTGTACCATCTGTCTGGGTTTTATTAGTGTTTCTGGATCTTGTCCTGGTTCTTGTACTTGCTTTTCTGGATATTTCATCAGGCACTGTTCACTTTATATATACACGTTTATGTACTTTATGTATATATACATACATATATACAGGTGTGTTTGTATATTGTATATATATATATATATATATATATATATATATATGTATTTATATAGGTGTGTGTAAACACAAACCACAAACTTCTGTATTTGAAAAGTACATCAGCTTTTTATTAAAAACTCAAAGCTGAAATTTTTTGATTAGATTTTACATTCTCTTTCTAGAGTCTTTTTTATCCTCAGTACTTTTCATATCCCCCCAATAAAAATCAAAAGAACTTAATTCTAACTTTTACTGAGCCAGATTAAAAATCATTGGAATCAAAGACAAATTATTAATGTTGAACCCTGTGATTGTTATGGTATGAGGATTTTTGTGTTTCTGATATGAGTTTTGATTTCCTTTCAGTGCTTGAGGTTGTGTATTTTGTTACTCTTGTGTATCTGTTGACTCCATGGTTTTTGTGTATCTGTGTTCTGTCTCCTTCATGGGTTCTGTGTGTTCTTGTCACTCTTGTGTTTCTGTGTGATCTATTTTCTCATGTGCTTTTAGAGTTTAGTCTTCATTTGTGGCCTCTGTGTATCTGTAGTTCTGTCTGCTTTTCTCATGTGTTCCTCTGTGCTATTATTCACCTGCCCTCAGTCATCTGCAGCTCAGTATTTTTCCATGTCAGCCTGTCACTCTCATCTGCACCTGTCCCTACTTTGTAATCAGTCACCTGTTCCCAGCTACCTCATCAGCTCTGTCTTTATATTTAGTCTTTTCCATTTCTTCCTCGGTGGTTCATTGTCAGCTCATGCTGCAGTCAGATTATGTCTTTGTGTCACTTTGTGTAGTTTCTCCTGTGGATTTTGCTGCCACATCAGCTTTTATTTTTGTTCAATAATTTTGTAGGCTCATTGAGTTTGGCTGCATTCTAGGTTCAAACCAACCTTTCACCTCTGACAGTAATGGACTCATGACCTGTCCAGTGACTGCTGTAGATAGGCACAAGCTTCAGCTCGAACACCTTCTTCTTTTTCTTTTGTCTATTTCCTTTTCAGAAGTCATTCTCCTCCATCTTACTCTGTCTTCTGTGTCCTCTGTTCTCACTCCAACTCCCTCCATGTCCTCTCTATCTGAATCCATACATCTCCTCTTTGTCTTTTTCCTGGCAGCTGCATTTCTACCCTCCTTCTACCAATATACCCACTGTCCCCAAACCATACATCATAGCTGTTCTCACCACTGTCTTGTAAACCTTTCCTTTGACCTTTGCTGCAACCATTTCATCACAGATCACTCCTGAAACTTTTCTCCATCCTGCCTGGACTCTTCTTCACCTCTTTACTACACTCCCTGTTTTCCCTGACAGTCCCTAAGTCCTTGAAGTCCTGCATTTTTGTGACCTCTGACCTTGTAGCCTCCCTGTTCCACCTGCCTCCCTCTCATTCACACACAGGTAATCTGTCGTCCTACGGCTGACTTTCAGCTTTTGTCTTTCAAGTGCATACCTCTGTGCTTTTCAAAAGTGGATAAAAAGAAAATGGATGGAAGGAAGGTTTTTTTTTTGCTTGTTTGTTTTCTTTTCAGTCATCAGCAAAGTTACCTTAAAAATAAATAGTACACTTATTCCACTGTCGTACTGATTGTGAATTATGCTGCTTAGAGTGAGGAAGGGAAACAAAGTCATAAAAAAAGAAAAAACATTACAAGATGTAATACACTTTCTGGTTGGAACAAAAATGAAAAAAGATTTTTAAATGTAATAAAAAATAAAAACAAGCACAGTGTGAAAAGTGCTCCCATTAGATAAATGTGCTGCAGCAAAGAAGCATCTGCTGGTGAACGTTGATTTTGGTCTTTGCTTTGTTTTAAGCATCTGCAACGTTGAATCATCAATTTACAGCATTTCTTTTTTTTAAGTGTGTTTTCTGGACAAAAAAATTATCATGAAGTACCTTCCTATTTCTTTATTCAAAGACTTGTTTTTATGTTTTTAACATTATGTAATATTTTTCTTTACAATAATAGCAGAAAATAAAAACAACAGCAACAAAACAGAATGAGAAAAAACACAACTTCTCTAATAAATCCAAGATTATTGTTTTAAACCCTGCAAAAATGAAGTGTCTTAACATCCAAATGATGAGCTGTCAAGATACTGTAAACACTCTGTTTCAATTATTTAAAGAAACAAACATATTGTTTCTGATAAAGGTACTAAACTCCACATCCTGCTTTGATATTGGAATTTATTGCCTGTCATCTGCAAATGTAAGTGGATCCATCACTATCCTTGTTTATGAAAGTTGATTAGCTTAATGGGATCCAGGCACAAGAGCAGATCTGTACAGATCAGTTCCAGCTTTTCCACTTCAGTCTGAGAAACTCTTTCCTTCTGGGTTTCTGGAAGGAGCCGTATCTTATCAACAAATCAATTCATGTAATATTAGGGAAACATTATTGCCTGAAAAATCCTTGTGTGACGTAAGATTTGCAAGCACTAACACTTCTATTCCACAGCTATCGAAAAAAAAAAAAAAGAAAAAAATGTCAGGTAATGCTGAAGCAGCACTTTTTAAGAATGCTCCAGATGTCTCATTTATCTGAAAGGTCAAAACAATCAACCCTCTGGGTCTCGGTTTGATTTTATATTTACGCATATTAAGGCTATAATATCATAAAAATATTTTCTCAGCAATGCAATTAAGTGTGTCTATTTCTGCCTAATCAGCTTGGAGACTTAATTAAAGCCTGAAGTAATATTGTATAACATTAACTGCTGTTCAATAAGCCATAGGAGGCACCTTTGTTTCAACAGGGGGCAGCAGACTGTAGGTATTGATTAAACTGAAAGAAACGTGTGCAGTTTATATAATTTTGGGAAAATAAACTAAATCACTGCCTCTATTTGCTACAGAAATGAAATTTATAGAAGTGTCAACAGGATCAGTAAGTTTGGTATGAAGCTGTTATTAACTGCTGATGTGTTTTCCTGGTGTTACGTCTTTACTTCAAAATTACTGTAGCCAGACAGAGATTGTTTGCTGTCATTTTTCCCGTGGCATTTCTGTGACCTCTGGTTGAGCGGCTGACCTCGTGACAACCCAGCTGTATGAGAGGAGAACAGCAGGAAGCCCATCTGACTGCTGCAATTCTCCTCCGAAAAACCCTGTCCTATAAGCTTCTTATGTAAAGCAGAAAACACTGTGTAATCTCACTCTCTGTCACTCCCTCTCTCAGTCTGTGTGTGAGAGCTTTCGTCACTTATTACTACTACTAGTAGTAAACACTATGCTGGTTTGGCTTGATCAGCAAATGAGCGAAGACTTGCACTGTTTGTGTCCGTGGTCATGATACCCAGATTTAGAGCAGACTTAACACCTGAAAGCAGAAAATACAGTATAATAAATGGTCTGTGCTTGTATAGCACCTTTCTAGCCAATCAAAGCGCTTTACAACACAATTACTCATACAGCTCTCTACAAAGCTAACCTGAATAAATCATTCTATTGTCTAATCAGTGCTTTAAATCACATTCATATACAGATGGGGCACACATGGGCAATGAAGGGTTCAGTGCTTGCCCAAGGACACTTTGACATGTGGCATACTGGTGGAATTGAACCTCCAGCTGTCTCGTTGGAGGACAACTGCTCTAACCACTGAGCCACAGCCGTCCCAAGAATAACTGTCCTGTCTTTTTCTAACTCAGGTTCTACTGTCACTCATCCTGCCTGTGTCCTAACTAAGATAAAACACTGACAAACAAAAACTTTCATTACCACAGACCCTCTGATGGAAATGTTTCATATTGCAGAAAGCGAACAGAGCGAGCTGTCTACTCCCTGCTGTTTTCATATGTTATATTACTGCAGAACATAACAGTACAATTGTGCTTTTTGGCCACATTGTTTCAGACGTGTACCAGACTGGCTCACACAAACTTAATGTTTGCTATCAAGCAGGCAGATGGTGCAATGTTATATACTTTGTTTTTCATTATTGCTTTGCATGCTCCTCTTTGTTGTATTTTATGGAGATTCATGAACTGAATGTCCACTTTTTTATTAGAACTAATAAAGAGGTGGACACAGATACACCACATCCGTGATACTGCTTGTTGTCTTTGAAGTCCCTCTTAGGTTTGGCCTCAGGTCAGATTTCTGTACATGGCTCCAAAACTGCAATAACAATGTGAACGTTAGGTTCACCTCATTTTCCACATGGGCCGTTGCACTTTTCTCTTCAGGCTCTAGCTTCAGGCCTCTAGCAGAGGCCTGGGAGGCTGAAGGTTCTGCGCAGTATCTTGGTATTTCTCAAGCTTCTCCTGTTCCTCCTTCTTGATGTTACAGTCATTTGGGATTGCTACATCTATCACCACAGCCTTTTTTTTTAAGTTTGTCAATCACCACTCTGTCTGGTTGGTTAGCCATCACCTGTTTGTCAGTCTGGATCTGCAAATCCCACAATATCCTAGCCCTGTCATTTCTTAAAACTCTTGGTGGAGTCTTCTACTTCCAGTCCATGCTCGGTACAGATGTTCCTGCTCACTATTCCAGCCACTTGGTTATGGTGTTCCATGTACTCTTTGCATCCTGTTATTATGTGCTGGACTGTCTCAGGGGAATCTTTGTTCAGCCTGCATGTAAATTCCTGTCTGGTATGACAGACCCTAGCCTCTATTGCTCCTGTGCAGCCATGATTAGTGCCTCTGTGCTGACCTTCAGTCTAACCCTCTCTCGCCACTGGTAGGATTTGTTGATATCAGCCACCTCTGGTGGTACATGCTGTGCAGGAGCTGATTTTCTACAATGGTTCCTCTTGTTCTTCCTCTTAGACACTGAGATTTTATTATCTATGGATCTATATACAGTATATATTCAAAATTTTAAGCATTGAATTGGGTTGTCTTAAAGAAATACACAAATTATTCAGCTCAGTACATATAAATAAATGTAATTTTTTTTCAGATTTACTTTTAGTGAATTGCATACTCATTAGAGCTGTATTACGCAGCTGAGAAACACGTTAGCTCATAGGTGCTAAAATTTAAGATTGCACTTTGTTTTTGGAAGCAGATAGAGAAAGGTGTTTTCTGACTCAGCATTCACACTGTTGAGTTCCTGTTCTTAGTTTCTTTCATGTTTTTTGCAAACAACTTCTGCATGCTTTGTGCTATTTTAACCATTCATATATCAAAACATTCAGATCATTCAGGAAAAAGTGTGCTTTGACATTTAGTATTGGTAACTTTTATACTTTTCAGAAATATTTGACTTTTATTTAAAATAAAATCCCTCATAAAATATGTTGAGATATCATTGAGAATTCCTTCAAAACATCGTTCTCTTTTAAATCTGCTTCAGCATACTGCCTCCTTTTTGTCCTCTTATGCTGCTTTTAGTCACCATTTGGCTGCTTTCACCATTCTGCTACTTTTAGCCACAGTTTGCTATTTTAGCATCTGTTTTGCTATTGGTAGCTGATGTTTCGCTGACTTTAAAACCTGTTGTGCTAATTTTAGCTCCTGTTTTGTTAATTTTAGCTATACCAACAGCTTATCTGGTTGTAGCAACAGTTTGACTATTTTTAGCTTTTGGCTACTATTTTAGTAATTTTAACTTTCAGCAACAGTTTTGCTAATTTTAGCTTTTAACGACTGTTTTGATTGTTTTAATTTTAACGGTTTAATTAATCATTCATCATCATTGAATTTCTCTAGTATCATGTTTCAAATGATATTAATCAGTTTAAAGTGCTGATTGTCTAAATCGACAAGCAGCAACTGTTTTTGTTCCATTCTGTTCTCATTTATGTGTGCTTTCATATTTATTCGCAATTTCCTCCACCATAAAACTCTTTTTGCATGGGAAATGTAAACTAAATTAATTTATTTACCCCCTAAAGTTGATGCTTAAAGCCTTCCAAGCCAAACTTTTTAGTCTGCCTAATCTGAAATCAACCTAAAAAAAGTTTTAGCCTTCCATCTGATCTTATTACTTCAAATCTCAGCCAAAACATTTTTTAACACTGACGCAATGTGACGAAATGTAAAACAATTTAACAGCAGTGCCAGAAAAAACACGGGCGGAGCTGCGTTAAAGCTCGAGCTCGCTTCACCGTCATTTCTGTGCAGGTGTTGCAGCCCAGTGCGAGTCGCACGCGCCTATCTGTCACCGTGACGTCCCTACCACCGTCAACTGTAAACACTGTATGCCTCCGCCAAGAACGGGTAATATAGGGCAGAAGTGGCTCCCGCGTTCCCACTTCCTCCTCGACAGCTAGTAAAGCGCAGTTGTAATCTTATATTAGCTACTTTGTAATATCTGGAATTCACGACAAATTGTAACGAAGCCAGATGTCAAGGCGAGAATAAATCGATTTGACACTTTTGTTGGTAAAAAAAGCACTTAATAGGACTCCACCATCCAAACACGATCTACATGCATGTATGTTTGGGTGAATGTAGCATTTTAGAGAGGGGACAAATGGCTCTTAAACCAGTGTGCTAACTCTGATTTCCTGCTGTAAAGCGTAGAAGTAAAAAATAAAGCAGCGAAAGTGAAGTGGTCGCTCTCAAAACATGATAAGCGGAGGGATATAAACTCTTAACACATGATGTCGCCAGCAGCCCTTCCTACTTCTCAGTTCACCTTCCACCAACTCCGCGCTGACGATTTGATTGGTCGAAGCGGCGCGGACGGCTCGCGCCCATTGGCTTGCGGCCCTGTCAGTCACCAACCAATGCCACTCAGGATAGATTAGGCACCATTTGCCATAACTAAATAGTTACATTGTACATCAAGTAGGAAGAATTATTTTGATTGGTGGCCACCGCGCTCCGGCGGAGACTGACAGCTCGTCTTCGTGTAAACGTTTTTGAATGCAACTAAAAGTGTGAGCGCTGAATATCCAGTCCCATCCAAACAGATGTGGATACACCGCTCGGGTAAGTCACCCCCTCAACAGCTTGTGTCTGCGTTTCACATTTTTTTTGCCTTTCTTCCTGTGCTCGGGCAGTCCTGACAACTGCGTCTCCAGGCGTTGTGGCGGTGCTGTGGAGGCATTTGCACGCTTGTTCCGGAGTTTACAGTCTGAGCTGGGGTCGTGGATACTTTGAGGAGTTCTCTGACAGCCTTAAACTGCGAGGAGACGTCGCCTCGTGTAGTTTGTCTCAGTTGACATCAGAGTGCGTCCCCGAAGCTTTCAGTTCCTGCTGACCCTCTTCTTGGAGACCATCTCCTGTTAGCCGGCGGGTTTCAGCGTGGCAGTAATAACACGCCATGAGAAACCATTTATAAGTGTCAGCCAGCTCCTCATTTCTGCAAATGGCTTTAATCCCAGAGAAAAGCACGTTTGCTTTATTATTGGCAACTTTTTATCGCGCCGTGACGCGTTCAGTGACAAGTTTGACTCTGTGTGTGTGGAGCAAAGTGAGCAGACAGGAACGTCAATAAAACACGTTTGTTTTTGCCTTTCTTCAAATCGTGTTTTTATTTTATTTATCAACAATAATACCAGAGCGGCTCCTGAGCATAAATATTAGTGGGACAGACATTTGTTTCCTGAATCACGAACCACACAAATTTAACACTTACTGTGGGGGAAAAATGGATATTATGTTTAATATTTACCTCTCCCCTCCAAAAAAAAGGAATTTCCTTTTTTTACTCAGTTAAAATTAAATACAGACAAGTGCACAGCTTTATGGATTGGATCTATAATTTGTTTACAATTAAAATTCCACAATAAAACAACAAAAACTTCTGGTAAATATTTTTAAAACCTGTAACACTGAAAAAGTGGTGTGTGCATATTTATTCAGCCTTTTGCACCTTTAGAAACCACCTAATTAGTGAACCTATCTCCACCTGTGATCAGTCCAACTGTAGGTAAACAGAAAATTGGCCCAACATGTTGAAGAAAATAGTTTTAAAATAGAGAAAATTTGTTTTTTTGTGTTTGGTTCATGTCCAGGCTGCTGACAGATAACATATCTTTTAATTTTAGTTTCACAGGTGGATTTGAAAGCTGTGAATCTCCACTTTTGGACACAGCAGGCTCAATACTTTATGCTCTTCCTGCATGTGATGAGATCAAGTGAGGTCCAGAGTTAGTAACGTCCATATCATGGAGCTAAAACCAGCAGAATGAGTCCAGTCTGATTGGGGCAGACTTCTTTCTGCCTCAGTGAGACTCTGTCGGTGCTGCCTGCAGTTCTGATCACTGCCGGCAGGAAGATACGATAAATCTGCTGACAGACGCAGGCGGTGAGCTGTCCTGCCCCATAACTGCAAATAAGGAGAACAAATCGCTAAAAAACTATTTGAAATTCCATTTAAATTGGTTGAAAAACACACGGAACAAAACAATACACAGCAAGCAAAGTAATTAAGTAATTTACATTATTTGAAGGAACTACTTTTGAAGTTGAATGATTATTATTTTCTTGGGTGGTGCACCTGTCCTCATGGACCAGCTGCACATGTCAGATGCTTTATTTTCTCATATAGTTTAAGATATTGTGGCTGCTGAAATGTTTTATGTCTCCTTCATGAGCCCATTTCTGACAATTGTGCTCTCATTTGCTGTGTGTAATTGCTTCTCTCCCGGGAGAGAGTGCTATCAAACTTCCAATTTCCTTCTTAAACCTGAAAACCATTTCACTGATGGAAGCAGCCTGAATTGATGGCATCAATAAACCTCAAATAAAGCCCCCTTCAAGTCAGCATAAAGTTTTCTTTGCGAGAAAGGTAGTTCTTTGCTTCTTTTTTTTTCCTTTCCCCAGCATCTCAGAGAGACGGGTAACTGGGATTAGAGGGCAGCGAGACAATGAGAAAAATGCCTCCATAGAGAAGTCTGGCATGTCAGCAGGCAGGAGGAACAGTTATCTATTACATCATTATTCAGTGCAGCAGAGGGGTGTGCTGCAGCACCGACATCTGAGTGCTTCAGCTACACCTGCAGGTAAAGTTCAGGTTGCCAAAAAGGTGTCACAGAATGGATCTCCAGGGAGATGGTCCAGATAAGGGGGCTGGGAAGTGCTGATGAGCACCCAGCAGTTAAAAAAGAGTAGATCAGCTTTTCTCTGAGTCTTTGCCAGTCGGACATGTTCAGTTAATGCTTAGGAGAACCACAGAGGAGTATTTAGCATTATAAAACAGGTGATATGGAAACTCAGGGGTGAAGTGACAGATGGCGCGAACATTAAACCAGAAGTGTTTGGATTTGAGTCGTGCGTCCTAAAGTATATCCTGCAAATTTGCAGTGGTGATGCCAGAAAATGAGAGAGCGATATAAACCCAAAAACTGTTAATATTAAAAAAAAACAAAAAACAATTAAAGCTACTCACTGCAGTCATGAAGACCAGTCAAAACAATTCATAAAGTAAGAAACAGAATCCACACTTTTTTGTCACATCAATGGTTAATGTGTCCTTAAATAAAAAAAATATTAGTAAGCAATATTTGACAAATAGTTTTGATGTATTGGTTCGTATTTAAACTCAGATTTGTTATAAGAATAGGTTTGGTTGAAACAGTAAAGTTTACTGCTCTAGAAGTTTTGCAAAAGCCAAAGGTGCTCATCATTAAAATGCATTTAAATGCTGAGCTGTGTGTTTATGGTGCTCCACAGCCCCGCTTGATCCTTGATATTTTTTCTTGACAGTTGTCTTATTTGATTTTCTATTTTTCTTTTGCATTTAGCAGCAGAGTCCCTCCTATATTTCTGTTTGAACGTCTTATCCTCAATTCTACACCTGTCCTATTCCGCTATATTTGTTTACCTGCACAGACTACAGCCAGCCTAATGTAGGTCAGTCATGTGACTCGAGCTTCGATGTGGTTTTCGGTGCATTCAGCCAAGTGTTTCATTTACAGTGAGTGTGGACCCACATTTCATAATTGCATATCAATGTATCTAGAAAATTTCTAGAAATAAACTCTTTCAAAGCACTTTTTGGTTCAGTTCAGGATAACATTTTTATATTTGATTTTTTACTTTGCAATGAGTACCTTTAGGACTGAAGTGTCATGGGAAGATAAAAAAATAAAAACAGTCTGAACCAAACAGCTTCATCCTAGAGAGTAAGAAATTACAGCTTTGAGGTGAAACCTTCAAGAAGATGTCAGAACATAATCCAGAAACCTGAACTTGCAAGTGTCAGATCTTCATCTTTCCTTTGGTCTAAAGTTCAAAATCATAAAGCTAAGACCTGTCGGGCACTTTGCCCCTGTTTGAGGCTGTCAGAATTTAAACACTCCTGAGATCAGGTCTTTAGTGCAATTCAAGTTCTACCAAACATGCACAGAGACCCGCAGATGACCCCTGGGTTGTGTTGCACAGCATTTCTCAGCATCAAAGACATGCAAATAACACAATAATAACTAGAAAATAGGAAAATAAAGGTTTATTTCAGCCACAGTTGCCCTTTTCTTTGAGTTTTGAGCATAATTTGGACTTTGACTGATTCATCAAAAATAAACTCTCTGCTGTTTCTGATGTGAAGATGTCATAGTTAATGGGAGTGCTGACCTGCTCCTTTACTTTTTGGTTTTATGTGGACTTGTGACCGTACTGATGCTCTTTTTGTAATAACCCAATTCTGGCATTTGTAAAGTCCTTCATGACCATCATAATCTTCTTTTCCGTGAAATGACCTCAAAGACCAGTTTGTCGTTAAGCCGCCTCTGATCATTCATAAATGACCGATCAAACCAGCCACGTCCTGAATACACGTGAGCTTTCAGAAATGAAGCAAGCTTTGAGGAACAAAAGGAGGCTGAAGTGGAACTTGGTTGTGTTATCGTGGAGTACTGCATGCTAAATGTGTGACAAACGTCTCTCTCATACCGTTTTCAAATCGTGTTGAATAAACTTAGTTTACATCTCTCTTTGTGGTAACTATTTCTTTAACTAACGTCAACCATCTGTCTTCTCCTCGATCATGAATCCGTTTTTTGTTCAGGCTTTTAAATCCTGTGCCTGAGTCGTCATTCAGACTGTATATCATCACTACATGATGTCCCTGAGCTGCAAAGGTAGCTTACCTTTCCACATATTGATCGTTATGGCTCTATTACTACCTTGCTTGGTGGCACAAAGTTGCAACAGTGGTGGGTTGGCTTCAACCTTTGTGCTACCTCCGTCCATTCACATCAAGAAGGCAGAAGGCGTCTAAGTCCCAGCATGAAGTGTTTTGTGAAAGTGCATCTAGATTCCACGGTTCTACTGTTGTGAACCTTTAAGGCAGACAAGCTGGCCATGCATTCTGGCTTGCAATCTGATTCCACTCTTTCATTACAACCTCACAGTGGAGTATCTAAACCTCTGAAGAAGTCTCCCCTTCAAACATGCACTCTCATAGTGTCACAATCCATATATTGAACAAAATATTGTAGCTGGATTTGTTCAGTGAAAAGGAGGCTTAAGCTCAAGATAACTTATGGGCTCGGCTCAAATAATGTGCTTTTGTGTCCCTGAGAAGCGTGACTGCAGGCAAAGCTGTACTCTACTTTTATTGATAGAGTAAAGCCCTGTGCCAGCATGAGACATGAGGACACTGTTGTCTGTTGAAAAGAGTCTTCAAATTAAATTTCCTGGTTGTTCATCCAGATTCTCAGATTGAAGGTTTTTTGATGAAATGGGACTGGGTTCAGTTGTTCTAGTGCTGCAGTTCAGCCATGTGACTTCAGTTAAAACACTCATTTGAAGAAGCACAATCATTTTTTCCTGGTGCTGTTTCCAGCTGGGTTTCAGAGACAGGCAGTCATTTGTCGCGCTCATCAGAGATTGTCAGAGTCTGTCAGGGGCCAGATGAAGTGAGTGAGCATATCTAAATGCACAGCTGTGTTAGTCTCCTGCAAGTATCAGAATATGATAATGAAGTCTTTCTAACCCAGATCTACCGAGATGCTTTAACACCTGAGGTTGCAACAATGGTCGAGGCTGCAAAAGGGAATAGTTTCACCAGCGACATAACTGCTGATTATTTCTTACTTAATCACTTAATATTTTTCTCAGTGAGATCCCATAAAATTTAGAATTACACCAGTTAATGTGTACAGTAACAGTGTTGAATGCCAGCAGTGAAGAACCTGATCTTTTGATTCGGTTTATTAATTTACTTTAAATGTGACAGTGAAGTCTCTCATTTATTTTCATTAGGTAAAGTAATGGATTTAAATTTTCATGTTATTAGCTTCATTTGAAACATTTATCACTTACTGATTTGACATTTTTCACTATCAATAGAGCCCTGTAACTATTGAAAGAAATGTTTTACTTGGGTTTTAATAATTCGTAAACTATGTAAAAAGATTGTTTGAAATAGATGAGTACTAAATTTGGTTCATTCTTTATTTTGTAAACCAGAGATCACTGTGCAATCCAGAATAAAGACTTTACAAAAAAAATGCTTTTGATTGTAGCAATTGATCTTCAAAATGTTCTCCAGATGAACTTCAAGTCGAGATTCTTCTTTTCTTAGATGTTGACATAAACAGCCAGAACTTAAGTTTAAACTTTAACAACACGGTCATAAAAATACACTTTGAAGAAGTTACCAAACTTTTGTTTTAAGGGAAAAAACATGTACTTGTTTTTGGGACAAAACAACAAAAAAACTCAGTGAGTCAATTGTTGTTGTTTTTTAATCCAGTGTGACAAAAAAATGAATCATTTTGATAGTTCTCTTTTTTTTTTTGCAGACCAAAAAACTTGTTTACAACCACAATATTAATAAATAATGCAGGTAAGACAGTAAATATTGTGTTCAGTTTGCAGTTTAAGTTAACTTTTTAACCCATCAGTGTCTTGTCCGCTAATCAACACTCAATGTTTCTGAAAGTCAAATATTCATTTAAACTCTCTTTAAAAGAAATCGTGATTCCTAAATTTATTACTTGTAGAAATGTAATCACAGTTCAGTTTCTCCTGCAGCTTGATGAGTTGATTTGTGTCTGCTGGACATCATCAGTGTGTCCCGTTCCTGTCGAACTTTAAACGGTTTCATGTTTCAAGAGTCAACGAATGTTTGGCCTCACTGAGAGTGGAATGTGAAATGTATAGTGTATATAGTGGGATTTTGTTTGCAGTACTTTAATTCAGACATATTTTCCTATTTACGGAGTAGAACTTAGCTTCCTTACAACCAGAATCGCCTGCTGATACCACATCTGATCCTCATCAGACTCGATGATGATGGATTTTACAAGAGTCTAAATTAGTTGCTTTTAGGAACTAAAGTGATATTTAAAAAGACAAAGGGATGTTTAAACCTGACTAGAAAAAGAAACCATGAGTAGTGTTAGGTTGATTTACAGATTGTTAGCAAATACAACCAGAAGATTTCTGAAGAAACTTTGAACGGTGCCAGTTCAGCTACTGCCCAAAATGCCTTCAATTTTGTAGTAATCTAACATATGTATAAGCTGTATAAGAAGTGAAAGAAGGAAAAAAAAGAAAAATAATGTAAATGCTGTTGCATGTGGCTCATTAGGGTGACTACGGTAAACCACACGTCTGTATATGTCGCTCCCTGAGAGCAAATTTAGGAGAGGCAGACAGAAACAGACTGAACACTGAAACTCAAACAGTTGCCGTGCAACAACTGTAAGTTCGATCTTACAAATTTTTTTTAACCGTGAGCGGCACAAGACTTTGATAGTCACATGTGAAATTTTATGTTTCTGCAGTGTTTTGACAAGTTAAAAAGACCCTTCACTTCCAGTTTTGAGTAGAATATTTTAAGCTAAAAAGTAACTAAAATCTGTGGAAGCCTGGTTGTGCTTTCTTAAAGGATTTGAGAAAAAAACCCAAGTCCTATAGAAGTTAGAGAGACACTGGGTGAAAGAAGACAAAAATCCTTACGTTTTGATGTATAATTTGCATTTGCACCAAAAGCATTGTGGGAGTAAGAATTTGTTTGCAAAAGTTTTTGGAAATTTTAGACATTTCAAAAATTAGTGTCTGACATCATCAACTGCCTATTAATGCATTTGCATCCTTAATCATTTGTTCAAGCACTAGATTTATAAAGTGCTGCTACTCATCAGCATTAATACTGCTGAGATGGTCCACAGTGAATTAGAAAGAAGTCAGTTACCAACAATCTTTTTGGTAATTTTATTTATAGATGTATTTTTCAGAGCTTTCAGTGAGCTGAGACTTTGTGGAACACAGGACATTAATGTTCTTTATCACTTGTTTTGTTGGTTAGAGTAAAGGTTTTAATGACTGCAGCAAACTGGAGATGCTAAAAAAGTTATATATTTCTGGATCTAAAGAAATTGGATAAAAATGAAAAAGGAAGGTAGAGAATTTCAGCTCTGAATAGAGGCGAGCTGTTTTACTGCAGCTACCATGGTGTGAGGGGTGAGTCACCTGCCACCTCATTGATTTACCTGTTTACCTTTTCAACTCAACCTTAGCCATGTCCAATAACACAGCCTCGGTGTTGGCTGTGTGTTTTCTGTGTCTTCCTCTGCAACTGAACCATGCTCTCATCCTACAATGGCAGAAAAACCTTTCTTGTGTGCAGGGGTTATACAAACATGCCCCCTTCACCACTGTCGAACTGCAAACCTCACACCACAAGCCATACTTAAATGGATGGAAAGGAAAAGGAGCAGAAAGGAGCAATTACTACCTGCTCTGCTCGTGTTGCTTTCACGGCCTTTTTTATGTGCCGATTCCAGGGCAGATTTTGTCCTCGGCTGTTCCCACGCTGAGCGAGGAGAACAGGAAGAACTCAGCTACACAGCAGGCCTCTGCCTTCTGCTATTATGGCTATGATTCAATCATTGCAGGGTAATGCTTTACCCCGGCACATTGAATGAGGGAAGAAATGTCCTCACTCTTTCTCTGTTAATGGAAGTTAAAGCCAAAGGTGTTTCTGTACAAAGAGGAGACCGTCAGCCACTTAATGTGAGAAGTAGCAGCAGCAAACCTCAACTCACAATCCACTCTCCTCCTGCTGTGATTTCAAAATGACTTCCTGTCTGTGATTGAAGCCAGAGATGCTCGATCCAGGGAGCAGGGCCCACATCAGGTGGGATTAGTCTCTCCTGGTGCTGCCTGAGTCGGAGTGGAAAAGTTCAGTGTGTTACATTCTTGGATTTGTTTCACTGTCACTTTCACCTGCTCAAATTAGAAACAAACAAAGCACGGCTTGTTGATCAAAATCATGTGACTCACAGTTTGTTGTCACTGATGTTCAACACTTCAAGATGCAGGAAAACATTTTTTTCTTAATAACTTGGCTTATAGTCGTGTAAGTAGTAGAGTAGGAGGAGTGTTTGCTACAGCTACTTATTAGTAAATAAAAAAAAAACGACAGCAAAATGTCAAAGATGTGCTCTTGTTGATTTAATATTTGTACAGAAACAACTACTGTTAAAACTGTTCTCATCTCAAAGTTCCCACTATTTTAAATTTAAACAAACAACAGTAAACACATTTATAGTGATCTCAATAAATTTTGGTAGAAAAACAGTTTGTGTAAATATACTTTACATTTAAAGCTTCTTGTCATCATTGATTGCTTACATGCATTTTATTATTGCCTGCCACCAAAGGAGAAAGGGAGATAATGTTTTTGTCCTTGTCAGTGTTGTGTGTTTGTCTATCTGTTAGCACAATATCTCATGAACCACAGGTCAGATGTTAATCAACTCAGATGGTAACCTAACTGTTGGAGTCAACCACATTCAAGATGGCCGCTACAGATAAACTACCTTAGCAAACACAAAAATGGTTAGAATGCAATTATATAGATATTGAGCTAAAATTTGGTGTGGTGGTAGCTGAGAGTCATAATCCTGTTTGCACAAGATCTGCTTTAAAACTTTGCCAATAACTATTGGAGTCAGTTCTGTTGGCCTCTTAGCAAAATATCTTTTGAAATGCTGGACATTTTTCTGAAACTTTCAGATAGTAATAATTGGACATATCTCTACAACTGGGAAACATTTGGAGTCAGTCCAATTCAAAATGGACGCCGCAGCTAATCAACCTTAGCCAACATAGAAATGGCTATAACTCAGTCAGTTTTACAAATATTGAGCTGAAGTTTGACGTGGTAGTAGCTGACAGTCATTAACAACACATACTTTGAGTGCTAAAACAGACCATAATTTCTCGCAGCATTGCATAATGTCATTTACAAAGTTTGACCATAATGGCTATAATTCAGTTGTTTCTCATCACAAAATGATCTTATTTTAAAACTAATATGAAAGGCTGAAGGCGATTATACAATTAGTCACAGATTGCCAGACCTGTAATTATTTGTTATTTTCTACAGTTATAAATTGAGTTGTGCTGTACATTTGTTTTGATGCTGTGGAGACTAGACAGTACATTATTTTTAGTCTTGTGCCAACAAAAGCAAATGTTCTAATTATTTAAAGAAAACTCAGTGTTCAGTCGGAGGCAAGAAGCATTCTTGACAAAGTGTCTTCAGCCCTTCCTAATAAAGCGTTTTCTCTCAAGGCTAGAACTGATGGCAGTTGAAGAAATAAGAGAGTCGTCTTGAGCTGGTTTGAGTATTTCTGCCATGAATCCGTGGCTGAGCTCTGCTGTAATTTACCAGCTTTTATTTTCATACCAGCTGGGGACACTTGAAGAGGAAAGAAAGATGTGAGCATCTATCCAGATTGGCTTTCAGTCCATTTCCTTGTGTTTCTCATTCAAAGCATCACAGTCTGCTCTAATAGATGCTTATATCCACCTGTGGGGAGAAAGTCAATGGGCATTTTTTATTATTTGGTGACATTTTGTTGACCTTTTCTTAATGGCTGAGAAAACAGTCAATTAATTGATAATGAAAACAATTATGAATCATACCCAGCTGTGATACTCAGCTGTAAATGTGCGATTTTTTTTTTTTCTTCTTTTTTACTCAGACAGCCTGCTTAATGTGGCTGTTTTGACCTTCAAGACCAACATAAAGAATCAGGGTCCGGAGGAGCTGTGGCTGCAAGACAACAAACCACCTCATAACCACAGAACTAATCCCTGTTTTCCAACAAGCTCTTAATTGAGCCATTATCAGCTGTTGATCTACAGGTTAAACATCAATTAGAGTAATGAGCAGATGAAGAGGAAAGAAGAAGAGCGAATTCAGGTTGGTTGTGGGGAGGTCAGCAGTTCAAAGTTCAGGGAGGTGATGTAGCCAAGGGAAGTTGGAGGCATGCGTGATCCTGTGGTATTGTAGCTTAATGAACAGTGTGATTATTGTTTAATATATGGTTGTGCCGCCTGAAGGCTGTAACAAACAGCTTGATGATGTTTTTTTGTTGTTTGTTTGTGTTGGACCGGCTGCAGTCTGGTTGAAGTCCTCAGCTGCTGGTGCAAAATCAGAAAGCCTGTTGGTTGATTAGCTGAAAATATGTTTTATCTGAATTTCACACAAAGTTAAACCTGCACAAATATCACATACATTTGTTTCTTCCTTTTTTTTTGTAAATTTAACTGTGATGGCTATTGCATGAGTGATTTTATGGTAATTCATTAAGATACTTCCATGTTTAATTTATACTCTGAATCTCTTAAAATTACATGAATGGTGTATAAAAACAGCTATTTTTAAAGTTTGAATCGTTATTCCAGCCCAGTAAATTGTTTCAACACTGACATCACTATTTAACTATGCCAGGTCATTAAAAGTAAATACCAAACCATTATTTGCATGAAAGAAAGCTTGTTAACCAAAATACATAGAAATAGTGGTTATTGGCATGGTCATAATTTGTTTAATCATGTTGAATTGACAACAGAAAGCTGTGTAACCCAAATGCAAATCCAGACCTGAACGCAACCAAAGCAAAACATTATTTAAAAGATATTACTTATAAACTAATACTAGAATATTTCAAAAACATAGGGGTGTTATTGTGAGACAGCCAGTGTATTACACAAACAAATTTCCTGTTTTTAAAATGTTTCCAGAGGACAATTTATACCACTCAAACTATTTTTTTTTACTTCAGATTGGAATCAAATGCAAAATTTCTGGAAGACAGGTTTGCACTCAAAGAAAGACCCTTTTTATGTGCAGAAAAGAAAAAAAAACTTGAATAACAAATATCAAAACCCTATTTATAGATATTAAAATCAATTTGATTAGATAGCATATAGAAGTTTGTTGCCATGAAGTTAAAAACAAAACAAAACAAAGATGGCTGCCTGAATGAGTGGCAACTGTTGGTCTCTGCTTACAGGATGAATGCGAACATACAACATACCTCCAAGTTTGGGGAGAAAGATGGATTCCAAATTCCTGTTTGTCAAATTTTGCTCTTTTCACTGGCTGTTACTCCAACATCAATGTGAATCTGTCTCCTGCGGCTGACCACAGACTTTCCATTCATGTCCCACATAAACAGACAGCAGCAGAAAATTCCTCCTCCATGTGCTTAAATGATGGATTCTGGGAAAGTTGGGCTCAGGCTGCAGGGTGGCCTGAATTTTGAAGAGACTGTTGAAATCTGAAAGGTCACAGAACGCTGTGGAGTGTCAAAGTGAATTCTCACTCCCTGACCCAAGCTTAAAAAAATATACTACTCAGATTCATGAATCATTTAAATCAGGAATAATTTCTGTTAGTTGCCGAACAACCAAACTCAACAAATCTGTTTCCTCTGTGAAGATTTGTTACATAAAATTTACCCCCAAAAATACAGCAGTAAATCCCTGTATTCAGTTTACCTGAGAACAAATTGCTGGAAAAATCAGCTATGTAGCTGTAATGGAAATCTGTGATGACCCCATTTTGACTATGAAATGATAACAAATGAGCAAATGAAAATACTGAGTACATATAACATTTCTACAGCAATCTGTTCCTCTCAATACATTTTATCTGTGGGATTTTGACTTTTTTGTGATTCTTTTTTTTTCTGTGCTTCTTTGTGTAGTTCGGACCATTTGTTGCATCTTTATAATCCAGATTAGGTTGTAATTCTCTTAGTAAATAGTCTATATAAACTGAAAAGGTCACCTGATGCAAAGCTGGCCAAATAGACATTGTAGTAGGTGTGTGGTCTTGAGATCAAAAGCCAGTAGTTCTGGATCAAGATGCAAACTACTGCATCTATAGGTTAAATGCAACTTTGACCCAACACAATTTATAGGATTAACCTTTATTAACAGCAGCTTAAGTAGAGTGTTAAAGCAATCTCAGGGATGCTGCCCTTCACAAAACCAAGCCTGGTTTGACCTTGGCAAGACCCCAGTATCAGAATTCACTTACATTCAATTTGAATCCATTTAGTTGAGCTTCTGAGAGCCTTCAGCAGTATGGCATTTTATTTAAAAATCTCTCCTACTAAATGTAAAAGTGAAAAAAGATTGAATTTAATGCTTTTTCTTCCCCCAATATGCATGTCATTTTGGATGTTTTAGACATTATTTATATTCACATTTGATAATATTGCTCAAAATGTCACATTAACATGATTGAAACACAAAACCTGCATTTTGTTGGATGGATAATGCCATTGATCCGTTAGAGTAAACAGTTACACAATCATACCCTTTGCAGGATTAACGTCTTGGATTATTGTCTTGCTCAGTAGCAACAAAAAGGAGCACATGCATGACAGTTTAGCAACTGAACGCAAAACTTAAGATTAAAGTTTTCACACACCGCAGTGTCCTCATGAGGTTTGTTAGAAATGCACAACCTGCCCTACTTTGATATGTATCATTGCAATGAACTTGTTGTCACTGCCGCACATGTATGTGAAACATTTCATAACCACAGACTCAATATTTTGTAACACAGCTGGATTCTAAGGTTACTGACATAGCCGGAAATCCAGTAAGAGCCGCAGATACCAGGAGGATTACTGAGAATCAGAATCGACAGCATTATGTTCAGCTTAGATTAAGGCTCCTCTGTTCAATGACTCAAGCTGCAGTCTTCGCTCTGCACTTCGAAGGTTTCACAGGAGGTCTATCTTGCATTGTTGCCAGAGAGCTCTTAGAACACTGCCTCACTACGATTGAAAAAGGAAGAAATGAGAGGGGGAAAAAAAAAGAAGTTGGGACATAGATCAAGGAAAACTGCACACCTACAAGATTTCAAAATTTTTTATATGTACCACCCTTGGTTTACCTTTCAGTATTCATGTAACACTGCCTCCAGATTCAGAAATGTTTCATAATCAGAAGTTCTTATTGACTAAAAACCTGAATGTTAACTTGAACTGTAAGTTCTTTCTTTAGAAAATTATTTTGTTACCCTTTGCCACACAGAATTTTTTTAAAATTAGAGCAATGAAATACAGCATACTCACAATTCTGGCTTTGATATTGTGGGCAAAATAACTTGATTTATTATACATTGTAAGGTCTTATTTATTCTTCCTTGCTAAAAGGCATCAACAAGCATGCATAAGTAATGAACGCCACTGTTGGAACCTTTTCCTCGGCTGGAATTCCAACATGTTTTGATGTCAGCAGCACCACATTCCTTCAGATGTTCTTGTCCTTGACGCATCTCTGTAATTACTGACTTTTTTTTTTCTGGCTTCCATTTCTCTTGTTTCTCTTTTCATGCTGGCTCCGCTACATCGCAGTGTTGCCAAAATTTATGACGATCCTCACAGATAAATGACGTGAGATTAACTTGGTCACCAGTGGTTTTTTTTGTTTTGTTTTTTTTCTTTTCTGAGCATTCAAACAGAAGTCTCATAAATATTAGGAGGAGCACATATCCATCTGGTTTAGATTACATTTGGATGGAAATTGTGACTTGTGTCAGCATTTTTATGCCAATCACATTTAGGCGGGGGGAGGTATAAATCTGACCATTTTGAGAGGAGAAAAAAAAAATAACTGGGAAACTTTCAGTTGTAAACGCAGACCATGTGCCATGCCACCATACTAACGGGGTTACGATGGCGTGAGAGCAGGGGCTGCTGGCCAGCCCTTCGGCACAGCTGAAATAGCAAGAAGCAAAGCCAGGAGCTGAAATACTATACCCATGCTTCTCACACTTCCCCTGTCTCCCAGTATATCGCTCTAACTTTGGTTTCTCTTGCCTTTTTCAGGCTCCTTCTCTCCCTGATTTTTATTTTTTCTTCTTATATTTGCTCTTTGTCATGTAGCCTCTGTTCATTTACTTCATCTCCATTCTGGCCCTTCCCATTAAATTCCTCCCACACTTTTTATCCACTTGTAATAAGTGAAAGGTTAGGGCTTCATTTGAATATAATAATCTATATGATCCCAGTCCTTACTGTGGCGTAGCATCATTTCACAGTTGTGCAGCAGTGGTGGTGGTATGGGACCATCTGCTTAAGGCTCATTAAGATAGCCACAAGCTAATGTGGAGAAAGAGAGTACTGGAAATGAAGGTACTAGGGCTATAAGAGAGAGGCTGCTTATTCATCCTTGCGCCTCTTCTGTTGGACAATTGCAATTACTCAGAGTTGGGAAAGGTTCCAGAGAAGAGAGGAAGAGGTGGTGGGAGGAGGGTGGAAAAATCTCAATCCTTTTTAGCCTCTCAGAAGTTGCGCAGTTTTTTTATGCTTGCATAATTATGTGTTAGTAATGCAATAGAGGAATATTACATCTACGAGCATTGTGCAGGTACAAAGGTGTATTTTTGCTACTTTTGTGCAGCTTCATCTTTGCAAAATCTTTAAGACAATCCCTTCTACAGTTCTCTTTGCTTATATCCTGTAAAATAAAAGTAAAGTAGAGAGCCTGACCTCCTCAGGTTAAATTGGTCTGGACCCAAGTCTGGACCAGGCATCATTCCTCATTAAATAAGTGAAGCCAACCAACAAAAAAACTTAGTGGACACTAAGTTTATCAACAGTCTAAGCGCAAAACGTGTCTTTTACATTTTAAAAATGTTTTCCAGAAAATAAACAGCTCCGACATGAAACCTAGAAAAGTCCTTCTCTTGTATTTGTGTCAGATACTTCTTTACAAATATTGCCTTTTTATATACAATTACCTAAACACCAAGTGAAATATTATGCGAGTTTAAATGTAGAATGCAACTATTTATGAAGCAGAATAAAGTTGCTGTAAAGTCCAGGTTTTTGGCCTGAATATGATTTGACAAATTATAGAGTTGAACAAAAATATGTTTACTTTTTGGTTGCTTTCAGTCAGATAAAATCAACATATCTCATTATTGGCAGACACGGGTAAAAAAAGAGACTTTTGAGATCATGATCGTACAAAAATGTGTTTGTGGCTGAAGCAAGTTATTTCCAACCATATTGGGGTTTATGTGGGACAGCAGCCACATATGGCAGGTCTGACGTTTTTAGCACCCTCAACTGACTGTGATAGAAAGATGGTTCTTCCAATTACCTGCCAAGTATTTTCTCACTCTTGCCCTTTTCTATGTAGTTATCAAAGAGTTTACCAGCCATTCTAATAAAATAACTAGTAAACCTTATGTTCAACCTGGCACATGAGGTTAAGGTCAGACAGTTATATATCTGATTTATTTTTAATTAACTGGATAAATTGTGGGATTCATGACAATGTATTTATATGTTATTGCATTTAAACTAAAGAATGGTTACTTTTTTTTTTTTTCTACAAACTCTTTAGTCTGAGAAACTGTAAAAGCCTTTTTCTTTCTTTTGGAACTATTAAAAGGGCTCAGAAGTCACTAAACTTGTGCTCAGAGAGCGTTTCGATGCCCTGATGGCTCTTTAAAGTGCAGCTGAAACATATTTCTCTGCTCTGATGTACAAACCCAGCTCACAGCATCAGGAAGAAGTGTTTTTCTTTTGCGAGCAAAAACACAGCAGTGCTTTCGGTCGATAAAGAGTGTACTTATTTTCTGGCGAGCCATGTCAGTGCAGGCATTAGATAACGTTTTATTTGATGGTGTTCAATGGCTGACTCGTCCTCACCTCTCGCCCAGGCCTCTCCTGCTCTCCAGCCCACATGCGCTCCCATGTAAAACCAAACGCTACAGACATCCACCCACTGACTCGCATACGCACTCTCAGAAACACACACTCCTGCTCTCCGCATCCTTCCTCTGGAGGATTCTGGCAGTTGTTTATGTTATTGAACTGGTTATCACATTACAGCTGGAACATCACCAGCCTTGGAGAGAAAGAGTCCTGCCGCTTTCTCAAGAAAGGATGGAAACGCAGAGATCTTACAAAGGAAAGCAAGAGCAGAGGGAAGACTAGATAAACATATGTTTTAAATGTTCTTACACTACATTTATTGAGATCATACGTGCTTTTTACTTTCGTTTTTTTTAATTAAAACCATTTGTACTGATCTTTACACACAGTTTGAAGAGTTTTAAGCTTTTTGAGATTGGGGTTTTGTTACTAAGGTAGATTTTCTAAAATAATAGTGGACTAAGGAATTAAACAAGAGAGTTGTCTTTTTGTGGCATTTATTGGTCACAAATTCAACAGGTTACAGAGCTTCTGCAGAAGTTTATTGCCTGCCGATTATTGTCTTTCATGGCAGCAAGCAATGAATGTGTTTTTAAACTAGTTTACTACGTGCAAAAACATTTTTATATGATTTCTTACCAACAACAATAACAAAAAAAAACATTTTAGCAATTTATTAATTTAGTTTTAGTTTTATAATTCAGGGCTTTGATCCTCTTTAATTTTTTTTTATTTATTTAATAAAATGTAGTTTTTTATTCATTGAAACAGCTTCTAACTAAATCTTGTTACTTCAATGGATTTTCAAAAACTGTTTTCAAAAGCTTCAAGTTGAGGGTGAGATTGTAGATTTTGCAAAGGCATTGTTTAATCTTTTAACTTCCTGAGAAGAATGCTTTGCAATTGTCTCTCCTTCATAACATAATGAGAATTAATTTAATAATTTGTGTAACTTGAGGTGAGAACAAGTTTCAACTGAGACTTTTGCCAATTATTGTCAGTAGATACCGAAGTCACTTAATGGCTGAGATTTTTTATTTTTAAAAAGCAAAAAATCAAATCCAGTGACTAAACTCAACAGTTGAATATCAGAACATAAGAATATATCATTATTTCATTGGAAGCTAGTTCAAGGTTTTTAAGTTTGTACATCTTGTAGTGGATGTACTATCCTACTTCTTTTTGTTTCTTTTGATCTGTTTGCAGTTTGATCCAGTTATGGACAAAAATAGCTTCATCACATAATTTTAGTAGAATGGAATTTGATTTTTTATCCTCTAAAACGTGACATATCACATGTAAACACAAGTGTTTTCTTGAACCTCATTTCCATTTGGTTTATAACTCAGTGGTCCCTGGTGGAATACACAGATAGATGTAAGTGTTGTACCTGAGCCCTGTGCTTTTTGGTAAACCCCCGTCCCACATCCACCAAAAGCAAAAACAATGGCTTGGTGTTATACTCCCAAATGTAAATTAGTGTTGATAAATTATTCCTGTCACATTAAGCAGCAGATTAGTGTACCTTGTTCTTGAAACAGAGAAAGAAGAAAATAAAGTGGAGGGAAAAAAAAAAGATTTTGTGGTTAGAAACTCTTCATTGGATGTTAGAGAAACTTTTTCTTTTTCTTTTCTGGGTTTTGCACACCCAGCAAGAATACATAATCCAGAGATGATTTCTTTTCCCCCTCCTTTTCACCCCTTGGTTTTGTCATCCAAAGAAGTGCTGCGCTTTCAAATCCCCTCTCTTCTTCCAAGCTCCGCTTCTTTTTACAACCAGATACTCCTCGTCCTAAATATCCAGCATTTCGCCACAATTCACTTTGCTTTAGTCTGACAAAAGCATTTGGAGAATGTTCATGAGGGCTGCCGGTGTCTCCAAATTCTTGAATAATACCTCTGTGATGAAGTTTTTCAGTTTTTTATCAAAGGGAGAATCTAATGACGCAGCTTCAGTCTGAATAGCAGAAAAGTTTCTCTCTGAACGCCATGGCCCTGTGATAATAGAAAAGAAGTTGACTCAGATGTTGATTGACTTAATTGTGACCTTTTAGAATAAGAAGATCCACATCTGGTTAAGCTGTGATTGTGCTCCGTGGTGATTGAATTGAAAACCTGGTTATTGTAGGTTAAATGATTGGGGATTAAAATGACAGCGTGGGTTTCTGCTCACTGTAATGCCGGCACTGGCTCCACTGAAATTAAGGAAAGGAGCTTAGTGCTTTTAGCTTGTAGTTCTGGTCCATGGTAGCATCTGTTGTTACAGTCGGACACCATGTACACACACTGCAGCCACTCAAACACATGCAAGAGGATCATAAAGCTGTGTTTTAATGCACTGAGGGGGAGACGGAATACGTGTGTGTGTGTGAGTAGGTTGGTGATACAGTATAAAGGAAGCCTTCTCACTGAGGACAATTCCTCTGGAGTCACAACAGGTGTGTGTGCATGTTTGTGTGTGTGTGCGTTGCAGAGGGGAATTATGAGCTCGGCACTAAAAGGGGGAGGAGGGGTTGAAGGGCTTATGAAGGGTCCCCTCTGCCCCACCTGTAGGCTGTCAGCTGTTGTAAGCCTGTTAAAACGTCAGCTGTTTCTGAGGAGAAGTGTGTGAGTGTATGTGTGCGTTAGTCATAGTCGGGCAGCTTGTAGAAGTTAGACGGGGAGGGCTGGCTCCACACGGCCCTCACCGCCCCATTGCACATCAAACGCCTTGTTGCCTTTGGGGGTTTGTTTGTGTACAGCAAAGTGCCTCTTGCCTGAATTGAGTCTGGTTTTGCTTTGCCTCTTTCCTGGTCATTGTAGCCTGAGTCAACAACTTTAGTTCTGAGGAGCTGAAACCAATAGAGTAAGAGCTGTAGAAATAAGACCAGAAAAATCCTCTGGAATGCTGGTCATTGTTTTGTTTTTTTAAGTAAATGTATGAGTAAGTTTAAAACCTTAAATGTGTTACAAAGAGCCAATCTTTGCTTGAAGGAAGGCATATCGCCATGAGTTTCATACTAAGATCATATCTGTAAATCTGTAGTCGTTTTTGTGTTCAATAAGGTTGATTAGCTGTGACAGCCATCATGTATTTGGTTGACTCTTAAAATTATTCAGTTGTAGATGACAGTTTCACTACAGTAGTTTCTCTAAACTCCATCCAGTGGTTAATGAGACCTTTTGCAAACAGATGTACAGGGTTGATGCCAACAGTTGATGCCAAAGTTTTTAAGCAAAAATGTTGCATAATTTACATCACTTGAAATATATGCAGTAAATTAGTCTCATTGTTTCACTGTCAGTGACAGTCTTCACCCTTTCACTTGAGTTTTTATGTCTCACTTCTACCTTCTGTGGGAAAAAATAAAATCAGAATATATCTTCTGCTTGCAGGATTCTTGACAAGTCGCATGTATTTATCAGCTCCTGCTGTTACAGTAATGGAAATATTGCTGTTTAAATTTTTTGTTTTTTTGTTTGTTTTTCAATGTCTGGCAAGGATTGTTGCCTCTGAAACAAACATTTGTGACTTTAAACTTTAGGCAACTTAAAGTATTGCTTTAAAGCTGATGGGAAATGTTGTCCTTAAGAGGAAATAAGTCAACGATGTTGCCCACCATTTGTTTGCCATTGTTTTTACTGCAAAATGAGTTTTACAAAAGACAAACCTCCCCACTCTTCAGATGTTTATATCCACAGCCTTTTACGCTGATTGCTGTATAAAAAGTTGAGGTCAGGAAGCTCTAAGAACAGAATAATGTAGGTATCTGGTTGCATAAAATGGTCATTTAAGAGGCAATTTTCCTCCTCAAAATCTTTGTCTAGACACCTCTTTGAAATCACCTTTTGATGAAAGTTTGATTTTTAGATGCTTGCTCCTATTTTTCTGAGTGTAAGCTGAATTTCTGCCACCTCTCTACTCCCCAGTTGGTCATGTTAGCGTGGGAGTCGCAGGTGTTGAGTGATTTATGGCTTTAATTTACTTGATAGATTAAAATGTAATGAAGAAACAAGCACAGAGCATTAATTATCAGAACGCAGCGAGGTCCTGTTTTACTTAAACTCACTTGGCAGGAAGACAGAAAAAGCTTACAAATAAACTTGCACATGGGAGAATTACATACAAGTACATAAAAAGACATGCATCTGGTGTAAAGACTGAATTTTCATAGGAATTTTATGGTGTTTTTTTTTTAATTGATCATACTATAAAGAAACTTTAATCTGTAAGACCTTTAATCAAAGTATTTATTATTTTAAAGTATTTAAAAGACAGATGAACAGATTGTGACAGCGGAAGAGCAGAAGCCTTGAAGCTTTTTGGAGGAGTGGGTCGGACTGGAGCCTTTGTGGTGGCAGCTGAGTGAAGCAGACAGTTGAAGGGAACAGGTTGCTTCGTCTGTTAGGGCTCGTCTTGCTGCTCTTGACCTTTAGCCTTTAACAGTGACAGCTCCAGGGACTGGGAGATACCAAATTTTCACAGACTATAAGAGCGATGGCTAGATGAACAGGGAGAAAAAACAAAACACTAAATGCTGGATGGTTTAAATTTAAAGACTTTTGGTTTACTTGTGTCTTTGCAGTATTTAACAAAGTGATTTATGTGTATTATTTTAGGGTAGTTATGAATTTGGAGGTAAACAGACATGATGCCTTCCTGAACTGATTATATTAACAGGCAATTATTTTAAGTTAGCAATTTTCATATTATTGCCACTTCTTTTTGAACTCATCAATTTAATGTTTTTCTTAGATGGCAAATTATATTTAGGTTTTGTAGTCATTTCTTTGTTAAAAATAAATTGTTGGACTGTGGTTAACTGTGTTGGTTCTGATATTTCACGAACAATTGACCGTTCAAGAAAATAGTTTACAGTTAAATAAGTTGACCTACAACTGAATTATTAGTATGTTGTAGGAACGCTGTGTGACTTTGGTTTAAAAACATGTTTGTCACATCAGCCAAATCGCTGTGATAATGAATGGAACCTCAAACTGCACACTTAAACCAACAGCAGGTGTCTTCAGCTCACTCCCATACATCAGATATTTTAGTTATGTTAACCTTTAAGAAGGAAAGCCAGTAGTAATGAATTTATCCTCATGAGATTTAGTAAAGTTAAAGATTTGGCTCTGTGTCTCTATAACTATCTCTACTTTTTATAGCCTATTACAGGTGTTACAGTCTGAATAACTTATATAAATTCTTAACCTCTTAATATTATTGTTAACAATTTTATCAAGAAATACAATTGCAATGCAGGAAAAAATTAATGATTTTACTTGTTTTATCTTTCTAAACTATTTGAGAATCCTGTATTTTTTAGGATGGTTGACAATTACCTGGCAGATGAAATGGTCAAACATATTTGTAACCTAAAATGCAATTGAGACAGTTTTTTTTAAAGGTAGCACATATACTGAAAGGAAAAACATAACACCTTTGTTATGTGGATGTGTATTTTTTTTTCTTTAAAATTTTTATTTGTTTAATTTCAAGAGGTTGACAAAAACATGGAGAATTTCTCTATAATGTAGGTCACACTCGGGAGAAAAGCTCACTGTGGTGCCACACCAGAGAAAAGCTTTGTCATTTTTATAACTCTCCGGAGGGAGATGGATTTGCATAATCAGGGTATTCACTGTCAAACCCTTGAAAGCGTATCATGTTTATTCGCTGGCCTATTAGTCATTATATGCTAAGACAAAGTACCAAATAAGCTTGTTTTTAACAAACCCTCTTGAGTTTTCCTTTGTCATGGCTCATCACTCAAGTGGCACACCTTTCTCATCAAATTGTGAACAGAAAATAATCCACTTGCTTTTGCCACTGTTTCCAAGGATTTTCAGCTACAAGGCTGAATGTTTATCTCTACAAGCGCTGTAGCGTATATACTTTTTGAAAAAAATTTTTTTTAACATAAATACACTTGCCTGTGGGCATTGGAGCTGCTTCTTCTCACAGCTCTGTTAAAAAAAAGAGAATAGATATTCCTTGCTCAGTGTTTGTGCCTCCCCCACTTCTCCTCGGTGCCGGATCCCCACCACATGTAGCTAGCACCACACAGTCTTGGCCAATGCTTGCCTTTCTGTCAGGAAGAGCGGAGGTAGCCTCCTAGATCCCCATTTTAGGCTCTGGGCCAAGACCATGTGTTGAACACGGTGGGCCCCAGGCAGTCGTGCACACTGATGACAAATGTGGATGGCAAGCAGGGGAAAAAAAAATCCTTGAGAATGGGCTGAAGAGATAAGACCACTTGTGTTTGTTGTGGGAGCAATTTTGTCTTCAGTGCTCTGACATTAGGATTGTTGAGTTTATTAGAGTTGTATACTTTTCCCATCCATGGGCAGATTTTCCTCCCCAATTAGATGAAGAAAGCCTTTTTTTCACTGCTTTCTCTTCATTGATTCATCTATACAAGTTTCAGCTTCAAAATGAAATTAGCCTTTGGAGTTTTTTTTTTTTCCCCTTATTTAACTCATTGCGCTGTGGGCAAATACGTGCCTGCATACATACATTCTTTCACTGAGTGGAAACTCAGTGACACAACTGTTTAGCAGACTCCTGGCCTTCCATTTCCCACACCCTCAAGTCCCCCTCTGAGATTTTAAGGTCAGGAAAGGGCTTGGGTTGAGATTCATTGCTTGGGAAGCAGAGTCCCTGTCACAAATGGTCTCTAAGAGCAAGTTTCTCCTTTTACAGTATCTGTGGTCATCTAACGGTATCATACAGAGTTCAGATCTGTCAAGGTTACGTTTGATTTCCACAGCGTTTGACATTTTTATCAGATCAGATCTTACACCACCATACTTCGTCGGAGCTAGCAGGGAATTGTGGCTTTGTAGCTGCTGAAGTTTGACAAAAGTGGAGTCATTTTGGAAATACTGGCAGGGCTGCACAAGATATTATCAGCGTGTTGAACTCCGACAGCTGAGCGTGCAAATGTGTGTGTAGATTTAAGAGGTTGTGTGGGGGGCCTTTAAGGGTCGAGTGGAAGAAAAGTTATGTAGGCAGCTGCCATCCTGCTGCCAGCAGCTCAGGATCCGAGTGGAAGATGTACATTCACACATGTGCATGAGGGACAGGTTGTTGTCCAACAAGGATCGAACACACTAGGCTTGACAGCTAGTTGTTCCCTCTCTCTCAGACCACACACACATATACATACACACCTTTTCAAAATCTTTGTTTTTTGTCAAGTTAACAGACTAAAACACAGAGAAATTGAGAAAAATACAAAAATATTTATCACAGGGGAGGCTAAACATATCATCAGAATGAATCACCTTTACCTTTGATTGAGCTTTATTGCTTTTTTTGGTTTAGATGCCTAAGAGACTGTTACACCAATTACAACATCTCAGAGACTAAATACATAAAAATACCAAAATGTTAATACATAATTGAATTGATTGAATAAATACACGAGTTGGATATTCCTTTAAAGAAGTGATCAACAGTCACCTTGTTTGCCATTACGGACACTGATGAATTGGTGGCAGTTGCTGAAGGCATATTAGGGCAGAGTGTGACCTGGGAGTGGTTTACGGGTGAGGAAGGAGGAGATTTATGTACTTGTGTGACTGTGAGGGGTGTTGGTGACGGGGAGGGGGATGACAAACATCCAGAGGAGGGGGCCGGGATGGTGGTGTTCGGTGTTCGGTGAGAGGGGTAATTTGGGGCGACCAGAGTGAGGCGTTCACCAACAGTTGTCATCTCAGCAGTTAGAGTGACACGTGTGTGGCTCTGAGTTGGATCCTTCTTTTTTTTTTTTCCCTTCAGGATTGTATTCCTATGTAATCTTTAATTTGGACGATCTTATATTTGGACTTTTTTCTGTTTCTTATATGCTGAATGAACCGCCCTTAACCTGGAATCCAAACGGTTTTGTGGAAGCACCTTTAGTCTTTGACGGTAAGAGACACAACAACTATTGGCTTTAGTTTCTACTAATCTTGTTCTTTTGAACTGAAGTAGTTATTTAAAGAAAAAAATGTCTTAATAACTAATGGCTGTTTGTCAGTGGTAAAACTTCATTTTTCAACTTTCTGCTGCTTTTCTGCTGTTTCAAAGTTATGAAGAGAGAGTCTTTAAAGTATTCCACTCTTTCTGACCTCTCTAATCAGTCCAAGAAGCCATCAGTGGGGTGCCCTGCCGGCGCCTTTGAGGACTTTGTGAGGTAGATAGCAAGGAGTGTGAGTTGACTAACTGTGGGGCCTGTTGTACATCGTCAGCCGCCATGCTGACACCTTCCCCCGCCCCAAATCCATGAAGAGCTGATCAAGAGCAGAGGGTCTGATTTATGGTGGATAGCTTGTGTTGTTGTGCAGCTTTTAACAGAACACCTGTTACTTTTTTTTTTCTTGAATTCAATGCCCACTGGACCAAAAATGTGCTTTACCATGCTCATGTTCTGGACACCTGTTGTGTGCACATATACAATACTTTAAAGATCCACAGTAGACAATTTCTGACCACAGTTAAAGGCTATTTTGGTCAAACCTTGTAAATGACGTTACGAGCAATCTCGTGATATTGTGAGATATTGTGAGAAGTGTTAGTACTTAGGGTTTATATTACTGATTGTTATTTGCTACTATCACATTCAACTTAGCTCAGAACTTGTAAATTTAACTAAGTTATAGCCATTTATGTGTTAGCTATAGTTGTGGTGCCAATTTTGAAGTGAGTTGACTCCAAATGTTAATGAGTGGTAGATTTTTGGTAAATGGTTGCTTTCTGAGAGTTTTGTTAAAGTCTATCCATGAAATATTTTGCTAACAGACAAATAGTGTTGACTGTAATTGTTGTTAAGATGATGACAGAGAAGTTTTTCTCTTTAGCTTGCTCTCAGTTCTGAAGTACTACTGCGTTGCCACCTTGTTTCCTGCTGGATTTCATGAAGCAGAATGGACAGACTTGTCAGTCTCCAAGCAGCTGCTCAACAGTTGTTTTGAATGGTTTCTTGACAACAAACCCACCCTGGCTGGATCTCCTGTGGCCAGATTAAAAAATACCTCTCTGTGCTGAGAGATCCCATGCCTTTAAAATAAATAAATAAATAAAAGTAATTTGTGTGCGCAGGCAGTTGTGTGCATATGTACTAGAATGTGTTGCAGGGCCCACGTTTCACAGATAATAATAAATAAAGCTCACAACATATTTGTGACGGACACAATAAATATGCAGGTATTATTGTAGCCAAAACAACAGCATTCCTCCTCCCACTCACCTGCATGCATGAAAATAAACCTGATGGTGCTTGAGATAAACAGCTATTTTTAAATGTCGGTCGCTTTTCTTGATGTTGCCTGTATGTCTTTTGTCGCGGAACTTGCGCATGAGAACATGTTTGGCCGGTGATGGCAGACTTTTGTACGAGATTCACACCCTTTTTCCTAAAGTGTCACACTGATGTCATTAGTCTAGGAGGCATTTCTGTCTGTTAGGAACCTGTTATTGTTATTGCATCGTATCAGATTTAATGGGATTAGAAAACCTGTGAAAACTGTTTATTCTTAAAAAAACAGATCAGAGGTTTTTGAATTAATTTGTAAAACAAAGTCCAACCATTGAGTACTCAAATATATTATAACTTATTGAAGACTGTCATTAACAATAACTTATTTTTTTATTTTAAGTTGTGGATTTAAAATTAAATTAAAGTTAAGGTTGACATTATATCAAGATCAAGAATTTATCAACATCAGGTGTTGTAACTTGTGACTTTAGTTAATTTCTTGAAAACAAACATGCATTTGGGCACATTTTATCTAATTAAACCCAAAGAAATAATCATTGTCTTGATTTATAAATGAGAAAAGTCAGTAAATACAGCTCTATAGGATGGTTTATTATACTTGGAGGTTGTCATATTATGACAACCTCCAAGTACTAATTGCCTCCTAAATGCATAAAAAAACTTAGTGTGGTCCCCGCTGGGCACATTTTGTTTTCTTTTGTTGATGCTAAACTATTAAATTGATCAATAGAAAATTAACTTGACACAGGTATTTCATCCTTCGAACTTTTCTCACATTTACAACATGCTTCAGGTTTTTTTGTTTTTTACAAAATGTTTTTTCTGACAGTGTTTATTGAATATTTTTGGTCTTACATTACTGGTTCACCAAGACAAGTAATCTGAAGACTTCATCTTTGTTTTATTTTCTAACATGAAGGTATAGTTTAGTCATTTTTGATGAACTGTTCTGTGAAATGGTTATTAATAATTAGTATCTTATCAGCTGTGACTTGGAGATGAAACTAGCCAAATAAGTTTCTTTTTTTTTTGTTTGTTTTTTAAAATCATAATTTCTCTGGGTTATAAAACAACTTTTTTTTCTCAAACACCTCTACACGTTTACATGACACAGATTTTCTAGTTTGTCACTGTTTTCTCAACCGAACAATGTCCGTTTTACTAAGCTAATGTATGTGTGCTGAACATAGGCCTTTATATGTCAGTGGTGCCAAAGCTGCAAATTTGTCAATCCACCAGGAGTTGAGTAAACCTTTGGACTGACTAGACAGGCTGGTCAGGTGGACTGATACATTCACAGCCTCGGCACTATTGACAAATACAGTTTATGCTCAACACACATGGATTTGCGTAGTAACACGGATGTTGTTCAGTTGACAAAACAGCAACAAGCTAAACAAAGTGTCATGCAAAAGTGTAGAGGTTTAATATTAGCTAATGTAGCATTTTTTTAACACCAGTATGTTGGTTTTGAGAAAAAGTTGTTTTTTATTAAAAAAAAAAAAAAAGTGGCTCTTGTTTGGCTAAACTAGTCTTAACCAAAATGTTTGCCTGTATCTCCATACTCTATGCTCTATGACTGATGTCACAACTATTTAACAGAACTCAACTTAAAAAATGACTATGCCTATCCCTTTTAAGAGTGTGTTTAACAGCCCTCATCAGATTTGTTATGCTGTTACTGCAGGTGTTGTAGCAATTGCCCCTCCACTAACAGAAATAGTTCTTACGTATCATTGTTCCACTTACTCCGTCAATCAGCTCACACCTTTCAGGGATGGTTGTTGTTTTTAACATGCTATGTACCTTAGTATTGACGCAACCTTATGGGTCAAACTGCACAGTTTATGCAAATGAAGAAGTGGCTAGTCTGAGATTCAACAGTTACAGGTTAATGCTCTAAAAATATGTGGACTGTAAATAAATCTTCTCCACATTCTTTCTGAGCCTCTGGACAAAAGACATCTTTGCGTATGTTTGTGTGCACTCGCATGCATGGGTGTATAACAGGTATTTTCCCAGTATTTTTGTTGCATTCCTGCCAAAGGCTGTGAACACAAATGGTAGATCAATGACAGTTAGGACAGCCTGCATTAAACATGTGGGTGTGTTATTTTTTTATTTTTTTTTTCTTGGTCTGTGTGTTTGTATTCATGTACGAGTTTTTGATTGTGTGTACGTGCTAGGGCAGACTGTAGTATTGATAGCAGCCTGGCAGTATGGGCGTGATTTACGAGCCAAGAGGCACAGATCTGCTTACCACCCCTCCCCTCCCATCTCATTCCCTCCCCTCAAACCATTACCACCATCACCTCTGAAGTGCTGCTGTTGCAGTGCATCAGCCTTCTTCTCTCCCCTACCCCTCCAAAGTCTTACCCATGATTGGTTAGAAAGAAAGGGAGATAGAAGAAATCATGTTCCAATGCCAGGGTTGGCAACCTTGATGCACAGGCACAATTACAATCCTTAGTCAGGCCTTAGATGTAAAGCCAGCAGCCCCCCTTCCTCCATGATTTGTAACAGTGCTTCACCTGCTGAAGCTCCTACCACAGAGTCAACCATTGGGCTTTGTTTGTATTGCAAAGAAGCCTGCTTGGTGACCTAAAGCCCAAGCGTGGTGTGAACTGTGTCCAATGATTGCCCAGAAACATGAAGCAACAGGCTGTAAATATCACACAGCTGGTGCTGGCAGAACACCCTCAAGGTTGGTCTACAAACCGAGCCTCACTGTGTCAGATGAGTGTTTTCAGCCAGCTAGTTAAACACTCAATACTCCTACTCTTCAACCTCATTCTTATCAGCAGTTCATGTTATGCCTCACTGAGGAACAAATTCTTTACAGTTCTCCTTTTTCTCGACTTTCAAAACCTAATTCATGATTTCAGTGCAAGCTGATGACTCCATTTCTAAATCTCTGCAGGAAGGCAATTCAAGAAATCTATTAAAGCATTTTTAAAGTTTTGCAAATAAAAAGAATAAAGATTAGAATCAAAGATGTTCATTAAAGCTGTTCCAAAACAAGAATGTACATATTCAAGGTGCTTTTTAGTAAAGACAAATATGTTCATGACGATCATTCTCATGGTTGCCTCCAGCATTTCTGTCTTTGGTTAAAACTAAACACACAGGAACTTCAGAAACCTACTGATCTGATTTCATGTGAAGCTTTGTAGAGCATCTGATGGTATCATTTGTCATCTTGCATTTTGGCAATCATGTCAGAGCTGTTTGATTGAACATGAAGTGATGAAACAAAATTGGTGAAGTATTGATCTCTGATCTGAGGGAGAGATCAGTCATTTTCACACCCTGCTGCAGAGGTCATGACTCCAGCAGTCTGTCCTTTTCTTGAAACTTGAAGCTCTGAAATCTATGCAAGTTGTGAAGTAGCTTCTATGATGCTTTTTTCAGAAATGCTTACAATGTTGTTGGAACGCTTTTCTTAGATTTCATGAATAGCTAACATAGTTTGTTTATATCCATTTCATGTGATTCAGTCACTTTCAGTTAATGAATACTTTCCAGTTATTCAAAGAGCAACTTTCTGGAGGATGAATTCTGCATTAAATGATTAAGGCTCATGACTCTGTGCTTCAATTAGTGTTAAGTGTCATGTGCCCGAATATGACATTTTTCAAAAGCTTCATTTGTTCCATTTTATTACAAATTAAAGGCCTAGTATTACTTGCAAGAATACTTATTGCTTGTTATCCTTCATGCCAGAGTTTTAGACTAAGATCATCTTATGATGAGTAACAACAGAGTTGTAGCTGTTTTGGTCAACCTTTAAAGATATTGTCATATATCATCTCATATACGTGTTATGAATGACTGTCAGTTACTACCGCATCAAATTTTAGCTCAATATGTCTCATTTGACTGAGTTATAGTTATTTTTGTGTTGATTAGTTGTGACGCCCATCTTAAATTGAATTTGCTCCAAATGTTAACTAGTTGTAGATGTACAGTACATACAATAATTGTTTCCTGAAAGTTGCTAACAGGCAGACAGGGTTGATTCAAAATGTTAAAGATAGAGTTTTTAGCAAAAGTCTCTCACAATGAGTAGCATGTGTTGCATGTCCTGTGAAGGACTCTCAGCCACAAATACACACTATCTGTAAAACTGACAGAATCATTGATGTTTTTTTTGTTTTCCAAGGTCAGTTGACTGTGGAAATCATCTGAATTTGGACTGATTTTAAAAAGTAAATCAATTGTAAAGGTACATCTCACACAGACACGGGCAAAAACATCATCCACTGCATCATTGCCCATTGCATCAGGCGTTAATAAAATGATTAAAGAGTTTAGTTATTTCTCTAACAATATTAGCTTTCACCAGCTCTGTTGTTGTTTTTGTTACTAAATTTGGCCTAAATCTGAAGTTTTGTATTGCTATAGTTTTATCTTTAAATTGGAACCTTGTCTCAGCCCAACTGACACAAACATGTGGATATGTGAGGATTATTTTTCAGACAGTTCCCATGATATCGGCAGACTTTGTTTCCATTAAGCTGTTGAGTTCCAGAGTTGTCTATGTTTGTGTTTTCACAGTTTGAGCACCATGCAGTGGGCGTGAGCAGTGGAACAGGCCGAGGTTCACTTTAGTAGATATTGTTACTCAAAGCTGAGTTGGGAAAAAAGTGGTAGATTTCCCACTCTGTATTCTACTGGCATGGCAGAACTTTTACCAGCACCCTTCTTCCCTTTGATTACGAGCCCCCAACTGACTGACTGTTATCTCTCTGCTCCAGGCTGCTCTGGTAACACTTAACACACCAGGGCAGCAAAGGATGGACATGCAGGAAGCTCCACAAACACCTACACACATGAATACAAGAGGACAGATAACACAAGCCAGAGCAATTTATTGATAGTTCAGTGTTTTATCTGATAGTTATACTGTGGGAATTGTGATAAATGTCCTCCAAGATGACAAAATATATCACATGGTGACATGTATTTTTTACCTTTAGGAATGAAAAAGGTTATATCATTTTGTAAATTATGGTGAAAACATACTCAATAGTTGGTGTTAGGAGTTTGCATTTAAAACTGCTTTCTACTGAAGATAAATGGGGGAGATGATGTTTTTGCCCATGTATGTGTGTATGTGTGTGTGTGTGTGTATCTGTTTCTCTGTACTATTGGCAACATCTCATGAATCACCGAACAGATTTGAATAAAACTTTCAGAAAGTGATTATTGGGTTGACATCTACAGCTGATTAACTTTTGGGCTCAATCCAATTAAAGATAGCCATCACAGCCACCTGACCTTATAAAACACCAAATGGCTATAACTCAGCCAATTTTACAGATATTGAGCTACAATTTGGTGTGTTTGTAGCTGAGTCATTCACAACATATCCTCAAAGTGCATTGACTGAAGTCTTTTCCTAAAACTTGGGCATTGCTTTTTGGAGTTAACCCTGTTTGTTTGTTTGTTCACAAAATATCCTGGACCACTGACTGGATCTCAACATCTCAAAGTAATTATTGGTTGTACAGCTACAACTGATAAATTTTGGAGTCAACCCAATTCATGGTTGCCGCCACAGCTAATCGACCTTCGCCTACATGAATCTGGTTATACCTCAGTGAATTTTATGAATATTGAGCTGAAATTTGGTGTGGTAGTAGCAGACAGTCATTCACACTACATACTCCAAACACTAACAGCTCATGCAAGATCGCACAAGATATTGCAGTATTGCATGAGATTCCGTCTCATTTCTCAACAAAAAGTGATCTCAGTCTAAAACCTTGGCATGAAAGACAGTGAGCAATATGCACTCCTTCAAGGAATGCTAGGCCTTTAATTGTTTTAAATCATTAAGCAGATATTTGTGGAGTATCCAGTGTCTGGAAATCCCAGGCCTTGCAAATGTACATTTTATCTTTAGTTTTGTTGTTTCCCATGTTGCTCTGCCTTAATTATTATGGTCTTCAGCATTATATTGTATCAGTCAGACTTCAGTGCTCACTCAGGCTTTATGGTCAGTTGAATACATCACATCTGTTAAAATGATCAGAATGCCTTATTGACGCAGAACCAGTCTAGCCAAAACACCCTGTTCTCCTGCTGAATTCTGTAGTTTGTATTTCATGTGTCATGACTCAATCACAGCCATGTTCTCCTTCCCTGCAGGTTCTGACACATTCAGCCTGCAGTGGAAACATTGGTGGCAATGTATCAGTAATATTGAGGGCAACTTCAGCCTGGGGAACACCCAGTCAGGCAGGTTGTCAAAGGGAAGGTCACTAGTTCACAAACTACGACTGTCTGGGAAAATCTGGCTGACGTGGCTCTGGGCAAATCACTTAACCTCTGATCACCCAATTGCCTGAATGAATCGTATTTATATTCAAAAACTGTGGCTTTTAGTGGAAAACTTCAAGAGTTGGCATGAATGAAAAGCATGCTGTTGCATAAAGCAACATGCTTTCTCCTTTTTAATAAATATTGTAATAATATTGTCCAGACTACTTCTGGCATTCCAACCACTTAAATTGTTTGAAATAAGGCTTTAAAATTCTGACTAACAATACAAACTGGATACATATGTGATGTTATATTTCTTTATCGAGCTTTTACTTTGGACAAATTCTTATTCTAAGGGCTATCACATTCCATTTCTGAATACTTCACAAGCATTGGAAACAATGTATAGCTTTAATATTTTTTACATGATACCATTTTCTGATACTTGCTCATGACAATTTATATTTACGCCCATATATATTCTTATTATCTGCGTTTTAGTGTGTTTGGTCTGCTTGACAATAAATTAATTCTTTGTGTAATTGTTTTGAGTTGTTCTCTGGATTTATTAATTTTTTTGTAGTATTATATTTAACCATTTGTGTCCTCTAACTTGCTACAGACTATACATGACATTTTTCTGAGTGAGCCCCAAACTAATTTTAATTCAGATTTTCTGCTGTCTTGATACAAATGTGCATGAAAACAACTTTCATCAGAGGGAAGAGGCATTACAGGACTCATTGACATTGAGTTATTTAGTTTATCCACTGCTGTTATGAATGCTTAATCATATGTTTAAATCCATTTTATGTTTTATGTTCATAGCTTTAAACAGATGTAATGCTGAGTCAGCTTTTGTTCCTTTTAGTTTTAATCTGAACTGTTTAAAAATGTACAAAAGGAACTTTTGACACCCAGTAAGATTTAAAATGCCTCAGCTTATTTAGGCATTCCCCAGGGTCCTAATCTGGGTCCACTGTAAAGACCTAATTATCAGCATTTATCTTTTCGCTGGCCAGAGCTTTTCTATCACTCTTGCAGGGAGGCAGCAGACACACTCCAGGCCCGCTGCTTCCCATGTGAGAGCAAAGACTCTGCCTGACATCAGACATGGGAAGCGAAAAGCAGCAGTATGAAGGGTAAAAGGTCGAAACTTGACCACCCCAGGCAGATAAAGCAGCCTTTTCATGTGTGATCAGCCCACAGCCTAAAGACAAATCCCTCAGTTCGCTGCCTTTGAACTTCATGGCGAACGGAGCGAGTCCATCTCCCGCTCTGTTGCTAACAAGGGCTGTGAGCGAATGTGAGCTCACCTTGTTATTATTTTGTTAGAATGTGTCACCTCTTTTTTTCTGTTATTTGAAGTTGAGTGCGGGGAAAAAAAATGATGTTGAAGATGTACACTCGTTTTGAAGGAACACTAATGAGGTGATCCAGATAGAATTCATTAACCTTAATTGAACTTTCCTGTTCGATCTTAGCCAGTTCAAAGAGAGATGATAAAGTGAAGCTTACGAGTTAAAGGTGAATGATTTTTGTAAAATTATTTTGCTGAAGGAACTAGAATCTCATATAATATGAAATAAATAAAAAAAAGAATATTGCAAATTCTGCCCCTGCAGCTCATTGTAGATGCTCCTTGTATGAATCAGAATCAGCCAACCTTCAGTTCTCCAGTGTTTTTACAAAGCAATTATGAAACTTATAACCCCTCCTCGCCACCACACACACACACACTCTCTCTCTCTGTCTCTCACACACACACACCTTTTGCCATCAGTGCATAAACAACTTATCTAAGCAAAGCCAACTGCCTTCTATCTAAATGAGCACGCCATGCAGCGCCTACAGCTGCACAAAAGGAATGTCAGTCTCATGACAGACAGTTTCAAGTTCTTTGTTTCAGAAGAATGGATGTAAATAGAGGGTGTTCTTCTGCCGCTGCTCCCCCAGGTAGAGGGTGTGCAAACAACTCTGTGGAGCTGGTGTTGTGTCTGTACTCACAGCTTTCCAGATGCTTCAGTTCTGTAATGCCGCTGCCACTTGATTACTACTAGGTGTGTGTGTGTGTGTGTGTGTGTGTGTGTGTGTGTGAAGTCTATATCTATATCTATATTTCTATATATAGATATAGATACAAATATATATCTATATATATATATTAGTATGGCACAGTGTGTGTTTGTTTGGCATATGCACAAAGTCTACATGGTTATAGAGAATGGTATATTTTTAGCTGAACCACAAATAGCAGTAACAGGCCTGAAACAGTTCTTCCCTCTGTTGCCATTTCTGTCTCTTTCATCTCATTCATTCATGAGTTTGCATCAATTTGCATGAATACTTTTGGCTTTTTTCTTTCCTTTTTTCCTTAAAAATGATAGAATTTGTTTTCTATTTGTCTTCTCCTTCTGCTCATCTCAATCCTTAACCGTTTCATGGTCAGGTTGGATAGTTGGATTAGACTAACACTTTTGCACACTCCATCTTTGCAGTTTTTTTTAATTAGGTCAGCATTCAGTTTAGTGAATAAGGCATGGCGATATTTGCCATCATGTGTATAAATAGCCAGTCACCAGTAGAAGTGTGTCTACTCATCTTGTTTTGCAGCCATTTAATTGTTTGTCCCAAGCTTCTGGAAAATCAACATATTTAAGAAGAGGACAATTTTTATTCCAGCAGTGTTGACTGTTGCAGAGCTGCAAATTTTATTAAACACAGACCCAGTTTCCTGTGAATTTCTTTTTTATATACAACAAGACAGTGTTTTGAAAATGAAAAAAAAACCCACACAAAATCCACACACTCGGTGGCTCATTTTTGTTGTGCCTCTGACTAGGGAATCACATTTGGCGTGTCAGGCGACCCAGGCTGGGCAGCCGGTAGCCGTGGGCGACCAGCAGATCAGTGATGTGGCGGTGATGCCTCTAATGAAGCTGACACAGCACAGCCTCCCTCTTCGCAGACCCCTGAGGGCCTCTTGCTCCGCATGTAGCTCCACAAACACCCCCACACCCCTTCACTTCAACCCCAATCTACTCTTCAGTTCAGCCAAATGTGCCTCTGATTTGTTCGAGCTTCAAATGCATTGCTGCGTCATTTATTCGTAAATGTATTGGTCGAGGCAAATACGGTGTTTATAGTAGCTAAATTGGGTCACAGTACACAAACAAAGCCCATCTCTGCCTCTTTTAGTCTCCTTCTTAGTCTGATGAATGCCTTTGTTTTTGTTTTCCAGGAGCTGCCCAGCTGAGGTAAAGGGGAGGGCAGAAGATCCCAGTGGAGTGTGCATGACCTGCCTCCAGAAACAGGACCATGATCTGAGGACGGTGCAGCACGCAACCCCGTTCTCCTTCTTCTCCCTCTTTTTTAAATATATTTTTTAATTATTTTTTTCACTCAGCCGTAAGAGTTTCTGCTCAGGTGCTTCAAACTGAGTCAGGGTGCAGGGAGAAGTCTAATTTAAAGCACCCAAACATCTAAAGAGGAAGAAATACAAGAACAGCCATCTGTGACGTCACTCATTTCCATTTTTTTCTCCTGCTCCTCCCACCGCAACATAAGAACCATGGGGAGGAAAAAGATCTTGATTCAGAGGATTACTGATGAACGCAACAGACAGGTCAGCACCAAATAAATGAGTCAAATATCTGAACATGAAACAACTTCTAATTAAAGACACGTCAATTAACCGATGCAACACAAAGTATTCTGTAAAGACAAAAATGATAAAATTAGGTAGCAAATGCCAGCAGAGCATAACTTTATTGATGCAGCTTTTATGGTAAAGTCAATTGCTGGTAATTGTAGTATTTGCAGTTTATTTTTCTGTCTCATTCTTCCTTTTTCTGTGTGCTCTTTTATGGAAATCACTAAGCCCAAATTTCTTCTTTTGAGTGTGTATGCATGGGAAAAATCTAAGATGTTTTAGAGAAATGCATCTATCAGATTGATGCCACATACTGTTCTGTTATGAGGAGCACTTTACACCCATAAGACTGATTTTCAGTGGTATTGTGTCTAAATGTAAGCAAATGCAGTTGAAGCATTTATGTTTAGAATGTCATCCAACAGTTAAGTTTGCTGCTGTCGGATGACTTCCTAAACAAAAGTGTTGACTTCCTGTTGCACAGCTGGAGTTATGCTTGACACTGGAGCTAAATGGCAGCAAGTAGCTTTTGCACAAATTTTTAATTAATCCCATAATGTGGTGGGATTACTTCTTTTTATGTTGCCACTGGATTTTTATACCATGTAAAATCTGAACAGAGGAGTAATGACGGTTAGATTTGTTTCAATTTTGCCAATTTCTGTCAAAACAACCCTCACACCTATCACATCTGTGTTGAGCTGCACAATCAGTTGACTGGAAACTGGAACTGCTTGGTTTGCAGATTGATTGGCTGCCACTGGAAACTGGCGGATCACTTTCAGATGTATCAGATTTAGATCAAATCACATTCCCACATATGAACCACAGCTTCTAAGACTCTTGTGCCACAGTCACTTGTGCCCTCTTTGCAGTGAAATAACATCCATCCATCCATTTTCTTTTACTTTCTTATTCCTGTCCAAGTTGCAGGGCAGCTGGTGCCCATCTCCAGCAGCCACTGTGTGAGAGGCAGTGTACACCCTGAACAGACAGCAAAACAACAGAACACTAAAATGACTTTGTATCGCAGGAGGTATAAAATATACGTGAAAAAAATAAAATTGACCTCCTTTTTAAAAAAATTAAATACATGAATAAATATATAAAATTACCCCAGTCCCTCGGGTTACATCATTGGCATTGTCAGACAGGATGAAGGGGAAATGATCCATCTAAAATGAGTCAACTGGTAAATGGGCTTCACTCCATTGAACAGATTGAGTAATGGATGTGACGTGCCCACCTTTCAAACCAGAGAGAGATTGAAGAAAAACAGACAGAGAGAAGCATAGAGACTGAGTGTCTGGCAAATTAAGACCTAGGGGTGATGTCATCTTATGTTTATTCCTCATCAACTTTAGCAGGTTGTAAATCCATTAAGAATCTGAGGTGCAGGGTCTCAGTGCTGTATGTTCACCTGTTATACATTCATCCATCCATTTTCTGTACCTGTTTTGTTCTGTTAGGGTCGCAGGGGGCTGAAGCTCAGCAGTCAGCGAGAAGTGAGATACACTCTAGACAGATTGCCAGTTCATCTCAGAGCCAAAGACAGAAACACACAAGACAGCCAGTCCTGCAAACACACATTCACTCCGGAAGAAGCTGGAGTACCTGAAGGTAGCTGCACAAGAAAATGTGCAAACTACATGTCAAAAGGCCCCAGTCAAGATTTGAACTGGGGACCTTTTTGTTAGTGATAATGGCCACTTTAATATTCAGGCAACATGTTCTCTCTCAGCACATGACATAAAGCGGAAGGAGAAAATAACTAGCTTTTACTAGTTGAAGCAGGTTCTAGTTAATAAAGTTTGCATTTGTGTTAGTTGTAAAACAGTTTGTTAATGCACCAGTGCTTTCTGCGGTACTACATGTTCATAGTATTGAAATCCAAGATGACTCATTTGCTGCAATCAGGTGGTTAAACAGCAAAAATGCTTTTGTAAAGATGTTGGCAAACGAGTTTGCATGATGACATTTTGGTGCCTGTGCTGAGCCAAAACTGAAATTGGGACTTACATTCGTCTCCTTTTTCTGTTCTGTTCATCTGAAACATTGGCCCAAACAGTAAAACAGGATTCAGTTGATCTATCAGCATTTATTTTGTCTGAAGTTAAACAAGAGTATGAAATTGCTTTAAAAAAGTGTTGTTATTTTTTATTTTATTTGTTTTTTTGGTTTATTTAGTTTAGGTTTTTTTTTTTGCTGACAGACTTTGGGCTTCTTCATCTAATGAACAGTGCACCCTTTGTAAGGAAATCAAATAAATTTTGGAGAACATGCAGCTTGTCACCCTCCTACATGTTGATTTGGACATGCTGCCATAAGCTCTGCAAAATAAACAGCATTCAGCGTGTGGGCCTCAGCTGGAAACATGACAGCATCTCAAATACCACATTTCTCATTAAGACAAAAGATGTACAAGAAAGAATAGAAAAGACAACTGGTAATGTTTTAATGCTCATAGTTTTTTTTCTTTTCTTTTTCAATTTGAATAGCATTTGTCACATCAAAGATAAAGCAAAAAGAGTTAACTTTTTATTAAAACTGTGACCCATTTTAGCAGGAACATCTAAGAGGAAGAAAAATTTCCTCCTACGAATAAAATAATCTTGAATCAGCATTTATATTTATGCCAAGAAACAGCTGTGGAGCAGCTAAAAGATGCCAAAATATACACAACATATCTTTAGAATAAGAAATTTAAAGATGCAAGATTTAGAATGTTTGCAGCCAGAAATCGATATACGATTAAAGACCACGCATTCCTTAAAGAAATCACATCCCTGCCACCTTTCATGCTAGAGTTTTAGACTAAAACATTTTATTTTGAGAAATAATGTTCTAACTGCAACGGTGTCCTGCTCAAATCTTTGATTGAGTTGGGAATGACTTTCGGCTACTACTACACCACAGAGTTATAGACATTTTTGTGTTGACTAATGTCAGTTAGCTGTGACAGCCATCTTGCATTTGATTGACGCCAAAAGTTACTTAATTATGAAGATATATTCAATAATAATTTACTGAAAGTTTTAACAAGATCTGCCCAGTGGTTCATGAGATATTTTAGTAACAGAATTGCCTAAAACAGTTTGGCACATATCTCACTCATGAGTAGCATTTGGACTACATTTTGTGAATAACTCACCTAGTAGTAACAGCAATTTTTAACATAATAATTGTTTATAGCATTATATAATAATTGCTTATAGCATTATTATGTTATACCATTTAAATTTTTCTCTAAGGTTAGTTTGTTGTGGCAGGAATCATGACTCTAGTTGACTCCAAAAGGAAGTTGTAGATATGCATCCAGTCATTAATTTCTGCAAGTTTCATTAAAGTCCAGTTCTTCAATAAATATGTCAGTAATAGACATGCACATAGTCAAAAACATTATCATCTGCCTTTGTCTTTTGATAAGTTCAGACTGGTCAGTTTTCAGTGATTTGTATCATTATGTTGATGCATGGCCACAGACACTGGATCATTGTTTGGGAAATGATCAAAGCAATCTACAGGGAGCACTGAAAATTAGTATGGAGAGGGTACAAACAGGCAGACCTGATTATAATCATCTGTGGGCACTTTAAAGACAAGAGATGCTTGTTTACAGTAATTTGACAAGTATAATAGGCTACAAGTGCAAAGGTGATTGTGTGTTGCACTTATTAAGCTGTTTGAAAATGTGCTTAGCTGAGCTGGGGTTCTTCTGGTTTTTATGTTCATGTCATCATCAGGAGAATGTTTATGACCTAACCTTTTAAAATGCTATATGAGAATATAAATTCACTTTTCAAAGCATTGGTGCCAATGCTTTGTAAAATAATAATAATAATAATAATAATAATAATAATAATAATAATTACTTTATTCATGAAGCGCTTTTAAACAAAGCTCTGAACATTTACAAGTTAATATAAACAATACAAATTTAAAAGCAGTAGAAAACATAAAAAGATCATTTAAATAGGTTGTTTTTGTAGTTTATCATACGAAAAAACAAGTGTTTGTAGTTTCAATCATGCCCCTGGAGGAACAGAAGTCTGATTGGGTAGTAGTTCGTAAACTGCTCTTACTGAGAATTGATTTGCAAAACAAAAACAGCACGCTCAAACACCATATGTCACGTCAACGGTTCAGACCTGATTATTTGAACTGTAAGCTAGCAAAAGGAAGAATGGTTTTGGCTACAGGAAAAGTGAGAGGAGGTTGCAATTGTCAGTGGTGGTTTCCTCATCAATCTGCCACACAACCACAACCTTGCCAAGACACACCAACAATAATACACACACACTCAGATAAAACCACTCACCTCTTTTCTCTTCCGTTCTCTCCCCACTTAGGATGTCTTATTCTTTAGTTGCTATTGGTTACCCTGCAATTCTACTCTTAATGTCAATTACCTCCTGCTTGTTTATTCTTTGTGGTAAACATCAGGTTTGAAGCTCAGGCCCAGAGTAGTTTGCTCTGCTGACCACTTTTTCTGAGAAAAGTCATAAAAATTTGGATTTTGCTGGGATGTTCTGACTAATTTTGTTTGTTTTCAGGGCTGGTGGGTGACCTTATAATTTGTTAAGGAGAGCAGTTGTTGTTTGCAGCGGCTTGTCTCTTCATCACCAACCGGTCTTGTCATCCTGCTCAGCTGTAATTTCCTCCCTTTCCAGCATCGCCACATAATTTATCTGCTCATTCTGTGTGTGAGAGAAAGGGAGGAAAGGAGAGAGAGAGAGAGAGAGAGGGAGAGAGGTGGGGTGGGGGTGTGGGCGGTGTATGTAGATGGGTAGCAAGATAAAGATGACATGGTTGGGTGTGAGGGAGGTAAGATGATGGTAGCAATGTGTGATGAGGTGGGAAATGCGGGTGGGGGCAGAGGGGAGGAAGGGGAGTCTGGTACCCATGGATACGACCCCAATATAATTTGATTTGTGGCAGCAGGAAGCAATGAGTGAGCTAACACGAAAGGAGAGGGGAGGGGGGGTGCGTATGGGGAGGGGGGGAGAGGATGTGGAAAATACTGACAGAGGAGAGGAAGAGAAAATGAGGGCGAGGAAATAAGAGGAGCAAAAAAGACGAGTGATGATGAGCGAGGCTCAAACATGCCAGGTGCCGGAGCAGAAAGGAGCACGAGATAGAAGAGATGGAGTGATCACAGGAGGGAAAGATGGAGAGATTGAAAGTCTCAGATGACTTATTCTCTTTCTGTCATTCTCAGTGTCTTTATCTTATCTTTACCCCCCATCTTTTATTCTCTTTCTTTCCTCATTCAATTAATTTCAATTACAGTTTCAATTCAAAACTGTACTTCCAGGAGAGCAGCCTGCAGTCTGTGTCTCTGCAGGAAAACAGATACAATCATCATTAGTGCATTTATTTGTTGACATTATTATGACTCTAGAGTGTAATAACATTCATAGAAAAATACATTAGTAGCCTATAAACTTTATATAACTAAAAAAAGCTTTGGTAGTGTAAGTATTTTTGTTAGAATTAATTTACCAAAAAATACCTTTTATTTTGTTAAGTATAAAAACTAGTTTCATGTTTCCTTCCATTTGCTAAACGTTACAACTGCTCAGCAGTTCACCAAGGGAGCTAATTAATCAAAATTAAATATATTTACAATTGTTATTCAATTTTAAGATTATTTTAATTAACATGAACTGAAAGTGGAACCATTATGCATTATTGATTTTTAAAGATAAAATTAGTTTTTTTGTGACTTTATTGTTCACAAGTTTATAGTCTTGGTTTTAGCTAATCTACATAAAGTCAAATTTAAATTTTGCGGGGGGGCAGAGAGAAGGATTTAGTGTATTTTCAGCCATTATAATATATTCATTCTTGCCCTATTAAACATTTTCTACACTTTCAGTACAGACATGACTCATGATTATATCCTTAGTACTGTCTTTATCAGTCTAAAACTACCTGGTAGAATTAATTTAGACAGTTCTTGGCTTGTCAAGCCACCCATCAGGGCGGTGATTGCTAGGAGAGTTGTAGGTCTGTCTCATGTTCTTTGATTACTTTTACAAGTACTAAGCCAGTATCTGATTGAGCTGTGACTGTTGGCAACTAATTGACAAACAGCATTTGAAAGGGAGTCTCCAGAATGTCTCTAAATGTTTGCAGAGTTCTCAATTTCCTCACTTGAGTTGCAGAGGCTTGCAGTTTTGTTGCTTGAATTTTGAACACATTCTAAAAACTTGTGCAACAAATTTTCTCTAAAAATAGTTAGTAATTATGGGTGCTTCAAACACTTCTCAAGAGCACAAGAGCTGCATTTTGACACCTGGAAGGGAGCTCTCCTCTGACAAAAAACTTCAGAGGCTGATGTCCAGGTCTAAAAATCATACTGATATTAAAAAATAATTATTAAAAACTGGTTCAAGTCTGCTCATTTTAATTTGAAAAGTGTACTGGTGGCGCTAAATGTGGCCTCACTGCTTCCTGGTTACTACTAATCTACTCCGAATTCAATGAGACTGCAGCTGAAAATTTGAATACGTTCTTGCAATACTGAATCAAGTTTGAGTCACTAACTAGTTTCCAGAAGTTGCCAGTGCAATATTACCTTAAGACAGACACTACTTCACAATAACCTTTGTAGTTAATAAATCTGTGATGTGATTGTAGATGAAAAGATAATTAGAAGATTTAAGGTAAAGCTTATAGTAAAAGGGTTTATATACATGTTTGGGGTAGTTCAACAACTAGCATGCTGCTTTTCAGGTTATGACCTCAAACTATGATGCCACATCAAGTTTTGTTTTTCTTTTTACATCTGATGGAAAATATGATGTCACTTGTGGGTGTAGCCTGAAGGGCAGGCGTGTTTAAAACTTTTCTGCCCTTCTTTTTGCCATCTGTGTACAGATTTACTTTAATTTCAGTTTCTTCCATATCACACGGCAGAAATTGTAGCACTACCTAAAACCCTTTCTTCTGGTCCCTCTGCTAATCTTTTCCTCCGTGTGTGTTTGTTTTTGTGCAATCCTGTGTGTTTAAGCCAAACAAAGCCAAATTCCCCTAGATTGTAAATACCAGTTGGTTAAAGCAGAGAAGCACTTCTAAAGCCAATCGGCAGACAACAAGGGACTCTGTGCTTCAGCAACACTTCCTGTTCTGTTCTGCATGTTCACAACTGAGAGGGCTTGTTCAAGTGTGTGTGTGTGTGTGTGTGTGTTTGGAAGAGAGGAATAATGTGTGACAGAAGGAGAGTGTGGAAAAGAAGGCACGAGAGCATGTGTGACATAGAAAGAGAGCATGGAAAAGAGCATAACAGAGTGTGAAAATGACAGGGGGGTTGAATGTGACAGGGTGGAGGGAAGTGAAAGCCACTGTGTACATAAGTAAAAACTGATTACTTTGGGGGGGAGCTTGTTTAAATACCCTCTCTTTTTCTCTTAATTACAATGTCTCTATTTGGTTTGTTTGCAAGATCGTGAGGTCGCATGATGAGAAAATCCTGATTGGCGCCTTGAAAAGCGAAATGCTCCTATTTCTGTTGGATGAGCTGGTTTGAACAGTTCTGGTTTGGGATGATATGAAGACAAGCCTCAGGGGAGTAGCTCAGCATTTTTGGAAACACGCTTTTGTACTTTTCTGCCAAAACTTGGAGTCACGGGGAGGTCAGACAACTAAAAGCTGCTACTTGTCACTTTTACTCTTTGGTTTTTGTCCAAATTAAGCAAAAAATGACAGAATATAACTATTAATGAGGCTGGAGGTGTTTTGGACCAATGCTAGTTGTTTCAGCTTCAAGTTTAAGAAGTTTTTCTTTCTGTTTGTATAAGTGAACATGTGCGTTATCCAAATTGATTTAAATGTACCAAGTTGTACCAAATGTTCCAAGTTCAAAAATACCAAAACTCTTTCAAAGGAACCAGATTTCTTGGTTGTTTTTTGTTTCAACACACCCAAAATCTTGTTTTTAACTGCAAGGGAGTACTTGGTTAATTGCTTATGTTTTTAATATTTGTACAGTAATCTGTTATTTTTGAAGTGTGTCTAAGATGTCTAAATTACAACCTAAAACATCTGTGTCCCTACATACATACTGACTCCATAATGACAGGAGAAGCCAAACTGAAACGTTCAGCTGAAAATTGTCAGTAACAATTAAGCTTTATAATTCTTTGGTACAAATAAGCAAGATGTGCAATTTTTATTCCTTTCTTCAAAGTCACAAGTTTAAATAGTAATAAAAAAAAACTAAAATCCTAATTGACCTAAAATGGGAGAAGATTATTCTGATTTCATGTCAGATAGTATGAAAAAAAAAGCATAATGTATTTTTACATAGTGTATGTAAATTACTAATTTCAACTGTAGGCCTTTCAAAGAAAATAAGGAAATAAAATGCCAGAAGGCTGGTTTGATGCACTTGTACCTCAGTTTTGCTGCAGTTAGATTTTATTTTATAAAAAGATGGATTTATTATTGATAGAAATGTTTGGATTTTATGTTGGTTTTTCTTTTCATTTCCATTTTCTTCTTCTCCTCCACCAGGTGACCTTCACCAAACGGAAGTTTGGTTTGATGAAGAAGGCGTACGAGCTGAGTGTCCTGTGTGACTGCGAGATTGCTCTCATCATCTTTAACCACTCTAACAAGCTGTTTCAGTATGCCAGCACTGACATGGACAAGGTTCTGCTCAAGTACACAGAGTACAACGAGCCCCACGAAAGCCGGACAAATGCCGACATCATTGAGGTAAAGCTTGGAAACAAGAGGGAAGGGCAGCGGGTATAATGTTTGGAAAAGACTAAATGTTTTTCTGATGTTGTGGTAGTACAGTTTTTTTGTAAATATTATTTAATATTGCCTTTTAAGAAGAGCACTTTTACTTCCAGCGTAGGTCGTTTTCCCTGAACAAAACAAACCCATATAATGCTACATTACCATGTGCTCCACAGTGTTTTAGAACATAAATATGCAGAGTATGCACATTGTTCCTGGAGGGTAAAGAGCTCTTGTGCTTCGCTGACTTGTCCTGTTGATTTTCTGCTAACTGTTTCTTCAAATAGTTGTTAAATCTGCTGATGGCAAGTCACACACATAACACGTCATCCAAATGTGACAACTATGTCTCATCTTGGCTCTTCAGCTTAACTGCAGAACACCAATGCCTTCTTTCCTTGTTCATGTAATTTTGAATAAGACTGAAGCAGTCTCTCCCATCTCACCTGCTTAAGCTTGGAACTCCTTCAGTCACAGCTGTCTTGGTCTCTCTCACTATTGTCCTTCTTTCACAGTCACCCAGTTTGTGAGGACGACCTGCTCCTGGTAGATTTCAACGTGTCCTATATTCCTTCCATTCCTTGATGATGGATTTAACAGAACTCCTGGGGATGTTTAGGGCTTGAAAATCCTTTTGTGCCCATCCCATGACTTGCACTTTTTAACAATCCTTTGTCTAAATTAAATTAAGATAGTCAATTTAAAGGGGGTAAATAAATACTGAATCAGTTATTTTACATTACATGTTTTTATTTATTTCTTTGGTATTACTCTGTAATTCTTTTGTAGGGAAGGCTAGTTTATATTGACCATGATTGGCTTATGAAATAACATCATAAAATATCCAAGTGGGTTCATACATTTTATAGGCTTTGTATCAGTGCATACTCTTATTTGTATAAGAAGGCTGTGAAATTGTAGTAGTACTTGGTTGTGTTTATTCTTCAGTTTAATCTTACATAATCTAATCTAGTCCTCTCCAGACTGACATTCAGACATAATTAAGCCTTGTCCAGTTTATTAGTTGCCAGTTCAGTTCATTGTAGCTCTAGTTGTTTCACTGCTGTTGTTTTTGGTTCAAAATGCTATAAAGCTGACCTTTACATCCTTAGCTGTTCGCTATTTGTTTACCTTTGAGTCCTGTGAAAAGGCACTGATTACCACAGGTTGCAGTTAATGAGGACATTCAAAAAGAAAAGCCAGACATTTTTTAAGTACAGTGGCTTGCTTTGAAACGAAGAGTTTGATAGGAAGATTCAAATTACAGAGGATATGAAACATCTTAATATGAACAAGCAGGGAAAATTGTTAGACCTGTTCTGTTCAAGGTTGAAAATCTCCACTTATAAATGCAACTTAATCTAAAGTGTACAATTACAAAACACAAAAACAGTTTCTGCATTAGTTTAATCATTAGCTTTGTTCGTTAAATCCATCATTCACATAAGCGCTGTTAATGAAGCCGGTGGAGCAGCTGCTCCATTTTTTTAAGTGGGGGGTGAAAACATATGCTTCTGTTCCCCCCCATTTTTCCCCACATTACTCTTAGCATTAAGACAAAAGCATGCAGTGTTTATTTTTACAAATTGTACTTTCTTGGCTCCAAACTAAAGAGTTACTTTACTTCCTACCTCATCTTTGAGTTAGTTTAGTTCAGGATAATTTTGGATTAAAATGTGGCCTAAAAGTGAAAGTTTTGTAAATATGTACTTCTGGTTTTATATCAGCATTTAGCCATGGTTTGTTTATTAAGAAAACAAAACAAAGGAGATTCAGACCCAGGTCTCCCATGTGAAAGCATATTGCTGGTATCATTACACTCAACTGTTGTATGTTATCAGGCAGCCTATCATTCAGATGTCTTCAGTGTGAAGACCAGTTGTACTCAGATTTTTCCATTGCTGATTTTGCGCTCCCATTTTATGACATAATCCGACTCTCATTATCATTAGTATATCATAAGTATATTAGTCTGATTGATGAGTTCCAGTCTTGTTCACATAGCTTCAGTCTAGTATGTTTCAGAATCTGTCGATCTGTGTTGTTAAAGGCTGTATTATGGTGTAGTAGGGCATGTTGGCTCACAAATCAAGCAAAGGCAGGGGCAGTTGGGCCTTCTCCCTCCTCTTCCTTTGCAACAACAGAAACATAGGCAACAAGCCAAAAGACCATCATATAGACAAAATAATATCTGTCTGGAATGGTTGAAAATAACACTAGTTCATTTGCTGAAGAGAGGTCAGAGCACGGGTTATGGAAAAAGGTGTGAGGGCAGTCGCCGAGTTACATTTATTTTATTGTATTTCTCTCCATCTTTCCTCCTGTGGGAAAAGCTTTGCTGGAGCTTTTCATGCAAACATGGAGCACATTCACATGCCTAGCTGACCCTTTTTCTACATAATGGCCCTCTCATGAATTGAACACGAGATGGTTAGGTATGATTCACTGAGCCATGTACATTTCAGTACAGCACTTATGCTTCCTATGAAGCATTGACCTAAAGCCGGAACTGGTTTGCCTTTGAATATTTTCTCACTTTCTTTTATGCATATTGCTGCAGGACTTACAGGCATCTGGAAACAGTTCCAGTGCAGAGTCACCTAATTTTTACTGTCATGTTGGCTGCACAGGTTCAAGTTATATTCAACAAAAAAGCACCAGCAGATGGTCAAGCTTTTAATAAATTAGATTCCCCCTAATGTACTGACTTGTCAATTTTAGTTAAAAATTGGCACTACCTGTTGTTTCAACTTTAGTTTACCAAATTAAAATTTATTCAAATTAGCCTTTCAATTTTGGAATAAAACTTTGTGTTGGCAATAATCTAAATTGAGAACAGAAACAATAAAGTATAAATGATTCTGCTGCTTTTATCAGCTGCTCCTACTGTAAACTACTGAATAACAAACAGCATAAACCTTCAGAAATAAATCTTAGTTGCAACCTTTTATTCTCCACCTATTGTTGATTTCCAGTATTTGTGGAGTGAGCTATACCAACCTTTGTCCCCAAAGTGCTGAACTTTGTCAGCAAATTATAGCCTGCTTCAGCCTGTTTCATCAGATGTGTCATTGAAAGAAGCCCAGTGGCTTCAAGCATTGTTGGATTCATCTCATAAACCCCAAGAAAGCCTATGACCTCCAACTGCTGCTTTAAGGCATCACTCTTTTCCAATATCTCTGACATTATCCACAATAATCTAAATCAATCACTGGACATAGTTATGTGATGAAGGAGTTTCAAATACAATTTTCAGCCATTTTTTACTGTAAGAACTTTAGAATCTACCTGAGAGCTCATCTACTTAAATGCACTTCCTGCTTCCTAAAACATTGAGAATTTGTTTTTATATTATACTGACTGTATTAAACAGGATCCATCATCTCTGTACTTCTTACGTATTGTTTCTGTGGACAGCTTTGTAGTATATTCTGGTAGAGCTTCTTTTCACTTCTTGAAATGGATCATCAAGTTGATTTCTTCTTATTTGCATAAAACTGAAAGATCCAATTCACATGTCTCCATCACAGACTCATTGCCTCTGGGAATTGTCAGATCTTACACACTTAAAACTGTTGATCTGAAAACGAAGTATAGATATTTTGTCACTACATGGGTTAATTTTTGGATTAAATATTTTTTGAGGGCTATCTTGACACAGTTGGTTTACATATATATTGAGCAAGTTTCCAAACAATCCCCTATTCTTGATTTAAACAGTAATCTTACAAAAGAATGGGCCTAGCCATGTCTGCACTGTTTTATGTTTTATGTAAGGAGAGCAGCTGTCAGTCACTTACTGTGACTGACACTTATCTGTTTGTCATTATTTGCTGGAAAAAGGGCATGGGGCGTTTGGGGCCAAATCTGAACACATCCAAGGGGATTGTCATCCAATAAAAGCTTCAGTCCAGTAATTGCTGAACCCTCAGCAAAAGTGTTGGTGAAGCAGTTTTGTCTTTGCGTGGGTTGAAGGTAAAACTTAAGTGCAAGAGTTTAGGGCCGTATTTCTCCCTGCACCTTCCCGTTTGTCATTTTCTGACTTCCTTTGCACCCTTTTTCCTGACTTCCCCTCCTCCTGATCTCCGGATTTTGTGAGTTACTACAATTTCCCCCCTTTTTTCCTGTCCTTTTGCTGTCTGTCTCAGTGTATCAGCAGCAAAGCCTTTCTGTAGGCAGTATCTCCAACTGCAGATGGCTCTTAAGTGAATGCAAGTGTATGTGTTTGTGTCGTGGCAGGGCGTTGGGCAGCTCTGGGCCACATCAGCTCAAGCTCCACTGGCTCTGATTGTGTGTGTGCACGTGTTTGTGTTTTTAACTGTGTCACTCTGTCTTTTTTATGTGTGTGTGCGTGCACACAAGTCCACCTCTTCCTGCTTGTACACTCTGCAGTGGCCCATGAGAAAACCTCATACAATATTCAGTCTTGGTGAGCATCTTGGTGTGTGTGTGTGTGTCCCACGTGAAATTTTCCTTCATGTACCAGCTTTTATTTTCCCCTTCGACTCACCCATGCCACTACCTCAGCCATTCTTTCTGTAGGCCAGTGGCATTGAAAAACATTTTTCAGAATTTGTCCTTGATTGTCTCCTACACCTGACATGCTCCAGCTCACACCTCTTTGTTTTAAGTCATAAGTGTTGTCCATGCTGTCATTTTTCTATTTCTATCTGCCTTTAAAACAAAAAATCCTGGGGGTGGCGACTTGCTTTCAATTCTGTAGTTATTTTAAAATGTATCTATGGCTATTAGCTTCAGCACCACAGGTTGAAGATGTACGTTTAAAACATATCTCACAAATATTGACTTTTCCTTGAAAACAAAGACTTGCCAATTTTGGTAAATATTACAGAGACGGCAATAGTACAATTTGACCGCCTTCTGTGCTGTATTGAAGACTGTCTACTGTATACAGAATTAAGAATCCTAATGCATATTTATTGTAATGTATTGCCATTGAATATAGTGTAATATGGCTCATAATGTGTTACTACTACTTTTTAAAAAAATAATAAAGACACATCAAGTTTAAACTCACATGCAAATGGTGGGATATATTCACTCTTGTCTTGATATCTCACATTTTTTCCTAGTATGTCTGGAAATGTGTTCTTTGCTGAAGTATTTATGTGGAGCATGTAATGTTTTTATTCAACTCAACTGAAAATAAAACTCAGCTCTTATCAGTAGGCTGGTTCTACATTTACATTAAAATGACTAATTTAACAAACACTTTTTATCCAGTTATCTGCTAATGTCGAGTACACTTAAAGTGACTTACATTGAGGGCTCAGTATTTTGCCCATGAACATTCAGCCATGTTGACCAGTAAAACCATCAACATTCCAATTGGTAGATGACGCCTCAAACTCCTGAATTAACTCTTTAAAATTCACTGGATATTTTCCAAATCATCTTCACGATTTAATCTAACTGAACATTTTAATAAACTTTTTATTTTTACCTGTGGTAAAAAAATAAATAAAATTTAAAAAATCTTTATTTCACATATATTTTTTGTTTTGATTACCAAAAGGTTTGCGGGTCATGCCTTGTTTGAGCTGTCAGTGAATCCCATTTGACTAGAACAGCCAATGTGACAGCATGGGTGAATTATACAATAATTATTAAAGATTATCTGCACTTGCACTCGGTTTAACATCAGCGGTCGAGGGCCAAGCTGAAACATGCCAAGTGACGGAGAAAAAAGGAGAAGGCAGAAGAGAAAAGGGATAATTGGATAGTCACAAAGTGTGCCCATTTGCTACTCTGCTTCTGCGAGTCTCTCTGAGCAAGTGCTTTAGAGTATAAATTATGAAGTATGAATGTAGTCACGCAGGAACACACACACACACACACATGTGTGCACATAGATACACACTGGTGTTATATATGCTTCCTATCTCTGAATACTTCGAAGCATTTTATTTATCATATTTCTGTGTGTGTGCGTGCACGCAAGCACGGACTCTATGTTCATTACATGGTTAGACATTCCTTCACTCCAATGCAAGCTTGAGAGGCAATACATATGGAGACACAGGCTCTCTCTGAGATGCACGTGCTGCTTGAAACTGTGTGTGTGGGCTGCCTGCCTCTGCTGTCAGAACGTGTTAATCCGCTTGACTGCAGATCCCAATCAGGGCAAAGAAAGGAAGAGAGCTAGAGACAGAGGGAACACGAGCGGACGGAAGGCTGAAAGAGTGGTGATGAATAGCTGAGGAAAGAAAGCGAGTTATGCGTTGGAGAAGGGGGAGGGATGCTATCTTTTTTTATTTTTATTTTTTTCTGTAAGCAGCTCAAGAGTAAGCTAGAGCTCACCAGTAAGGTTCACTGCAGGAACGAAAGACTTTGGAGACTGCTCAAATTGTCCTTAGTTGGAACTTGTGTTATTTAAGCAGCACTTTACTGTTTTGTTCTATAAGCAACAAATCTGTTTCCTATTTGCCTCAGTACTTCAGACCATGCTAAATATGTCCTGATTAGTGCCCCCACCTGTCATGGGATCACTCTTCCCTCAGTTACCACAGGTCAGAGGTGATGCCTTTATGGCCCGAGAGATGCTTTTCCTTTAATAATCCTACTTCACCATTTGAACTCTGTGGTCTTCCACTAAGACCTGTCATATTCTGAGATCCTAATCTTTACTAGTGAAGGTCATAGGGAGATTTGTACACATAACTGATCAGCACAGACCAGCTGACTCAAAGGGACTGTTCACACTACTTCGTTTTTGGGTTAATCCGTAGATTTTCTTCTGCAGTTCAGCCATTCATGCACAAGACAACAGTGCTTGTATCCTCTGAAACCAAAGCTTTCTGAACCCAGGTCTTAAAGGGGAAATTTTTAGACACTGGAGTTTGAATTTCATAGAAACGTGAAATCGTGCATGTGCACCACAGACATCTGCAGCCAATAGCTGTTCTGCCCATGCACAAGCAGATAAACAATAATGGGAATTAGCAGAGTGTCGTTTATGTTACTCACCCTTTTCAGCATGTAGCAGCAACCCAACCTCACTGTATGGCAAAACAAACAGTGTAGTCACCATTTTGGATGTACCTGTTTACATGCTCCAGACTGCATGCGTGCCTCAGAAAATAGTCTTGTTTCTGCTTTTTGTGGATGATGTGGTTCTGTTGGCATCTTCAGGCAATGACCTTCAGTGTGCACTGGGACGCTTCGCAGCCTGTTGTGAAGTGGTTGGGATGAGAGTCCGCTCCTCTAAGTCTGAGGCCATGGTTCTCAACTGGAAATGGGTGGATCGCTCCCACTGGGTCAGGAATGAGTCTCTGCCTCAAATGGAGGAGTTCAAGTATCTGGGAGTTTTGTTCACGAGTAATAATAGGATGGAGCAGGAGATAGATTGACAGATTAGGGTCTTGTCCTCAGAAATGAGAAAGTTGCTTAGATTGGTCATGGTAAAGGAGTTGAGTCAAAAGGCAAAACTCTCAATTTACTGGTTCATCAATGTTCCAACCCTCACCTATTGTCACAAGGTTTGGATCATGACTGAAAGAACAAGATCCTGGATACAAGCAGCAGAAATGAGTGAGGGTGGCTGGGCTCAGCCTTAGAGATAAGGTGAGAAACTCCATCACTCGGGTAGAGCTCAGAGTAGAGCCACTGAAAGGAGTCAGTTGGGGTAATTCGGGCATCTCATTGGAACACCTCCTGGACGCCTTCCTTTGGAGGTTTTTCTGGCATGTCCCACTGGGAAGAGACCTTGAGGAGACTCAGAGAAATTGCCTGTCCTCTCTGGCCTGGCAACGCCTTGGGATACCCTGGGAGGAGCTGGAGATTGTTGCTGGGGAGGGGGAAGTCTGGGTTTCCCTCTTGGACCCTTTGTCTTCACAACCTGACCACGGATAAGTGGTAGAGGATGGATGGATGAATTGATGGATGTTTGTGAATGCATTATGACATTCTATTTGCAAAAGTATTTTTTTTTAATAATTCATTTAATTTTTTTCACTCTAAATACTGTTTGAATCTACCACATCACAGACAACAAGGACAGAAGTATCTCTTCAGATGCTGTCCATTCTTGAGACCTAGAATAAGCCGATTTCAAACCACAATAAAATGTGTGGTGAAATATCAAAGTAAATTTTATTGTAAAACACATGGCCTTAATGAATGATTTGAAAAGCATGAAAATGGTGTGAATCCAATGCTGTGGGTCTCAGTAATCCAGTCTTAGCCAAGAAACAGTTGTGGATTTTGGACAGATGGGACTAACAATTGCCAGTTTTTATTAATAATTTTGTGTCAGCATGTTCTTTCTTCTAAAACAGAATCATCCTAATCTTTTTTCAAAGCAAATAAAAAATGTTCATAAAACATTGGTGGAAACACTTCATGTTGACTATCAGGAATTGGAAGAAGATTTGAGAATTATGGAGAATTAAGGAATAAAAAGCAGGAGGGAAGAGGAATGGTAAAAGTAATGAGAAAACGGTGGGAACTAAAGACAAATTAGTGAAAAAAGGCTGGACATTACAGAGGGAAAGAAGCTAACATTGATGAAAGAAGTTGGACAAGAGGAAATGAGTGACCGAGTGCATCGCAGTGCAAGGAGGAGAGAGAGACAGATATGATGGAGGAAGAAAAACACAGAAGGACAAGTGTGAGACTTTGCACTTTTCTGCGAGAGCAGCGTTAATGCTGGTGGGTCAGGAGATGAAAAAGAGATGAGAAGGTGAGGAAAAATTGTAAAGATTGAAGTAGAGAGAGCATCAACAGTTTCATAAAGAAATCTGGGAATGGAGGGCAAGGCAGACACACTGTCAGGCGAGTTGGCAAGCCAGAGGGGAAGGAAGGGAAGGAGGGAGAGGGAGATGGGGGTGGGGCTTCTGAGCAGCCACAGCCATTTAGAGATTGGCATGGCGCTGTGCTGGGCGAATCTTACCCTGGAAACACAATAAAGAGGGGCAGAAGGGGAAACGGGGGACAGGTGAACAGATGGCTGACTGACTGAGAAACAATCTGATCAGTGGACTTCACTGTGTGTTTGTGTGTGAGCGAGGAGATGTTCATGTACTGTAGCACAACACAAAATGTTAACTGTGACAGAGAGTGGGAAGAAAAACAGAAACTGAGAGAGGGAAAGTTGCCCATGTTTGCACTGTAATTTTCACCAAATATCACTTGAGTGTATGCTAAATTAAGACAGACAGCCCTTCATGTCAAAAAGAGAAAAAAATAAAATAAATCTGTGTTCGCAAGTAGAGAAGGTGTGAGAGGGAAGCATATTTTACATCTGTTTACATGCTTGAGTGTGTGTAATGGGGCTTTTACTGTTTATATTAAATTCAAACTACTGAAAAATAAATAGATCTATAGTGACCACTCTGAGTTTAATATAATTGGGTCATGTCTTGTGTTGCTGTGGGTAATATTTATGCAATTAGGCTGATCTAATTTGTAGCTGGGAGGATTAAAAAAAACACAACCAAGCCAAATAGATAATTATGGCATAAGACTATAAAAAATTGTAAAAGAAAAATATATGTAAAAACCCTTTTATATAGTTATTGTCTTGTAAATATTTGCTTTATGCATCATATATTAAGGTTTCCATAAAATCATATTTATTATGTATTGCTTTTTTTTTTACAGAATTCGTCATTCTTACACACACATACAATTAAGTGCTTGGCTTGGCAATAAAAGAAAATCTGTTCATCTTTATGGTATTTTGTTCAGTTTGACATTTCATGGAAAGCATGATAAATACGTTTTTTTGTTTTTCCAGGAAACACACAAATTAGTGAAAGAAAATTGTGATAATTGTGATGTGTTTTATTTTAATTTTTTAACATAAGGAATTATTTGTTAGATTATTGCATTGCCCTGGATAACCTCTCCAATGCATGAATTACGCTAAGTATGTCTTGACTGATACAGATCTGCAAGACTTATTAAACATTTATTTAACCTAACATTCATTTTGTTAAGAATACAAGTTTAAGTATTTTGAATGATCATTTCTGCTGTATGACAAAATACAGTGAAAATAAAACTGCAATTCTTTTTTTGCTTGTGAAATGAATCTATTAAACCTTCTGAGTGATGTCTTCTATCAGATACAGGATATTAAACAGTCTATAGGAGGGGTGAGAGGGGAGTCTTAAACAATGCAAAGAACTTTCTTCTTGCATTGGTCTTTGAAAGGAGGTGGGTGAGACCCCAATGCATCTCACTTTCAATTATTTGTAGTTTTATTGAAATAACTGGATTTAATTCGGTGTAATTGCAACTTGTGTTTGCTTGTGTTTTTCTGCATTTGTTGCTTAAATTTTGGAAATAGCAGTGGCAGCTATATGAATAAATATTCAGATTTAAATATGCATCATTACATGTGAGCAGCAAAATGACTTCATTGTCATCACAGTTTTGTTAGCAGGCTTTGTTTTTTTTGTATCCTGACAGTCAGGGGGTGAGAGGAGGAGGTCCACACCTCGATCATGTCCTTCACACACTCTCCATCACATGCTCTTATCATCAGCTGTTTCATTTCTATTATATTTTCTTTTTTCCGATGGTTCATTTGTTCGCTCAATTTCTAGGTCAGAGCACATGCATATCTCCTCAGCAGAGAGTGTTTTTCACAAACTGTGAACAACAAAGCGTTTGGTGGCAGCTCCTGCGTGTTACATTTGCATTACGCCGTAGATGAGAGCGTTGGCTTGTTCTGCTGAGACTAAACAGCAGACTGAGGAGACTGTCTTTGTGTTGGAACAAATCTTTCTAATAACCTGTTTCTGTGGGTAGATAAAACAGAGCTTTGACACTGTGATGATAATAATGGCTTTGAGTTTTAATGAGACTCGTATCAAAGAGCACCATTGTTATTAACACCAAACGTCTTGTTACTTTGCCATCCAAATGGCATCATTACCCTTTTGCCCCTACCTATTCCAAGCATTTTAGGCTAATTCATTTGAAATGAAACAAATCTTTTTTTACAACTCCAGGGTTTTGTCTTCAGCTCTTGCAGGTACAACTTTCCTCCATCACCATTTCTGAGGCAGAATTGCCTGCAATTGAGTCATTTTCACTTAGCAGCGATTGTGTGCAGCAGGAGTCATGAAACCTGTGTTTTTGTTTTAATCAGACTGCCACTTGACTTCAATCAAACCTGACATCAGATGGGTTTTCATTAAAGAAAATATATGGTGTGTGAAATTTTGAAGATGATCTGCAACTGGTTTGTTTTAACAGAAAATGACTTATTTATTTTTTAATTAAAATACATCATCTTAAGTTTTTTTTCTGTATTAGGTTTCAGACAAAAATTTTGATTCATTGCATTTTGGCTTTTACAACAAATGCAATATGTCCACAATATTCAGATCATATAAATTAGCTGTAAGTAAAACTTCTTCTCTCACCCATTTCCTGGCCTCAAAGTCTGTTCATACTGATGTATGCTCAAACAAGAACATTTGTTAATATTTTGCAACCCTTCCTAAAAATATGTTTGTTTTTATGAAGTTTGCAAACACAGGAAGCCTGTTAGATATTTTTTTTTCATTTTATCGTTACAATGTTCAAGGGCTGTTTTCAATAAGAAAGTAGCCCTGAATGTGAGAGTGACCTGAACCTTATGTTTGGTCAGTTGGGGTGCACAGGCTGCTCTTCTATTAACCCAAAATGTTTTTGTAAGTTTTCTTCTCACAATATTTCACTTTGTCCTTGAGTCTGGAGGTTGTTTTAAGCATTGGTAAAAACCGGGCTTAATTTCTTCTCAAAGCATGCTACAAATCACTGCTTAGGAGGCATCTCTTTAACTGTTCTATCTCTCCAGAATGTTTTTGTTTTGTTTAGTTTATATGTTTTTATTGAGTCAGAGTCTTGCATCTTCTGGTTATCTTATTTTATTGGGTGACAGAAAACAGTGACAGAACATTTCTTGATTCAAAATGAAAGTGACCATTTGTAAAAGATCCTTAAAAAAGCTGATGGGTTGTATAGTGACTTGATAGGATTTTTTCACAGACCATGTTATAGTCTTTACACAGTTTATTATAGGTTTTTCCAATTTCACATCAAGGGATTTTTTTTTTTTTTTGGCACCACTCTGGACTTCACTGGGCAAAAGCTCATATTCGGACCACAGAAGATTCTCCAGCTCCAGTTTAAGATCCATTTTCTGTGAGGATTTATCTGCTTGGCTCTATGGTCAAGGGCCCACCAAGCAAAGCTACTTAACAGCAAATCTTGTTTAGCAGAATCCTCTCAAAATAAGAGCCTCTCTATCTGCTGCTCTTCTCCTCATCCTCCTTCTTTCTCTTCCAACTGTTTCCAATGTGTGCCACCACTGACACAACTTGGCAGCCGTTAGCTGTGATGCTAACGCCACTGTGTGGTTCCTGGCTCTCCCTGGACTGTTTTGGTTTGTGAAACCAAAGCATCACTACTAGTACAAACACTGTTGATTGGAAGATGCACAAGTGTTTCTTCTGACATACAGAGCAGGTTTCAAACAGAATTTCTTCCTTGTGCACCTAGTCTTGTAAAGATAAGGGGATGTTGTTTTTGTTGGCTACATTATTTAATTTCAAAGCTTCTTTCTTGGCTAATAAGTGGAATCTTTACTTTCTTCACCTTTTTTAAGACTAGACCTCTACAGATCACTTTCTGGGTGAGCAAGGGTAGTTCCATTGGTAATAAGTTGCTTTCATGTGGGTGGCGAATATTATGAATGTTGACTTGAGAAATCGATTGAGGATTATCAGAGGTCATTTTACTACTTGTAGAAGGTGCCTCCAGAAAAATCTCTGTTGGAAGTCATCATCTGGGTCAAACTGTTCATCTGACCCTAACTGCTTCATTTTTAATTCAATGAACAGTGTAGGAGTCAGCACATATGGTGCAATCAAGATGTTCATTTGTGTTTGAGTAATGAACACAGCTTTACTTCGTAGGTCTAAAAGCAATGGGCGGTGGAGAATAAAAAACAGTTCTGAGAAGTGTACATAAAAATGAAATGTAAATGTGCCTCCTTTTTTCTCCTCCTCTACCCTTCTCTAACTGCTTTAGACGTTGCGAAAGAAAGGCTTTAATGGTTGCAACAGCCCTGAGCCCGATGGCGACGACTCCATCGACCAAAGTCCGCTAAATGACCGCAAGACCGAGGACCTGGACAGCCTCTTCAAACGCTATGGCGTGAGTACCATCACACTTTTGTCACCTTATCTAACCTACTCTTTCTGTTCTTCTTCTTTTCTTTCTCTGTCTACCCTCTTCTCTGTCTTTGTGCCTTCTTTTTCTTTTGTTCGGGGAACGAAGGCTCTGAACAAGAAAGAGCACCGTGACTCTGAGAGCCCAGACCCCGAGGAGCCCTTCTCTCTCACCCCCCGCACTGAAGAGAAATACAAAAAAATTGACGAGGAGTTTGATAAAATGATGCAGAACTATAGGCTGTCAGTGAGTACCTCCCACCATTCTGTGCAACCCTGCCCCCCCCACCCCTCCTCATGTTGCTGCTGCTGCTGACGGACAAGTTTTTTGGCTGCTGATGGCGGTCTGATTACTCACAGAGCACTTGCCTTCACCATTTCCCAAACCTTTTACCTTCTTCACCTCACCTTTTACCAACAGCACATATTTCCACCTTTAAAATCACTACCCACGGACCACATCTCCTCCATCGGTGTGTGCCTGAAAAACACAAGGCAGAGCAGCCAGGTTGACTTAACTCAAAGAAAAATTAAAATTAAACTAAACATTCATTTTAAGTTGTCAGACAAGAAGTCAAAAGCTAGTAGTCAAAAAGGATAAATGTCAAAGTTTAGTCTTCAGTTTCTCAACTTGGAAAAAAATGTTTGGTTTAAATTAATTTTATATAGAAACTTCAATTTTTGGAAATTTCTTGTGTGGATTAGAAACGCTACATAATATTTCTACACAAGCTAATTTTCTTTTGGAATAAAATGTAATTTCTTTGCACTACTGCTGATGTGTAAATTTGGCAGTTAGATAAAAATAAGTCATAAAACAAGCAGCATAACGCCAAATACCACATGCTCTAATGGGATTATTTCTATGAAGTCACCACAGTAGAAAATCTTAAGGAGTGTTATCGCTATAATAAACTGTTTATATGCCACTACAACTTCACAAAACCATAAGAATATACACTAAAAGTGGGAAGTGTTAACTGGGTCCCTAGGTTTTGGAAAAGTTGGCATAGCAACTGGAAATTGCAAGGAGAAATCATTTTTTTTATGGAAATTGTAAACACTTTAGAGCATGCCTCCAAGCAGTTGGATTGCTTGCCTGAAAATACAAATTGTGTAATACTTAGCAATATCAAAGAAAGAATCTTGTGAGTGCAGATAAAGCATCAGAGCTTAAAAATCCAGTGTGCAGTTATTATCTGTGATGTTAAGAGTATTACTGAGGTCAGCTGGGTTTCAGTGTAGATCTGCTCCTCTGGCTGGATGTGCTCCTGATACTCTCCAGGTTCTGCCTTCTGACTGGCATCCTGCCAAACTCCTTTTACCGCTCTGCCTCTTTGCCAATTTCTCTGTGATTCATTTTTTTTCCCTTCGTGCTCAATAATGCAATTAATGTCACTTTAATGAGGAGCTCTTAATTTACAGCCCCTCTTCCTGTCTGCCGGCATGTCTGATTGGTCACTTGGGATGGGACACAGTCACATTCAGGTGCTGCAAGAGAGTTAGCCTGCAGATTTTCAGAAAATTTGCATTCAGCGTGTTTGATCCAGAGGGGGAAAAGGGATTCTTTTCCTTGTCTACTATGTTAGTAGCTTAGTGAATTATACAGTGGTGTTATGTAGTACAGTTTTCTTCAGAGACGTTCGCATTTGACCTTTTCTCAACAACTACTTTACTTGGGGAAATGGAACATTTACTGACTGAATGCATAGTTCTTGGATTAATAAGTCTCTGTTTTTGTTGTAATTTGCACAAAGTAGGAGCATTATTTTGTGGAAAGCATTTTAGCTGTTTGTGCTCATCTCATATCAGAGCAGGCTTAACAATGACAACAAGCCACCTTTCAGTTTAATTACTTCAACAAATCTCTGTCCTTAGTTTGACCCAGCCTCTCCAAGCTGAAATGGCTCTTGAAGGCATTTTTTTAAACAAAGAGAAAGCCAAGATAGACAAAAGAGAAAATTCACATACAGCTCAATGTGCACGTTCACTGGATTCTAGCCAAACACTTCTGGCGCGTTGTATCCTCACCATAACATTGCCCCTCGGTGTCTCTGCCAACCTGCCTACCTGCCCAGTTCTCCCAGCTCACCTTTCACTGGCAGCAAGCAAACAGAAGCAGACTGCACCACCCACCACTCCTCCATGCTTTAACATAATCCCCTGCATGACAGCTAGGGGCCGGGATATACAAGCTTAATCCCACTTGTACTAAAATGCCTCCTGAGGCAGGGAGAGTGGTGAGGCAGAACGGGCAGGACACTTGGCCCCAAACTTTAGTATCTCTTCCTGTTACTCTGCTGCTGTGGTACGCGAGAATAAAGAGATCCTTCTTTTTTTTTTTTTTTTTTCCACCGGAGGGTCTTTGGTTTGATCCCTCTCTGGTTCTGGGATTCAGGGCTGGGAAATTGAATAAGAAATAGATTTCTTCCTTTTAACAACTGCCTCCATGGTGCCCCTGAGCAAGAAGCTGAATGCTTTGTCTCAGTACAAGCTTCGTATGAATGTAACGTAAAACATGATGCTACTAAAACTACTGCACATTCAGTCATGGGGAGTTTAGCTTTTCGATATTTGCATTTAAATTACTGATAAACTTCCTTTTTGACTACGCTTAAAATAACAGTTGTAATGTAAATGTAGGACATTCCACAATAATACATTTTTATTCTTATTTCCATTCTTTAGGTTGCCACTTGATCCTGTTTTTACAGATTTATGGATAACAAATGAATTTAATATCTATTATAACTCTTTCTACAGTATTTAATCACTCCTATTAGTGATTTCTACTTTGAACTCCAAACGTTTTCAAAGTTTTTAAACAGCTAAGTTGAAGCTTTGTCAAAATAACAATAAATACAGATTTGCCAGTTAATAACTGTGATAAATAATAGTTTTTCCCATTTTGCTTCTGTGCTCAAATGCCACAGCTAACAAACAGAATTCAATATATAAAAGCTGAAAAGAAAAGTATTTCTTTAAAAATTTTCAAAAGCCTTTCAGGACAAAAAGGAATAAAGGGAAAACTAGGCCATGAGTTTAATTCATTTTGATTTACCCTTGCATCCTGGAAACACAGTCTTGTTGAGAGAGAGCTTCTCTGAGAGAAAGTAGGCTAGATTACCCCCACATGCACTTTTTGTTCTTTTCTCACAGAAGAGACCTTGAGCTGTGTTAAACAAGCCTTCAGAAAAGCTGCTGGTCAATTATTTACCCAGCAGGTTCTTATTTTTCTTGTTTCCCATCCTTGTTAAATGTTCAAGATGATGAACAACATCCATTTATCCCTCTAATCAATTAAGACCATTGAAGTTAAATAGGAAGATGTATATTCATTTACAATTTTTTTTCTTTAAACACTGTGCAGAACAGACCTAAGATTGATTATAAAATTATATTTACAGAAAACAGGAAGGTGTTTTTGAGTTGTGTCACCAAATCTCTTAGCAACCAGGAGCTGGTATCTTCATGGAGTTTGTGGAAAAAGTGTCTGAAAGGAGCAGCAGGATTGTTATGGAATGGCTAAAAGTACTCAAAATATTACAACATCTCAAAATTTAAAGCGAAGTTTAAAATAAATTCAACTTATTTATGAATTAGTTTGACTATTTTGATTATTATCTATATTTGTTCATGTACATCTACAGGCATTTACCAGATTTCTATTTTGTAGGTTTGACCAACATAAGTAGAAAATAACTCTTGTAGATTAACTTTTGTGGTTAAACAAATTAGTTGACAGTGACATTAAAAGAATAAAAATCCCTGCCATCTTACTGGTTCTTATTTATGCAGAGCTTAGTGATGGTGAGCTGTGTAAGGATGCTCACAAAGAAAGATGAGAACCTCCCACCCCCGTTCACCCGATCCTGTGAAGATAAATCAGTTCTGCCTCTGCGTTTACTCATCTCCACCCTTTCTGCATTAACCCCACCCCCACATCCACCCACACCATTAATCCCATCCCTTCCCCTTTACCTTCAGCTTGGCCAGTGTGCAGTGCTGCTAGCTGCTAATTTCCCCATCACAGGTCAACACTTCCAGCTCTGTCTGCACACTCTCTTTACTTCCTCCTCACGCTCTGAAGGTAAACGTATAATTCTCAGACAACTGGAAGTCTTTTATCATCCTTTTATTTATCAATCTTAAAACCTGATCTTGTCCAGAGGATGCTTCTTTTAACAGGAATACAATTTCCCAAAATTTGAAGACTTTTTTTGACACCTTTAATTTGCTGCAAGACTCTTTATTTACTTTTTTTTCTCAAAAACATGGAACAAAGGCATTAACATTCCCCTCTCTTTAAATGATTTGTATCATGCTAATTATAGCAAAACCCTGGATATAATTAAAAAAGACCCAGAGCGATGGTCAGCATTGCCTTTATTTCTCTTTGGCCGCGTTGAAACCATTCGGATGAATTTATTACCCAGATTATTGTATTTGTTCCAAATGGTACCAATTGGTATACCTAAACCCACATTCATTGAATTGGATAAAATGATATCAAAATTTATATGGCAAGGCAAGCGTCCTCGTATAAAATATAAAACACTTCAAAGAAGTAAGACAGAAGGGGGTCTCAATCTTCCTGATTTAAAATATTATTATTGGGCAGCTCAGTTAAGACCTCTGATTTCGTGGATTCAACAGGATTCCCAAACAAGATGGTTGAGTATAGAGCAAGCGCAGTGCTCGGTACCATTGAGGGTATTGCCTTTTTTAGATATTCCAGTTAAGAATCTGCCACTGTGGACTAAAGTCACTCTTAACATTTGGAACAAGGTGCGTATCTCGTTCAAGCTTCCAAGAGGTTTATCAATATTAACAAGTATAGGACATATTAAATCCTTTACACCTAATTCCTTGGACAAAAATTTTTCTAAGTGGACTGAAAAGGGGCTCACATTTCTTCATCAATTGATTGACAGAAACAACCTTTTATCGTTTGAAGAGTTATGTAGGAAATTCCATCTCCAGAAAAGTGATTTCTTCAGATATTTACAGTTGCGCTCTTTTTTGTTTGCACACAAAGACTGGGAAAGAGTACTAAATCCCACACCAATAGAAAATCTTCTGATCCATTTCCAGAAAGGGGGAGAGGACAAAAAACTGATAGCTAAGTTATACGGTGTATTTTTGTCGATGAACATTAACAAACCCTCCTGGACAAAACAAAGATGGGAGGCAGAGATGGCCATAATAATTTCCGACAAAACATGGGAGGATATCTGCTCTGAGGCTCAACGACTTACTAACTCAAACATATGGAGGGAATTTAAATGGAAAATTATTAGCAGATATTTCAGGACCCCTGATGTAGTTGCTAAAATGGATCCTAAGGTACCAAGCTTGTGTTGGAGAAATTGTGGTTCAAAGATCCCCAACCCCACACATGTTTTTTGGTCCTGCCCCAAACTCAAAAACTTTTGGGATGAGGTGTATAGAGCTATAAACCATATCTTTTCTGGGGTTATCCCAAGGGATGTTACTGTTGCCTTACTCGGTATTATTCCTGATGGTTTGCAAGGGCGGGCCAAAATGTATTTGTTAAATGTTCTTTTTACAGCAGCCCTGAAATGCATTACAATTAGGTGGATGCAATTGGAGCCGCCTTCTTACGACTTATGGATTCAAAAAGTAAAGGAATTGCATACAATGGAAAAGATAACCTACTCACTCAGACTTCAAAAATCCAACTATGACCTGCGCTGGGGACCTGCAGAGGCCCTGTTGATTTAGCTAAACCTAATGGATTTGTCTTTTGGCTTATGTCGTTTGGTTTTCTCCTCCAGAGTTCATTCTTATTTAAATGGTGTACAGTGATGAGTCTATAACATGATGCTGTAGCTGTAAATTGTTATTTCAAGATGTTTATTGTATGGAAAACATATTGTCAACATTTGTATCATGGTAACTGAAGTATGGTTGTACTTTGCTCTGCTGAAAAATTAATAAAAAATCTAAGTTCTAAAAAAAAAAAAACATGGAACAAGTTTTGTTTGTGATAGGGGAAAAAAAGTGAAAAAAAGTTTAGCCAAATACTAATGCACCAAGATTTTTATCTCCTTCTTCTTTTTTCTCTTCTATGTTCTTTTTCACATCAAAATAGAGAAAACCCTAAGAAACATAGATGATAAAGAGGTGGAGATCAAGGGCAGAAAGGAGCCCTTGTCCTTCTTGGTGAAAAACTGGGTCCCAGGCAGGATGAGTGCAGTGCAGAGCAGCATTGGCCCATATTCCTTTTATAGAAGTCCTTATTTCAGATTGAGTTGAAACGGGGTGAAATAGTTTGTGTGGCTGGACAACCTCAGGTCCTTGGCCTTGTTTTTTTTTTTTCTTTCTTTTTTTTATAAAGGAATGATTATGTTTATTGTTTGTCCTTGTGTTAGATAAAATCAGAAAGTGTAATATAACGACATCTGATGTTGAGGGCTGTTGCAGGAATGGGGCACGCATGCACTCAAATGTCACCAATTACTTGATTCAATAACTTGCTGCTGCGACTGGAGTTTTAACCTGGCATGAAACATGAAAGGTGGCACAGCTTTTCAGCCTTTCCACAGAGTCACTATGCATGCTAAAACTGAGTGAGTGTGTGTTTGTGTGTCACCAAGAGGGATATGACATGAGTGTTTGGCTGTTTGAAGAGTTAATTTCCAAATTCTTTACTTTAAAGGTCAGCTCATAGAATTTTTGTAGGTACAATCTGGAAAAAAAAATCCTTCAAGTATCATGATTTTTTTTGATTAATAACAAAATTTACCACCAAGCCAAAAATGCCAGAACCAGAATTTGCTTGAAAATAAAAACCCTAGTGTAATTAAAGAAAAAAATTGAAACATGTTGATTTCTGTTGGCATTTATTTTTTCCAGACTCTATTTTTGTATGCATGTGTTCATTTTTCTGTGCCCAAAAGGCATATTTTCATTATCGTCTGACAAATTTACCATTTATTGAACTTTTAAAATATAAAAACAAAAACTTTGAAATTACTTAGAGATGTTTTCTTTCAAAACAATATTGTTTGAAGTTCGAAATTATTGGTAAATCCTTACACAAGAAAAGCCTTTTCGGTGTGTATTTTGTTGTATATAAATATCTCAGTAAAACAAAAATGTCAAAAAAAAATTCTGCAATCTTTTTTTTTTTCTTTTCTTTTTTACTTTTACATGTGATTGTCTTTATTAGAACAAATGTGCCAAATTATTAAAAGATGGCATTTTTTAGGAATATTTTTGTATGTTTTTTTCTAATTTTGGAAAAACTCTTCTTGCTGTGATTGGTTGGGGTTGTTGTGACTGTCTGTCACCTTCAGGCTTGTTCACTCTGCTGCTGATCACTAACTGACCACCTGTTCATTTATTTATGAATATATATATATATATATATATATATATATATATATATATTTGGTGGTAAACACATTCTTTAAGCACCGTCCTTTTCTTGTGTCTCTGCCAGTCTACAGTCCCTCAGCCCACCTTCTCCATGCCAGTCACAGTGCCAGTATCCAATCAGAATGCAGCAGCCCTCCAGTTCAGCAACAATCCTGTCGGCGCCCTGGTCACCACCACCTCCTTTGCCAACTCCACCCTTACAGATCCCCGCCTCCTATCACCACAGCAACAAACTCTGCAGAGGAACACCGTGTCACCGGGGTTACCACAGCGACCAGCCAGCGCAGGTAACAGACCACGGTTAACACAGCTGGAATGCTTTGGGTTTTCTATCTCCTCACAGCTCAATTGTAGTTGTGCTAATCAATAACCTGTGGCCTTTTCAGATAAGTAAACACCCTGTTTCAATAATTGCTCCTGATCGATCTGTCTGATGTAATGTAGCTTTTCGGTTGCACATTTTAAAACCGAGAGATCTGATTCTCTCTGTGAAAGATCCTGCACTGTGTAGCACCAGATGAGTTGCATTTTTGAAAATGTCAGTTACTAATTTTTGAACTTCCTTAAAAGAAGGGAAAAAAAAAAAACCTTAAAAACAGGACTGTCGAGACTGCCACCCACAGCTAGGTGGTTGATGAGTATTGGAACACACTTAGATTTTAGTGTAAACTTATTATTTTATTTGAGAACTTTGCTATCCCTTGAATTTTTACACATTTTCAACATCTATCGAACAGCACTTTTCCAGTTGCAATGTCGATCTTGTGGAAAGGTCTCATGAGACCCAGGTTATGTCTTTGTTACCATCAGTTTAATCAAAATCTCCCTTGGTCTGAACATAACAAAAATAAGACTGAATAGATATGCCTCCTTCAGCAAAATTCTGTCAGCGCTGTGTTGTGAATGTAAGACTCAAATTCCCATTTAAACTTGTGACTGTTGTTCCTGCCACTGCAGTTTCCCTGTGTTGCCTACTTTTTCTACAGTTTGTTGTCATAAGTTTCTAAATGGTTCCCTTTGACATTTTCTGCCCAAAGCAATCAGTTTGCAGACCAATCTTCCACACACGTCAAAGTCCTGATTCCTAAATGACTTCTGTAATTGAAATGATTTGAGCCACCTTTGCAGACACAGTTGTCATGGAGATGTGGATACTTACAGTCATTTTTCATAAAGTGCAGCTTCTATGGAAGCACAGTTTATGTAACAGCAGGGATTTTTAGAGACTTTTTCTGAGTTCTAAAGCACCAAAATGACCAAAGAAGCAAGACTGTGTATTGATGTTGTCTCCAGCCTCCGTGCTCACACAGTCTGGGGATCTCGCTCACTCAAATAAGTGCATACAGCTCATAATAACATAAATCCATCATTTCTTTGACTCTTGCTGCTGCAGTTCTGCGTGTACACACTGCTCTGTGTGGCAAACCAATCCTTCACCCTTTGACTAAAAGGATTTGTGCCCCATTTTTGCGTCTCAGACAGGGTTACTTATCAAGCTTTGTTCCGACCGGCGTAATCTCATTGTAAGTCAGAATTAGGTGATGTAACGTGCAACAAATGCATTACAGCTTCTTTCATAATATGCTGTTCTGCAAGCCGTGTAAGTTTACCGTATAGCAGTAATGGATGCTCCTGCTCCCCCTCTATTTTCTCACAACCTCTGTAATGTAGAATACTCGAGTCTGAATTCATTTTTTTCATTATTATTGTTTTTGCTTATTGATGTTTTTCCAAACATCGGTATTTTCAAAGAGCCCTAAAGACCTAATATTTCAGCTTTTCTGAAGAGCAGTTTAGAAATAAAACAGAATCACCTACAAAGGAAAAAGTAAGTGACATTCCATTTGAGGCAAAGTGATGCTTAGTATAATAATGAATATAAAAGTACATTATCATTGTACTGTATTTAAAAAGCCTGGTTTTCTGTATGAATGAAAACAGTACAACTATCTACAATAGTATTTTTTTTAAAGCTTTGGTATTTTTATATACTTTCTAGCGTAATGTTTTGGCAATATTGGCAAGAGAAACACACTGGGATACCTTAGGAAGTCTGTATGACAGGTGTCTAATTAAATATTTAGCAGGTCCAAATAATCTAAAGAGTATTTTCCTCTTGGTGAGGAGCTTACTGAGACTGAAAAAAGTGGCAACGTTGAGGACCATCAGACCAAAATGAAAAATTTAAAGATACCTGTGATGATTTTAAACAACTAAAGAACAGGTTTAGCTAACATTTGTAAACATGGTTTCAAGAATAGATTGTTTTCCAACACTGCAACAGGCCATACTCAGGTCAGACTGGAAATTATGATGACATTAAGTTAATTGATGGGTATCTACTAGGGCTGATCTTAAATTATCTCAATATAATGCCCCATCAATACACTTCATTAAATATATGTGGGCAGCGACAACAGATACGATGCAATATGATAGCCTTTAATCCCAATACAGTGTGATTCATTATGAGTTTTGATTTAACAGATTAAGTTTCAATGCAATGTAAAAAAAAGATTTAAAAAGACTTTTTACAAACAGGATTTGTTTTAAAACAGTGAAACAGTTTCATAAAACCTGACTCATAATTAATAAATAATACACAAAAGATTTGACTTGGGGCAAAATGAATAAACCTGCCAGCAACAGTTATGTTTAATAGTCTTTTGGTAACTCAGCAGTGAACAGCAAAATGTATTTTGAAGTGGAAAGAGTTATAGATGGCAGACATCTTCAAAAACAGCCTTCTTCTATTCTACGCAGAGTCTTTAGTTAAAATGACTTCAGTTAACTACAAATCAAACGTCCCACTGATCATAGGGCAAAAGAGTCCTATAACAGTGAAATTTCACATCACCATCTAAAGTCATTGTTGTTGTAATAATCTGTGTACAGCTGTTTTAACGTGTGGGTTGGTTGTTCTGAAATGTCCTGATCATATTTCTAACCAAGTAGTATGAGTTTTGCTTTTCGTAAAATGATAAAATGTAGTGTATATTTTGATACTTACTGTTAGTTATGATGTTGTTTCAATGAAATTATGCTTCAGTGAGAGATTCTTGTTTACAGTATATTTAATTTCACTGTCTTAACAATGACATACCACTTGAATTATAGCATCTACTAACATTTTGTCATCCACAATTTGATTATCTTTATAAATTTAATCCTTAATTAATTTTGTTTTCCTCATTTCTTATGGAGAATATTCAGTTTTCACAGAAAAATCAATATTGTTTCTTTAATTAGTTTTTTTTACATTAATAATAATAAAATATTATCTGTGCCATTAAACCATTTGTTAATTTTAGTACATAGGCCATACACAAGGGGTTGTTTAATTTAAATATCACTTACTGTTTTTACTTCTAAAGAAGATAATTTGCTTTTAACCACCATTTTTAAACGTGAAGTTTTTTTTTTTATTCTTAAATTAAATGTCAGTTTTATCCTTCATAGAGTAATGTAAGTACCATTGAGAACTGGTGAAACCTACTCTTAAACATTAACAGGAAATGCAGAATTGAAACCAATTATACAGTACTTCAGAGAGTAAATGAGCATCAATAGCAGAAGCACTTTGATAATGACATACTTGACTTAATGATATTTTTCAAAATGAATGATTATTAGTTTTTACATTAGTGCTACTCAGATAAACTGTTTCATATGAGATTGTTTTAATGGATTTGATGGGTTTTTTTGTGTTTTTTTCTACCTTAGGTGCTCTGCTTGGGGGAGATTTGGGGAACTCAAATGGAGCATGCCCGAGTCCAGTTTGTAAGTAAATCTTGTCCTTTTTCTTGGTATATATTTTTGTATTGGTACAAATAAACACACCAACACCCACATCCAACAGTATATCAGTCCCTCTGCTCCTAGAACATTTTATGCGTGGCAACAGACTCACAGTTGAACTGCAAGACGTATGCACAAGCACGCAAACACCTGTTGACTGGCGACAGCTGAAGGTCGCAGTACAAGCTGCTTGTCAACGATCCAAAGAACAGAATGGTTTCAGGTTGTAAGAGTGGAACACAAGCAAGAGATCAAAAAGACGACAGAAACCAGCAGGAATACAAAAACAACTTGTTTAAAACTCTGCAGCTGGTTTTCTGTTGGTGGTTCAGACTTGGAAACCCAAACTTAGTTCAGTAAGTTTTGAAACTGACCCTGTCACTGACCTGGTGTGAAGTTTGAGAGCTGTTAAATCTGTCTGACGGTGAAGTCAACATTTTGTTTCTGGCGCTGTTCTTGTCAACCTGGTTCAGAACTGGTTCGTGTGTTTGACACGAATCAGACTGTCCTCTTAATTGCAGGAATTCACTAAACGACACATTCTGTTGTTGTCGATCCAACAAAGTATTTAAACGTGTTCCTTCTCTAACATCTGGCTTTTAAAAGCCTAATATAAAACCTTCAACTGGAAATAAAAAATATGTGGTTTTAGAGAAGCTGAAAAGACACGATAAAGGTTCTTCTTGAAGTTGAAGAGAAAAAAGAAACAATTTTGACAACTTTCTTTTCAAATTAAAGTGTTCTTAACATTTGTGCATTCTTACATATTTGTCATCTGAAACTCTTCTTGGAAACTAACATTTAGCTTTGCATTTCCTTAATTGTTAGAAAGCCTTGGTTTTCTTACTTTTAGTGGTAAGTCTGGGAATTTTCCCTGTAAAATTAGCAGAAGAGGTGTTAAAAATGTGTGAAAGTGACATTGAATAGAAATGCAGAAGTGAAACTATTAGTCACTTAAAATTTTCAAGAGAAAAATGTAAACATGTTTTTCTTTTTTTCTCTGTTCTGTTTTTGAATTTATGACCAAACATTAAAGTATTCTCACACATTCATTAAACTCTAGTAAAAGCTAAATATTTGTTTATGCTCGTATTTAAAAAATGCATTTTTGGTTGAGTTATGTGTTACATCAGATTTTAAAGCTGCTATTATAATCATTTCTAACCAAAGTCCAACTCAAATCCAATTACTATTCAGTTGAAAATGGTAAGTTTAAAAATAAAATCATATAACATAAATAAATGGATCAACTGCATCTGAAACTGGAAAACAGCAAATTATAAAATAAAAGTTCTGGTCGTCTGAATCAGTTATTTTGGTCTGAATCAAAATTTGAACATACTAACATGAGGTTTTTTTTACTGCAACAAGGACATCAAATATAAACCTTGACATCACGAGAGTCTTTTTATCCCGCACTTCGACTGCTTCCCATCTTGACCTATCCTCTCCTTTTATCTTTTCATCTACACCTCCCCCTTTCATCCTGTCTCGCTCAGCTGTTCCCCCTCGTCCTCTGTCGGCCGCCCCACCCTCCCCACCTCCCCACCTCCCACCATCCAACTGTCCCTCGTCTTGGCACAGGACTCTCCTCAGAGGTGACTTTGACACTGGCCAGAGCTCCCCCCTTAAATCCCATTAGCTTGGACAGATACCACCAGTGAGGCCAAAGTAATAGATATGGTGGGAAGGTGTTTTTTCTTCTGTTATTGGCTTGATAAGCAATACTTGTTTCAGGGCAGAGTAGGTCAAAATGAATCAGTACATTTATATGAACACTAAAGCAATGTTTTAATTACAACATTGATCTGAAAGGCTTTCTGTGATATTATATACACTCTTTATGGCTTTGTTAAAAAGTTTAGTTTGTGAATATTTGTTGTTGAAGTGATTTACTTCAGATTTCACCTAAGTTTCAATTATATGTTGATGGTCAAAGTAGTTTAGTAATTATTTCTGACCAAAGTAGTAACATTTTTAATATACAAGTCATTGATCTAATTTAAGTAGGGAGGATGTTTTGTGTTGGAAATTAATGATTGTTTTTTTTAAGTTGTGACTGGTTTTCTATGCTTTGTTGAGTTAATGAATGTATGTTTTGGTCTTGTTTAAGGTGCTACCCAATTTTTTAGTGAAAACAAAACATAAAATTGTATCATCGAAGAACTCTGCTCTTAGGACCTGATCTACTCGATTGGCTGCTCATCCTTTTCTTCCACTTTCACTCTTTTACATCTTTCTTTCCTCCACTCTTCTGTCATTTTAGTCATCTTCTGCTTCTCGCATTACCTCCTCTGCACTCCTCGTTCTCCTCTGTCTTTCTTTGTTCTGTTCATTTAATCGCTTATCGTCTTACTCTTTCTCTATATTTTTCTAGTTTTGCCTCTCCTTACTTTCTTTTCATTCATCTCTTTCTCTCTTTTCACTGTCTTCTTTCTGCTTCTCTCGTCTTGTTGTCACTCTTCGTCTCTCATCCCTTCTTTACCTTCTCTTCCCCCCCACACACTTCTTTTCTCTTGGATCTGCCGTTCTCAGCTGTTGTCCAGGGAGTCAGGGCTCCGGGAATGTCACCATTGACGTCACCCAGCATTCCACACATTCCCACGCCCGGCCTCGCGTAATGGGAGACATGACACACAAACTCACTCACACTAAAAGTACTAACACACATGCACTCATGTACTGAGAAGAACACATGTCGGCGATGTAAAGAAACGCATCCTAACAAGCAATTTACTGCAATAAAACCACAGTTATTTAAAGTGTTTCTGTGATAACTGTTCCCTGTAATAAACACTCTACAGTCACCTCATTATTTAGCATTAAGCTTAAAAAGAGGTTTTTAACAGTTGGGATAAACTTCTTGAGTTGTTTGATAGATTTTTGTTTGATAGCTTCTTGTTGTTCCATAAAAAGGCAGATAGGAAATATGGGCAAAAAGAGAGAGGTGTATGAAATGGAACACGGGTCACTGGTTCAGTTCATACCAGGGATGCTGCAGTAATGTGGCATGTGCTGTAACCATGTGGGTACCACAGATACCACTGGTGCCATCTGTCAGTGCAGATATTTGTCTTTTTTTGTTCCATTTTTCTTCAGATTTCTGCCTCCATGTCAGTGCTGCAGAGGTAAATTAGATTCTGGTTCACAGAACTGAAACAGTCGGGGGGTGGGGATGCTTTATCGGATCTTATATTTTGGCTCCATAGAACATGTGGTGTATACAAACTGTTAACACATTTGGATATTGGTTAATATCGTGCAGAATGCATCTGTTTACTGACTACTTCTGCTGCACATCTATAGTGAGGCTTTGTGAGTCTCATATCACACAAGGCAGAGATTTTGTTTTGGAACTATAGTTTTTCTGGTTTGAAATTTATTACAGCACTGTGAAATCTTTACTTTACTTACCCTACTTTGTAGCAATAAATTAGCATTAAACTGTATTCATTTTCATACAGGTTGTAGGATTTAAACATCAGCTTCACATAAAAAGTGTGTTCTTGTTTGTCCACGTTCAATAAATCTGAGATCTAAATGTATGCCAGTCAGGCTAATGTCTAATGTCTGTAAAACATACGTATCCTAAAGCCAATCGCAGGCCACCACTCAGGGACGAAACCTAAAACTTTCACTGCAAAATGAGTACGGAGTGTGATTGTTTGCATTTTCACAGGGTTCTGAAAGGAAATTGTTGACTTATTATCACCTGTACACAGTTTTAAGCTATCAGATAACTTTCTGTATAAAACATGCTAACTATGCTTCTTGTTCTAATAAATCTGATAATTCCCGTTTTAGGCACAAAAAACCTCTCATTTTGGGTTTCACACATTTTGGAAACTGTTCTTAATCAGATGTTTTCTTCTCAGTTAAATTCACAAGATTGCATCTAGGGGGAAATGTAGACACTTTGTTACCAACTTCTGTGGAGAAGATCAGCACTCACCTTGTGAAAAATTAAAAATAGAAGATAGGCCAATTACGTTTACACAGCAGGTCTCCCTGGTATTTAGGTGCCAGTGATGTGCTTTCACGCCTGTTGTTTGTAGCTTAGTGGCAAATGAATTATCTGTCCCAGTGTACCTCTTATTATCACCCGCCATCGAAAGCACAGGCGATAATGTTTTTGCTTGTGTCTCTCTGAGCGTAAACAAAACATGTCATGAAGCAGTACAAACATTTTACTGAAACTGTCAGAAAGTACTTTTGGAGTCAGCCCAATTCAAGATGGCCACCACAGCTAAGCAAACTTGGTAAACACTGAGATGGCATGCATTCCTTTAAGGAATGCTAGGCTTTCATTTTGTTTAGTTTTTTTTACTCTCAATTGTGTCATCATGCAAATCACTAACAATGTCATGCACTGAAACTGGCATCACAATACTCATCACGAGGGGTGCTTTTGTGATGTTTTATCTGGTTGTGCACGTCTCACTTTTAGCAGCGTGTCACACTGCATAAGTGGCACATTGTTTAAAAAGAAAAGAGCAGCAGTGAAGAGTTTGAAGACAGATTTGTTTCTACATCCATCTTAAGCCCAAACAAGACCTAAGAAGGTGCATTTTTTGCAGGTAAAACATAGTTTGTAGATAAAGAATGTAGCGTTTGTGACTTCTTCAAGTGCCGTTCTCGCTGTGTAGCAATTTTTTCTAGCGATGCCTGATGTTTAAGAGTCCTGCAGTGACAGTAGTAAGTCTCAAGCATGCTATAAATGACAACTTTGCTTTAAAGGCATCACAGCTAGCTTGTGCCATCTGAGTATAATCCGAGCATAATATCTTAATCAGTCATGTGGAAATTTTCTTGTATATAAGATTTTTCCAGGTCATTATGTAAAAAAAGAGAATTCTGTTAATGAATAGGTCTTATAAACTATTTATAAATGCTTTATGTAGCCTTCACAGCTTCAGGCACCACTATCATTATGATGCCTACTGATGGATGCCCAAAATCAGCAAACCAACCTGAATAGTTTTCCTCATTGGGACATACTTCTGAAAAAAAGAAAAGCTAATTCAATTTGGGCAATCATTTCTTTTTTTTAATTGTTTGAGTAGAACAGGTTTTACAGCCATAAGTTGTGAATAATTTTAAGCTTCAACGGAGACCTTGCAGTTCAGACATTAGGCCAGAGAAAGTATGTTGAGTGCCGGCACTTATCTGTAAAAATCTGTTTTGTGTTTTTCTAAATGTTTCCTCTGCATTTTGTTGAACTCCCAAATACAAAATTTGATTTTCAAACAAAAATGCACCAAGGGCATCGTAATAATTAACATTTAAGGGAGTGCAGAAACACAGAACAGCCTGAACAATCTACAGCTGTGAAATTAAGCATAACAAAAGAATTTACACAAAAATAAAATTTAAATACACAATGAAAGATGCCAGTACTGCAGGCTGTTTTTCTGTTAAGGGACTTAGTGTTGGGTTAGGAGCACCTGCTAAACACATGTTAATTCTGCACAGACACTCCAACTCACACTCTTGTGCTGTGAGAGTCAAACTTTTATAACTTAGGGTGACCACTAAGCCACCACCCTCTTCTTAACCCACAGACATGAACACAATGTAACCAGCAACAGATTTCCATCAGTCCCTGTCACACACTCAGAGTTCTTTATGCAATATAACCCTCACGCAAACACACTGAGGGTCGCAGGATGTCTCTGAGGGGCCCGATGGACGGAGAGTTCAGGACGCAGGTGATCCAATTAATCAGATGGCAATGAGACTTCCTTTGTACCCACAATTCTTTCAACATTTTCTTTCAGTCACTTCCCCCCTACTTTCACTTTCCTCCTTCGCTCCCTGTTTTCATTCTCTAACACATCTTCATCCTTTTATCTAATTCTTCATTTTCCTGTTTTCATTTCAGTCCTGTACTGTATCATGTTTTAATGTCTTCTCCATGTTGAAATCATATCTTTTTCTTACCCATTTTCCCACCCCTTCCTTTTTTATTTATTTATTTGTTTTACTAATGAGCTCTTTTCTTTTTTCCAGTGATATTATTCTCATTTGTCTGTCTGTCTCATAATTGTTTTTTCTTTCTACCTTAACTTTGCCATTGGATTCATCTCATTTCTCCTATTTCCATTTTAAAGTCAAAGTAGTTTTTGGCTATATATATATTTATATAATTTTATTTACAATTTTAAAGAGAAACACTGCTGCAATGAATGAAAGTCCTAGCCTTTGAGTTGTTTTCTTGTTGAAAATTGATTCATTTATAAATATCATTCTTGTCTTTTATCATTGCTCCCAGAATCTTCCTTACCCATCCCCTTTTTCCTTGTTTCTTTATTCCCACTGTGTTTTTCCCCTTGTCCCCCCTCCCCTTGTTTTGCCCTGTTCCCCTCCCTCTAAGCTGATAACAGAGATGGCGTTGACTTGTTGTTGTTGTTGTCAGGCTGCATTTACGGACTCTGTGTGTGTAACTGAGATGAAGCAGAGTCACATGCCACTGTCGTCTGGAGGCAGCGTCATGGAGAACTGCTATCTGCTATCACACACACCCTCTCTGCTCCTGTCCGAGGGGAATACTGCATCTGTGTGTGTGTGTGTGTGTGTCAGTGCTGGGAAAGTCCCTGCTGTCCCTCTTTTATTCACTGTGATTCAGTCTCTGTTTAAATCGACTTGTCGTTTAAACTCAGCAGCAAAGACAGGCTGCTGACTGCTGGAGTCTTGTTGTCATGACACCCATCTAATCCCTCTCCCTTTATTTCTCACCTCCTCGAAACTTATTTGTCATAAAACAAGCACTCATCAAAATATATTAATTCATGACACAATGGAGCTTATTATATATAAGTTTAAAATGTCCTTTTTAAAAGTACATAAATATGCAAAAATAAATTAGGATTTAAAAATAATAATAATAATAATAAAAACAAGGTGAAGTATCCACACGTGCACATAAACGTGCTGTGTTGTCCCACAGGTTTATCATGTTGTATGTCAGGTAGTATTGTTCTTCAGAGTAATTGTTGTGTTTTTCTGTAAAGGTTTGGAATGTGACTGTTGTGCACTTTCAAAGGAGGGTGTGTTAGCCAGTAACTTTCTGTAATGTGGTCCATCATGTTACGGGAATCTCCCCATAAACAAAAAGCAAAACTGCTGTTAAATGCTGTAGGGGTTAAAATGAGCATATTATTATTTGAATTAAAATGCTTTGTAGCAAAAACAAAAGCAATCGCATCAAATCTGAACAGGAAAGACTGTTCACCATTTAACCCTGTGAACCTTCCTGTTACTCAGGCTTTAAACTTTATTCAGGGCAAAATGTAAGTTGCATTTACAGGCATACGGAATGGAAAAACTAAACTCGTACTATATTTGAACCTATAATAGATGTTATATTTGATGTTATGAATTAATTAAACAGTATATTAGAGGGTTGTGTTTACTACTTCACAGGAAACAGTTCTTCCAGAGCTTAATGACAGTAAAACTGACTTGTTTAGAAAAGTATTTTTTACAGTTCAAGACCAAAAGAGCCCAGAGACATTATTTTGTGTTTTTGTTTACACCAAGTCGAGACAAGGGAAACAAAAAAGGAGTGAGGTAGGGAGATAGCGAGAGTGAAAACAAAATAGTTCAGGGGAGAGCGTGGCACGGTTTTGATGTGAAAGAGCTGTAGAAAATCAGAACGCAGCCAAAAAACATTGTTTGAGCTGCAGAAATGATGAAGAGCATGTCGTGCGACAAAAGAGATCCAACTCGCTAATGAGAACACACAAACGCACAGACAAAGAAGGCAGACGAGCGCAGTTCACAGGTACATACAGATGCTGAAAACATCAGAAGAGACAGAAACCATAACCTCCTCCATACCTGCCTCTTCACTAAACCTCACTCTCTTTATTTGTCTCTCCAGCTAATGGCTACATCAGTGCCCGGGCCTCTCCGGGCCTCTTGTCCGTACCCAATAGCAACAGCCTGGGGAAAGTAGTCCCGGCTAAATCTCCACCTCCACCCAGCCCTCAGATGGTCAACAGCCGCAAGCCGGACCTGAGGGTCATCACTTCGCAGAGTGGCAAGAACCTCATGCAGCTGGTGAGGACAGAGAGAATAAGTGGAGACAATTATTTTGTTTTATTCCAAGCTGGTAACGTATTTGATGCTGTCTGACAAACAGTATGGGTGATATTATGGATTCAGCCTTTTTTCTTGGACAAACAGGGACTACTGTAGGTTAAAATCTGAAATTTAAAAAGTCTGATTTTTTTGCTTTTCTCTCTACTTATAATGTTGCTTTAACACCGAATATTTATTCACACTGCATTATTCAGTAAACATCAAGGTTTGTTTGTTTTTTAAATTCTGGTCCTCTTAACTTGTGCAAAATGTTTGACCCTTCATGAAGGGAGACAAGTTTTGAAGGGGTCAGAATTTTAATGTGTTTGCCATTATACATTCTATTACAAAAGCTATTTTAGGACTGTTTCCAGTCAGCCTGAAGGGTTGTGCTTTGACAGGATGCGTCTGGTGTCCATCTTCTTTCCAGTTTATTTGATGTCCATCAAAATGTTTTCATCTGCTTAGCTCTGACTGGAGAACTAAGTAGTTTCAAAATCTCTGCTTTTAACTTGCTTGGAATACATGCCCTAAATGCGGGAAGTCGGAAATGTCATCATTACATGACAGTTTCTGAGCATAAGTCATGCCATTTATGTCCACACCCATAATCAAACTCTTTACACTCCTTACACTGAAACCGGTTTGTACTGATTTTAATTTTGATTAACTTGACAGAACACTAGGAGGAGAAAATGTACAACAACTATTTGAGGCCTGTGATGTCAAAAAATAAATTCTATATATTAATATTCGAGGTAAATTGTAAGAACGGAAGCTACAAATATTAATAAATTGTAGATCTTTGCTATTAGATTGTTGGGTGTGACACACTTTAGGTTTCTTCAGCGCAACGCCAAACACAAATAAGTTTTCTGTTCGTATGAGGTGTACAACAAAGTTAACCTGGCAATAAAAGCAAAAGTCACAGATTTTATACTTCAAGAGTTCGATATTTTTGGTGACTATGCAACATACTTTGTAAAAGAGAACCGGTGCTCAGCAACATTCATGAGTAGATGTTGATATTTGGATCACAGTTAAAAGAAACTTAATGTCCTCTGCTTTTTTACTCCCTCCTCCTCCTCCTCCACCGGCCATGCAGACAGAGGAAGAGCTGGAGTTGGTGAGTGAGGTGAATAGACTTTTAGAGTTTCGGCCTCGTGGATGTGGTGTCGAACTCTGTGTGATCTCACTGAGCATGAGTGTGACACCGTCAGCAAACGCATCCCATCAGGGTTAACTCGACTACGAAGGGAAACGAAGGAAGAACCACCGGAGCATCAGAGCGCCTTTCAAACAGTGGATAAATCAGCTGATTGTCTCTGTTCCCGGAAGATTTGTTGTTTAGAGTTCAGGATGTGCTGCAGGCAGGGCTCTATCTCATGTATACTGCTGTAGATGTGAATCAAGTCACTTAAATATAAACTTAAGCACTTATTTTTAAAGAAAATTCTCATCACTATACAGACATATAAGACCCAAGCGTTCCAAAGAAACTGGTCTTAATACAAAAAAGGTTGGGGACTGAAAAATATATTGACTAGTCCACCAACTAATAAAAAAGGAATAACAGCCATAAAACAAAACTCATAGCACGGTTCTATTCCTGTTTACTGGTCAATGAACCCTGTGGCCGGCCTTTTCATCAGGCTTGTTAATCAAAGTCTCAAACATTCCTGTCTTTGAAATCTGTTGCCAAATTAATTGCGTAATTATTTTCTAAAGAACTGTCATCACTTTTATAAAAAAGAATGGAATTAGCTAATGATATAAAATTGGTAAGAAACATTCTGAGCGATTCTTAAGCAAATAGTTGACATTAAACAAAAATCTGCTGCAGTCAGAGCAGTTTTGGAACCAGTTTACTGTTTACAAGCCATCAGTGGAATACTACCTTAGATTTATTTATGCATTTCTTTCATATAGACTTTGGCTATAATTTAAAAGTCTTTAATTATGTTTTATAAGTGAAAATGTTTAATTTTGCATTGTTAGAAATGTTCAGTCTTTTAAAGCCAATTGGAACAGAATTTTTATAGATGTTGATGAGCCAGTAGAGCTCAGCGTACAGTGACATTTGTGTAACACAGGCTATGAAGAGGAAATATTCAGGGAACTGGAGCAACCAGCTGACTCTCTGCTGTGTGTTAAAGCTGCTCGGCATGTGCATGTTTGGTTTCATCTGAGTGTCTATGTTCTGAGGATCAGAGAGAGGAAAGCTCACAAAGTCTCCAACCTGGAACACAGATGGGCATGTTAGCCTCAGATACTCTGACCCCATTCAGTCTCACACCCACACACACATGTATGCATTATTTTTTGCTTAATTATGCACACACCTCAGAACTAACTCACACCTCACATTGTGTATTTATTACAGACATACTCGTCTACTGTTTTTTTTGTTTTTTTTTCAAAAAACACACGCTCACAGAGACACACACGCGCTCATCCCCCCCCCCGCACCAGCCTTGCCGATGCATGCGTTCCTGTCAGCATGATCCTCCAGCACAGCGCTACCTCTCATAACACCTTTCCACCGTGACTCTACAGAACACGAGCGCTGGGCCCTGGCGACAGCGTTGCCGTGCCAACACCACCTTGAGATGCGAGAATTTTCTCATCTTGCACGAGGATGTTAAATTGTTGCAGAAAAGTTGAACACCTCAGGGAGAAGTCAGGTGGCTGGATTTTCTTGCAGGGAACAAGATGTCTCCGGATGGAGCACGATGCTGAATACATCTGAGAATTTCACTGCACAGACAAATGAAGTGATATGTTAATGAAGATAAATCAGTTATTAGTACTTGTATTTGTTCTGTGATCTTTTTTTTAATCTTCTAGATAAGACATTTAAAGTGGAAGGTAAACTGGTGAATGATTATTAAAGTTGATGTATATCTATCTGGGGAATCAGAGGGTCTAATGTATTTGTCTTAGTTTCATCAAGAATTACAATAAGGTCTTCATAGTTATAGTTCCAGCTATAACTGAATTGTGCTTGCAAGGTCTCTGCATCCACTCCTCTGCACCGTGGAAAGCACATGCTAGCCATTATCATTATTGCTGTTGAAAAAAGATGAAGTCATGAGCCGTGAACTTCTACACTCAGCCCATAAAAGGGAAAAAAAAGGCAGGAATTGTTGTGGAACCGGACCAGGTTCTCTCACAACCCAGAGCCACAGCACTGGATTCAAGGGTCCAAGGAAACAAGATAAAACAAAAAGTTTCTTTTTTTTTTATTATTACTGTAAATCTCAGTTGGGTGTTTTAGACAGAAATTTTATAGATATGTTAAACATTCTGTAATCACTCAGATATAATTGCATCAGTGCCAGATTGCTGCAGGAAATCATATTTTAGCATAAATTACCTCTGCTGCATATATAAGCAATGCAGAAAATTGCATTCAGAGTAATTTTTTACTTCTCCTATACATTTTCACAAACCTAACTACTTTCCAGTCGCTCAATATGCTCCAGAACTGTGCATCACAGGGGGGTAAACTTTTGCTCTTTTCTCTTTTAATCAATGTTCTTCTCGAATGTCTCTCTCCCTCTTCCCAGAATGCTCAGCGACTAGGTGGCTCACAGGTGACGCAGCCACTCACTACCCCAGTGGTCTCCGTGGCAACACCTAGTCTCCTTGCACCTTTCCCTGGCATGCAGACAGCCTACAACACCGGTAAGTCATTGAACGCAGCACTGCCCCTCACAATGGGACAGAATATTTTAGCATCTTAAACTGAACTTGTCCATTTTCGTCAGGACTGGGAAGAAACTGCTGCCACTGATGATGAATTTTAAAGAAATGTAAAAGATGCAGATTAGAAATTATAGTCTAAACTGTGTCATGAAATACTTGCAGTATGATGCCACAAACCACTATGAATATTCACTTTGTTCATTGTGTGAGAGCTTCTGGAAGGATTCCACTTCAAAGGTCTACATTAATATGGATTAGCCATGATTAATATTGATGCACCAGAAAGTTGTATGATGTAAAACAACATATAACCCCCCACCCCAACACACGCACACACACACACACACACACACTCACACCAGCAGCCCTTCTCATCATCTTTTTTCCCTCTCTCTTTCTCCCTCTGTCTTCATTTCTATCCCTTAATCCCAGACTACCAGCTGACGAGTGCTGAGCTCACAGCGCTTCAGACATTCACACCATCAGGGCTGGTGCCTGGCAACATGGCTGCCTGGCAACAGCAACCAGCGGTTTCCCAGCAACAACAACAGCAACAGCAACAACAACAGTTGACATTGGCATCACTGAATAACTTGGTGTAAGTTCTCTTTTCCATCTGAAACACACTCCTGAGATTAATTCAGTAGTTTCCTCACAATTAAACTTTTCCCCTCAGTAACTGTTCAGTACATTTTTTGTTTTTTTTTAAACATAGCTGCTGATTCAGTAAAATCACCAAAATACAAACGTAGTAAACTCTTGAAGTACCACTAGCATACAAGCGGTGGTATCACTCCAGCTGTTGTTAATTTATCTTTCTGGTGACCTAGATACCCCCCTTCTGACAGCCCGAGCTGACTTCCACTGCAGTCCCACTCTGATTTAACTCCTAGTAGTAAGACCATGTTATCCAGCTCACATAATATTTTTAAACTATGAAGAACCAAATGTATTCTTATTTTCCCTACTGTGATTCTGGTCTTAAGTCAGTTTTACCCTCTGAAACAGAATGTGTTCACTAGGATGACTTCTGTTATTAAATTTTCAAAGATGTAGTTTGTCTGAGTGCTCCTAAAAGGTCCTTCAATTTAGCATTCCAAATGTGTTGCATTTTATCCTAAAGCAGATTCAATACTTCTAAATCACTGCACCCACACAGGTATTTTCAGTTCATTCTCCTTTAGTCCTTTCCTGACAACTCAGTTATTCATCCTGTTATTTTTGATGAGAACGAAAAGTAATGAAATTATTGCAAAATTTAATGGTCACTTGAGTTTTAAAGATATGATTTAAAGAAATAATAATATCTGAACAATTACTGGAACTCTGTTGTTGCTGCAGATCATTTTCAACCTAACATTATATTTTAGTTAAATATATGGCTTAAGATCATTTTTTTTGTAAACTTATGTGTAAAAATAAAATCTAACTAAAGAAAAATCTGTGTAAAACTCTGCTGCAAAGGTGAGTTGTTTTTTATTTAGTTTTTACCTTTGTTTGGATTGATAGTTTTTTGTTTTTCTTTGTTTTTAGCTTTTTTTTATTTAATTTCCTGAGTTTTAAAACTCAGGGAAAGCTCAGACAAGAGTTTTTATATATTTAATTACTTACGTACTTACTTACGTATTTACTGACCTGATTACCACCCCAGTTCTGAAAAGTTGGGACATTGTGTAAAATGTAAATAAGAAAAGAATGCCATTATTTGCAAATCTCATAAACCCATATTTCATTCACAATGCAGCATAGTAAAATTATAAAAGGCTAAATATAAGAAATTGTACCATTCTTTGGAAATAAGATAATTCTAAGTTTTATGTCAGCAAAGCAAGTGGGACAGGGCCGCCTGTATCACTGAAACTCCAGCAGCTGCTCGAGGTTTTGGAGGAGAATGTTCTTGTCATATTCTTGTCAGATGTAGGATTCTAGTTGTTGAACAGTCCTGGGTCTTTTTTGCTGGATGGGAGCATATGTTATTCTAAAACCTATATTTACTGTTTTGCACTGATGGAGCCTTTACAGATGAGTAAGCTGTCCGTCCCAGACGTACTAATGCTTCCCCATACCATCAGAGAGGCAGGCTTATTGAGCTGTGCACTAATTATGGGCTGAATGGTCCCTCTCCTCTTCAGTATGAAGGACGTAGTGCTCATGTTTTTACGTGCTGTATATGATGGTATATTCAAAGTTTTTCCCAGTATTCCTGTTAAGGAACATTATTCTAAAATTGTTTCAGCCTCTTCAAAATGCTCTCTTTATACCCAGTCCTCTTACTAACTTGTTGCCAATTAACCAGATTAGTTGCAAAATGCTCCTCCAGCTGTTTTTTTTATTTGTACCACTTATTTTTACTGCCTTTTGGAGCCCCTGTATTGCTGCCATCAAATTCAAAATTTTATCTTAAAAATTAAAGATATATTTTTTTTGTTTAAACATCTTAAATATTTATGTTGCATTGTCAAAAAAAACTATGGGTTTATGAGATTCACAAAATATTTTATTCTGTTTTAAGTTACATTTTACACAGCTGTGGGTGTACATACTTAAGTTACATTATAGTGTTTACAGAGATTTGAGAAATTTTATATTGATTTGTTCTGTATCTGTTAGCAGACTCTAGGTAGATAGAAGTAGCATATTTCTATTTTTACCATCAAAAGTAGAAAAGTAAATATTATTGTAAAACTATCAGTCAGATTTCAAACCAGAAAATTCAGTTAATAGAGCTAAATCTTGTTTGTTTGAGCTGTCTGGTTCTGCCTGACTAACCTGTGGATGAAGGAGCAGCTTGTAACTGCTTCTTGTTTTGTTCCCTCCTCCCCCTCTATTTTTTTTTCCACAGCATGTGGGGTGCAGACAAACAGAATGCGGAGATGGTTAACTGCATCTCCAATTTTGCTGCTAACCTGAGGTGAATGACTCGATAACATTCGGCGCTGTGCAGTGCTTGTCTTGTTGTTTATCAGTCGAGTTGTTCTGCTCACTCGGAGTGTGAAACAGCCTGATATTGTGAGACCAAAATAACCTAAACAAATTCCAGAACAGATGCAAATACATGAGACACACACACACACACTCAGTATCAAAGCATCTTTTCTTTGCGCTTGGATGTTGGATGTGATGCCTGTTGCTCTGCTGTGCCTGTGCTCTCTCAGTTCAGTTGAAGGAAAAGCACCTTTTCTCCTCCAAGATTATCAGATAATTAGATTGGTTCCAAGAGTTTCTTTTTTCTGCCACCTAAAGCTTAGATCTGAAGTTCTTTGTGTTTGTGTGTGTGTGTGTGGAAGAAAGAGGAAGCTGCTTCGGTGTGACAAGGCAGCACCTTGCTCTGTTCTTGAATAAAAGAAGTCTCTGGGTGTTGCTTTCAGTCCTCAACACCAAAACCGGTGTGCAGCTGTGCGCCAGCGACACACTTACTGCATTAAAACGCTTTTTTCCTGCCATTTAGCTGTCACTCTCAGCTGACAGACACAAGATCCTACAGCTCAGATATACATAGGGCTGACAAAAGACTTGTAGAAGTAGCTTAGCCATCAATGTCAAAGAGATAGAAAGCGCATATGCATCAGCAGTTTAGAGTTTGACATTTAATTTGATTACACTTTTCTAATTGGTTTATAATTTGTGACACTTTGGGATTTTGTTTCACTTTCTACGTAACACAAAGCAAATTTGAAAAGTAAAAATGGTCTTAATGCTGACAGCTTTTATTTAAAACAATCACAGTTTCAGAATCGCTGCACTGCTCAGTTAATTTGAGATGGCACATATTCTTGATAGCATTGAAGGAAAAAATAAATAAATGTGTTAAAAAGACACAGCGCTGTTTGCCAGCAGTAACACCTTTTTGTTCTGTCTGACAGGAACTAAAAATTGTCTTTGAAAATATGAAACGGGCTTGTTTGTTATTATATACAACAGCTGTGACTTCAGTGGGTTGAGCATCTTTGAAAAAGCTGCATACAGTTAACAGCCATCTCCAGCTCCTACACAGCAGAACTCGTCATATTGCCGTGTAAATGTTAACAAATGGCAGTCCAGACTGTGTGAAATCCTCCTGCAACCAGATCAGCTGAACCTCTGAGGTTCTGAAAGAAGTGCACTGTTATTTAAGTGTTCAGTTAATGAGCCAACAAATGTTTTAGCATCTCCTCTGAAATATGAAATATCTCTCATATCAAGTTCATCTTAAACTTGTGAAGCATTTATGGTGTGCAGCAAATGTCACCAAAAATATGTAATTCTATACTTTGGCGTTTTAAGGAGATTCTGCTTTAACATGTGCTGAAACTAATGAATGTGTGCAATTTATGCAACTTATTAGTATAGAAAAAATATATATTTTTAAATATTTTAGTAACTTACTACACACTGCTAATTCCTTAAAGCAATGCATTACCTGATGCCTGTCATGCCAGAGTTTTCGACTAAAATCCAATGTTTAAAAATGTCTGAATTGTAGCCTTTTTGGTCAAACCCTAAAAATAATATTATTCACGGTTTCAAGCGATTTTGCAAGATGTCATGCTCAAAACATGTGTTGTGAATGATTTCAGCTACTACCATTTTAAATTTTAGCACAATATCTGTAAAATTGACTGAGTTATAGCTAATGTCGATTAGCTGTCATGGCATCTTGAATAGAGAGGACTCCAAAAGTTAATCAGTGGTAAATGTGCATCCAGTGATTACTTTCTGGCAGTGTCATTAAAATATGTCCAGTGGCTTATGAATTGTTTCATATCTTGCGATCAGCTAGTGCTATGTGCTCGGATTCACTCTTAGCTACTACCACACCAGGTTTTAGCTCAATGTCTGTACATTTGGCTGAATAATAGGCATTTCTATCTTTGCTAAGGTCCCTTAGCTGTGGTTATGGTTAATGAGATATTTTGCTAACAATACAGACAAATAAACACACAAACATAGGGCTTTGGCAACAGGCAATATTTAGACTGTTAATTGGTTTTAATCCATCTTCTTTTTTGTTCAGTGCGCTGACACAAGTGAATCAGTGTAAATTCTTGTAGCCTTCAATATTAGCTAATTTGGTTTTGTCACCAGTGATGTTCCCTTCTCAGCTTAGAATTGCTTCAAAGTCACTGTTGAAAATATATTTAGAACATTCAAACACTAAAAACAGTCTTGGTTTTCCTGAATAAAAAGGATTCAATTTTATCATGATCTTGCAGCCCAGACTCTAAATGTGGCAGCATTTCAGCTCCCGCAGGTTTAACACCAGAATCAGCACCAGGCAGGTTTACTGTGTTTTGTGTGTGTAGAGGGATCAGAATAACAGAATCGTTGTCGCTGCAAACAAGGGAGCACCACAGAAACGTGGGAAGCTTTCCCAGCACACCAAACTGTTCTCAACCGTGCTGTCCTAGGACAGCATGGGCAGACGTGGGCACTTCTGCAGCCCAGGCTGCTCTGCTTTGTTTCTGCTTTCATCACAGTGAGCAAACAAGCTCTTCCAATCAAATGGTGATTGACGGCTTGGCTGCGAACCTCGCCTCTGCTGTCGTCTACACTTTTCCTCGCCACAAGGAAATTATTTTTGTCATCTTACTTTCTCTCCTTCCCCACTTTAATCATGCCCCTTTCACTACTCGAGTCTTTCCTCTCATTTCCTGTCCCTTTTGTCAAGCACATTTAATTGGGTGTACACCTGTTGACTCTCATCTTTCCTCTGACTCCTCAATCTAAATGTTAATGTCACGGCTGCCCTCTGAACCAGCTCCCTGCAGAGCGGCACTCTCAGCCTGTCCGTGTGTTTATGTAGAGCTGCTCACTGGATACCGATTGTTCCAGGTTGCTGTTTGTTTCCTCACTCAGTCGATATGTTATCAGCAGGCAGGGACCACACTTGGGACACTTGGGACACTTGGGCAGGAAATGAACTAAACTACTTCTAGGAATGCTGTTTGCAGATGTGTAAGGGCTGTTTTGGACACTTGTTCTGGCTATGTGTCCTACATAGCCATTATTACCACTGGGAATTGGTAACATTGGTTATTAGTGGCTAATGTATTTTACTTTTTGTGTCAAATGTTTATTTTGTTTAACCCAAAAATCCATATTTCCCTTTTATTTATCCAACTTCCGTGTCTTTCCCATTTTCAAATAGTTTAAAATAAATTGCAGACAGTGCACTCAGCACTAATTGCTCACATTGTTTGTCAGCAATCAAAGGCTGATGAGTAAAATCTTCCTCAGAAAGATCAGAAATCTCTGCTAACCTGTACCAAGAGATTTTAACCAGACCTCATCAGACTTTTGTCATCAAACCATTTCAGGTCCGGTCAGGTCAGGGCAAAAGATGGGATAAATAAAAGTCCAAAACAGCATAAATTTATCCCAAGATTGCCAGTAAAGAAAGGGAAAAAATCACATTTTAAACCAGCAAATGTAAATGGGTCAATTAAAAATCTGAAAGTTAAAAAGCCTGAGCTAGCATGTTGTAATTTAATGTGTTAATGACAGCAGAGATTCACACCAGCTTCAGCACATCTCAGGCCAAGCCAGAAATGTAAATTTATTAGAACAGAATTAAAACAAAGGGCTGAATGTGAAGTTGTGTTAACACAAGCCTTCACATTTCCTGCAATACACAACTCTGTCCTTGATAAGATCTCAGCTTGAATTAAGCAGCTGTTTAAGGTTTTGTTTTTTCTAGTTGCCACGTCTGGACTGTCCATGACTGGCCTCTGTCTCACTGTTTTCCTGCTGTTTCAGCTTTCCTAAAATTGCTTGTCTCTTTCCCTCCTCCCCACCTTCCTTCACAGCTTGGCTTCTCAGTCCAACTTGCTCTTTGGCAGAGAGGAGGGCCTCTGCTGGTACTGTACTCTTTATACTTTAGACACACAGCTCCAGCAAGTCATTTTCCCAAAATATCTGCTGCTCAAAAGGATTCTCAAAAAAAAAGATTTGACACTTAACTGTTTTTTCTTTAATTAAAAGATATCTTAGTATGTGAAGAAATAAACAAAAATGGTTAATATGGGGGTGGTTGGCCACAACCAGTGTTAATTACTTGTAAGAGCCAATTAGTTTTAGGTAAATAAACTGAAAGAATACATGTTTTTTTTTTTATGTTTTTTAACAAAAATAGTCACACGGTCACGGTGCAGTTAATAATGCAGATACATCTTTATTTTGTTTGGTTTTAATTTAACTTCCTTCTGTTGACAAATTGTTTTGTTGTGTAGAAGGCTTAAGCATCAGTTACTAAAAGGTTAATTGCACAAACACGAATAAGAAACCCCGTGACAAGTTTGAGCTGAGTGAAAGTGTTTAGATGTCTGCTAGAAGCTTTGTTTGAATGCAGACACAAATATTATTGCATATTTTTTTAATTTAACTTTTATTTAATTTAAGAAATGACACAAAAAATCTAGTACAATAAATCTTTTATCATGAACTTTTTTTGTAAATTAAAAAAAACATATTTAAGGCAGATTTTATAGCTCTAAAATGTTTTTTTTATTCACTTAAAAGAAGTGAAAAGAACCCATGCCAAAGTCACTGATGCTGTTTCAAACTATCACCTTTGTGTTTGCAGTTTTGTTGTTGTACTTGTGCTTGTTTCTGTGGTCTTGAGCAAATTCCATATATTTCTTTAAAAAAGATTTAGAAAGCTCATTCATCTGTCCACGTTACACATGTCCACATTTTATTTGTCAATCCCAGATGCCTCTGAGTTCTGAACAAGTTTAACACAGACCTCCTATTTTGCACAGTAACATTTTAAGTAGCATTTGTGAATACAACTTTATATTGTGACCTTGACAAAGACTTTCCAAATTACTCCTTTGCCTATGTGGTTCTATTAGCTATTACTGAATTACAGTTCTTGAGTTAGTGCTGTTTGAATGGCTTATATCCTTGCTTTTTATGCACTGAAATTCCTCCAAATTCCATTAAATGCTCTAATAATATTATGAACTTTAGAGAAAGAAATATGCAAAACCTCTTCAGTCTTTTAGGAAGATTATTTGAACATTTTTTAAGTTTTCATACAGATCAGTAATCAATCTGTAGACCTTTTGTTCATCTCTCACCCCAAAATATTTGTGAATACTGGTTTTGTACCCAATAATGTCATTTTTTGGCATTGACTATTTTAAATAATATCATATTTTTAAACACTAAATAACCACTGTCTCATTTATTGATTCTTTTTTTTTAAAATTGTATTACAGACCTGAAATGCAAGACGTCATATGTAATAGATATGTTGATGAAACAAAACATGAAACGCCTAAAACTTTATTTTATTTTTTTATGTATGTATTTTTTTGTTTTTTAATTAAGGACTTAAATTAAAATTAACATTTAAAATTAAATGAACAGTCAGTGGCTGCTTACAAAACTCTATTGTATGAATGATGTAATAAGTATATACACCCAGTGTATCAGAAGTAGTAAAAAGTTTCTCAACTGCCCTGACCTGATCATTTATACTCTTATAGCACCTCTACAGAGGCTTGTTTCTATTTTAAAGTCCATTAACCCTGTAACAATACAAATACATGCAGTGATACGACAAAGATGATGTTCTCATTTTAAAGATAGATTACACCTGGCAGACTGAATCATTACATTTAGACCTATAATTAAAAAGCTGTTGATATTGCAGCTGAGCCACCTGCAGTTATTCTTGACTACCGCATTGCATTGCAAGAAATTCATGTTGGCTGCTGTCCAGTGCTTTCATATGCCAATATTTTCCCCAAAAGAGTAGACACTTACAAATAATTCCTGGGCTTATGTCTCTCATTTTTTAATAAAATAACAAATAATTTCTCAGCTTTATGTTGACAAAATTTTTCTGGAGCTAAAGAACACATTAGGATATTTTGATGCCTTTTCTGAAAACAATAGACATACTTATTTTATTGTTCAACTAAAGTATTAAAGTCTACTTTGTAGCTACAGTATCGCAGATTAACAACTGCCAGGAGAGAGACCTGCAGCACCATGATGCTGGCTTGTTTGAGACAAAGACAAGGAAGCAGAAAGTGGTAGCAATGAATTTTTGAACACAAATCAATGTTTTCTTTATTCAGTTTTTTTGTCAGTGGGTTTACATAGGCATGAATATTATCTGCTCATAAGTGAAGTCGAAGTCTGCAGGAATCCCAAATTGTGTGTCCTTTTAGCCAAGCATGAGTGGGTCTTTTTATGATTTTTAATGTGTAACTTTAGGTTTTCTTTTAAACATTAAAATGTTCAAATAAGGGACCATTTGAACTAACCAATGTTTTTATTATTATTATTATTATTATTATTATTATTATTATTATTATTATTAGCATCAAATATAAAACCCTTGCATAAGACATATTTATTGGAAAGTTGTTTTTTTTATAATTATTAGGCAGAAAAGCAGAGTATTTTGGGAATCACATCTGCAGCTCACCACTCCTTACTATAATCAATTGTCTGCTGCTGGCTATGCTCACTGTGTTGTTAGTGTTGGGGGGGTTAGCCCATTCGCTCTCACCTTCATCACTGTCACTGGCCTGCTGACTCGACCGTTTTCACTCGCCATAGCAACAGCACCCCAGTGGCACTCCCATCTATCTACCTGCACCAGCCTGAGCCACGACGTGCAGGTTTGATGAAGTGGGCACAGGAAGAGACGGACTGAGCCTCACTGCCATCGGGTTCTGTGTGTGTGTGTGTGTATGTGTGTGTGCATACTCGGGAGAAAAAGGAGCATTTGTATGTAGGACAGCAAGGGTGCACAACTTTAAGTGTGTGTGTCAGAAGGACGAAGACAGCGAGCACATTTAAGTGCCGCAGACCCAGATCGCCTGGAGGAAAGCTATCTTAAAGTCCCCTCTCAGTCTGCCAGTAATTGTGGGAATGTTAGAGATACAGTGCTGCAGATGGCTCATGATATGACATATTAGAAGCCACCCGAGGGGCGAAATTCAGTAATTGGGCGCTTCAAAATTCAGATCTATCATGTCATGCTGCAGGATAGGAGGAGATGGAACGCGCCCAATTCGAAAAATCATGTCTACACCGTCAACGGAACGAGCCACAGTGCAGCGTCAACACCCGGTGTCAGCCTTGGTGACAGGTCTGACTTCGCCTCCAGCCAGAAGAGGGGGTGAAGGCTGACTGTGAGGGTGGAGGGGCTGATCAAAAGGGCTGTGGCAGGTAGATGTGGAGAGGGTGACGCAGAGGAAAGCTTTTTGGCACACCATTTTCACCCCAAGCGTCTTGGAAAAGACGTGCGCTGAAATTATCATTAGTGCAGCTCAATCAAAAGCAGGAGTGTGTTCTTCAGGGCACGATCACACATCCACAACTTGTGAACATGTTTGTGCAAATCTTATCATATTTTAGAAACATTGTTAGAAAAAAGTAGAACTTATCTTCACTGAAGTGTTGATTTTAGCCCTCGTTAATTTGAATCAACTTTCCTGAGTTTACTTTTGGCCCACAAAGATCCGAAATGGAAATGAAACCCAGATAAACACTGTCAGCTGAGCCAGGGAGGGTTTTAGGTGATGTTATTGCATTCAATTAGTGATAATTCATGCTCCAGCAAAGTAATTGATCAACTTGTACTGTTTTTCTTTATCTCTTAGGCTGTTTATATTAAATGGATTATTTAATTTAGACAGTCTGGAGTATATTTAACTGGACCTAAAGTCACAGTCTCTCACAAGTAAATGCTGTAATGTGTTTGCTTGAATAGCAGTACCTTTTTTTGGTCAGAACTTTCGCTGTCAGAATGTCTCAGTTAAATCTTCCAAAACTTCATATTATTGCAACAATATGTAAAGAGCCGCATCTAATAAGTGCTTCGTGGAAGGAAACTATCTATTTAAAGTGTTATGTTGCTGAATGTTTAGGTGGAAGATGATTTTAGATGAAGAATTCCTGAATGGCAGTCTGAACTGTACTCCCAGTAAAAAGAGCAGGCGTATGTTGGAAGAAAGTGACAGTCAGCAGATTTTCTTGCCAAGATGATTGAACAGAACAGAAACTCACTCAGCACTGATGACCATATTTGGCTGTAAACGTTGACAAGCAAGTCCTGTGTTCACAAATGTATGGGCTGCATGGCTAACAATTCTGCTTCTTTGTGGCCTCAGATGTGGTTTTATGTGTCCTGTATGTCTGCTCTACATGTGCTGAGGTTCACCCAAGCCTATATTTGTCTGGCCTTGGTGTTTTTTGTACCTGAAAATGCTTAGCTTTTCTTTTACACATCCACTGTTTGTTTATCAGAATATTATCAGGCATCCAGTTGACCATTCCTTGGATCTTTACTGTTGACTGTTTTTCATCTCTGTAAAATTTTGTCTAAGCTTCTGTTTTTGCAAACTGTGACTGCACGTATAGTTTTGCAGTATTCTGCGGTCTTAACTCTTTATTCTTTTTTTTTTCCTCCAGGTCAGTGGGTCCAGTTCCTCAGAGCGCCACACTGACAGTCAACACAAACCCTAATGTCAACATCAAGTCCGAGCCCATATCACCAAACCGTGATCGCAGCACTCCCATTTCCATTGGTGGTGCAGGAGTGGGCGCAGGGGGTCAGATCCAGGGACAAGGTTTGATTTCAGTCGCCTACCCTGGTGCCCTGCGGGTGGAAGCAGGAGGCCAAGGCCGTTCACCCGTCGACAGCCTCAGCAGCAACGGTAGTTCGTTTGAGGGCAGCGACCGGGATGACATCCAGGGTCGAGGTGGGGGTACGGACTTCCACACCCAGGCAAGCGCCGGAGCTCAGCAGCCCACAATGGTCCTCCTGCGACCCTCTTCAGCTGAGCCTCAGGAGCAGGATGGGACAAATGTCAAGAGAATGAGATTGGATGCCTGGGTCACATAGAGATAGATGAATGGACACATGGAAGATGGAGATGTGTATTTGTGGCTTCTGTACATGCTCCCACCAGCCCCAGTCCGCCCCCCACCCACCGCCCCACCCCTCTTCTTGACTAAAATCACAGAATGAGACCATCATCGACCCAGTAATTACACAGGAAAGTCATTCATACAAAATACAAGCATGCAAACACACTCATGTTGCACCCTGGACACCGATGCTGAGTTGAAGGCAGTGTTCATTCACGTTTGTACTTCGATGTCCTCGAACTTGTAAACATGAAACCCCCCCCAGCAGGTTGAGCCATCAAACCAGGGATTACCCATCACCAGAAGAAAACAATGGACTTGATTCAGCTGCATTTAAATAGAAGTAAACAAAGGTTTTAATCAGGCATAATTTTGGCCACATGGACTACTATCTGACATCCTGACAGTTGCTGGCAGAGCAGACACACAAACCAGATTTGGTTTACCAGTGAGCCTTGGTGGGATTTGGATTGTGGTTGAAGATGTTGTCCCACCCTTGTGTCCTCACTGTTAATCTACAGTAAGTTTTGGTCAGACATGACAGTGCTGTGTTTAACAAGTGCCACTAAAAATATCCACATCATTTTGTACACATCTGCCCAGCCACAGTTGTGTTGCTCTTTCTCGTTCTAGTTTCTTGTTTCTTTTCCCAGAGCCTGAGCTTTTCTTTTTAGTTTTGTCCTTCTGTCTTGACTGTTTAAAGTTTGAATTCATTTTGGATTTGAATTTGAAGACACTAAAAGAAAAAAAAAAAGAAAACCCCCGTCTCTCTTCCCAACCATGCCGGCAGCTCTGTCAACAGGCCGGCTCTTTGGCCCTGTACAAGATTGACGACCCTCAGGTTGTTTTTTCAAGCGGAACCATGCAGTCTATCTGCAACACAAGGAATGGGATTTGTTGCTGAGGTAAAAGACTGCTTTTCTTTGAATCAGGGATGAGCTGCAACAGCTCAACGCCACGCTATACTCTTCATTTTCCCACATTGTGTTGACTACAGATGCTGAGAAAGGCTTGTGTGTTTGGTGTGTGTGTGTGTGTGTATACAGGTTTGTTACCTCAAATGTTTGTTTTTTGTTTGTTTGTTTTTTTAAGTGATTTGGACAAATGTTTGCTTTCAAGATTGTTCTTGAACACAACTGCAATGCACACAGCTGAAACTATTTTTATGATAGCTGATGTTCAAAGGGTGGGTGGAAGGGTGGGGGGGTGTATCATGTATATAAGCAATCTGTAACCTTTGTGGCTTTTGTGTGACAGGGAATAGGTGTTTTGAAGGTTGAAAAATAGGTCATATACAAGTATATATTTAAACAGCTTCAGACGGTTGCTGAGGCATCTTTGCATCTGGAGCAAGAGACTACAAGAAACGACAGGGATTGTATATAAATATACTATATGTTCGGCAGGATATCCCTTAACAAAGCAGAAAAAAGCAAATATTGATTCTCAGTGGATCGGTCTGTCTTTTTTAAATATTATTTATGCGTGTATATAAAGTGTAATATGTGGATGAGCCAAGAGAGGGCGCTGCAGAGGCAGATAGGGAAGTCGTGGTGGCTCGGACTGTTTTTGAGTGAGCAATGGTTAGGACTCTGTCACCGATGGAGTGCACTTTACCTTAACTCCCAACGCAGACACCTTACACACCTAATCTAAACACACACACACACACTATCACCAACACTCACACTGAACACACTAAGGTATGCCTGACGTACCTGGGTAGAAGTTCTCACAGTACAATAATAAGCAGAAATAAAACATTTTTAAACCCTACTTTATTTTAATCCTAATCATTAAGCATTATGGCCTCTGCTGCCTACTTTTGTGAACTGCCTGCTTAAAATGAATTTAATGTATTTCATTGACAAGAAAACCTACTTAAACACTTAGGCATCACATCTGTATTCTAAAGTAATTATTAAAATAATTACCCATTTTAAAAATTGGAAAATGGATTAAACATTTTCCTTTTCTCCTGTGCAAATGGCTAAAATGTATAATTTATGGAGAAAAATTAGATTTCCAAACTACAAGTCATATTTGTTTCTGTTTAATAAGAAGATATTAGGATTTTTTTTTTACATTCACCAACAGCTTCTTCTGTTCAAAATGAACAGAAACCAAAGCTCATTGATGAGTTTTGTTGTTTTACAGCAGATGATGATTATTACCCATCAGGTATTTTTGTGTCAAACAGAAGTGTTGAATATTTGAAGTTCGGTTTAAATAAAAATCCCAGTTATCTTAGAAACACATGGCAGTCACACTTTAATTCACACACTCACACACAAAGAGACAATTTATAAAAGATTAAGCAAGCCAAGGAAGTTTCCCACCCCCTTCTTTCTTTAGATATTTACCTTGATTCCTGTTATTAAAAGCCATGTATCTATATTTAAGGACCTCTCCTTCGCCTGTCACTGGTTGGCTGTAGTTTTATATCATGGAGAGTTTTGAATAAGACTATGAAGGAAGAATGATGTGAAGGATGTCATTTTTTTTACTCTATAAAAGTGTCAAGTGGTGATTTAGGGCTTAGTGGGTAGATTTTTCAAACCGTGGTGGTCAAAAAGTGGAACTTTGTGATTTAATTTTTTCCTAAAAGCACTCAGCCTGCATCCATTTGCGTCTGAAAAGCACTGGAGGCAGAGTTTGGGTATCGTTGGATCTTAAGCCGGAAGTTTCAAAGCGATTCTTGATCTTTTAATGACTACCTCCCAAATCCTACACAGACTTGTCGACTTTGGGCTTTACCACATCCAACCACTGCATCCTTCTCATGGGCAGGCCTTCGTCACCTCCTCCTCACCCCTCATCAATCATTCACTTTGGTTTTATGTATTTTTCGGAGGCTTAGTCTCAAAGCCACACAAACACACACATACATGCATGCACACTTCATCACACACTCCTCTTCGGTTTGCTCCATCCAGATAGTGGGTCTCAGCGCTGAGATGAATTTAAATTAGTCTGGGGTCATTTTCCACGGGTAACACGAGCACCCCGGCTGCACTCTTACTCTTTCTTACACTCGCAGCTTCATCTCACACTACTTAGTTTATAAGTAATTTCTCGTTTTCTCTATCTCAGTGTGTCACTCACTCACACACCCTCATCCTCTCTGTGACGAGTCTCAGTGTCAATAATGCTTTTCTGAGCATGTGGCAGAGTGGATGTAAATCCCCAGAGTTTAAAGATTTGAGACTGTTGTGTCCTGAGCGTTGAACAAAATAAACAGAAGTAATAATTAGACCCCATTTCATTCAGCAAGAAGATTTGTTTGTCAGTGGACCGATGAGAACTCTTCGTAGAACAGCAGTAAGGGTCACTGTAATCATAAAACAAAAAGACAATCCTGCTGGGAAACCGTTCCAAGGACTTAGGTCCCCCTTGATAAAGCAATTTAAAAAAACTCCTGTAAAATGATGTTTTGAAGTCTCGCTCACTTTCCAGTGTTAATTTGTGCTGGTGACAGTCTGTTTTAATAGTTTTCTGAGACTTTATATTATTATTATCACTATGATCACCATTACCACAGCCTTCACTGGTGGTACATGTCATGAGATAGAAATCTGCATTTCTTTGTGTATGTTTTGTTTTATTTGGAAGTTGATTTTATCATATGAAAATATCTTATAAATATATATTTTTGCTTTCTCTTTTCTGGGTTTGTTTTCTTGAAAAAAAAGGGTGTTACTAGCTGCACGATTTTTTTGTTTGTTTTTTGTTTGTTTTTTTGTTGTTTTTTTTTTGACTTGACACAACACAAGCTTAGTGATGTTATAATCAGTGTGGATAGAGGCGACGAACTGCTTCAGCGCTGCAACGTTCAAACCTCTCAGTCCACACATGGTAACATGGAGGGGGGAATTATGAGAGGCAGCAAAGACACGTCTAACTTATTTCTGACTAGACACAATGATGTCAATGCATGACCGTTTTAAAACAAGAGAAAGTGAATCATGTTATAGGAAATACAATGTAATATTGTCACAAATACACATCACGCAGGTCGACATTTAAGTAAAAAATAATTGAAGTAAAAGTTTTAAGTAAATTATAGCTAATATATTGTGTTTGGCTAGTCAGCTTTTTTGTTGTAAAGATAATTTTGTTGTTTTTTGGAGAATGATATACAATTTGTGTATATTTTCATAAATAAAGTATGCACTGATGTTATTACAAATTCTATACTGCTTTTACAAAAAAAAGTGTTTGTTATTGTACCAAAGTATCCATTGGTCCCTGCTTACCCTCCTCCCGTTTTTGCGTATGTTTTACTGTATTTTATATATTAAATAGACAAGTTGACCTAAAATGTGAGTTTGTTATTTCTTCTTAGCTTCTTCCTGCACTGCTATAATGTGTCCACTAGAGGGCACTGCCATGTTTGCTTCTGAAGGGCTGACAATGTTCCCTCCCTACACGAACACACACACTCAGGGAAATGTTTATTACTGGGTTTTTTCAACTTTTTATTTCAAATTTTTTGACAAGTGTTATTTTTTCTGACCTTGCTGACTCACTGAGCCACTGTAACTTCAGATCAATGAAACATGACATTTTATCCCCTCTGAGTGGAAATAAAGTCTGAACCTCAACTCAGTTTTAAAGTGAGGGTGAGACTTTAACCAAGCTGTGCATCAAAGAATGCCCACTCTTCTTTACAAGCAGCACTGTAAATAATAGTGGGCCACAATGATGTAAGAGATTTATAAGGTTATAAAGTAGAGGATTATTTCAAGTTATTGCAGCTAAAGGTGATTCTTCAGGAAACTGAGTCATGTCATTTACATGCTGTCTGCATTTTGGGGTCATTTCTGTTAAAATACACAATGGATGATGCCATTTTTCCTCATTTATTGGAAACTTTTTTTAAACAAGTGGCTAACAGAAAAAAAAACAAAAAAACTTTAAGGTACTCTTTGGAGTCACAGTTTGCTGTGGGTGGTTTTTATTGGCCACTTTCCACTTATATGCCACTTTTCTTGTTTGTTTGTTTTTTTTTTTCTCAAAATCCTCCCGTGGCCTTCAGGTCAAATTGACCCAAAGTTATAAAAGCTTCTCTACTTCCCTTTGTCTCTCTCTATTTTGAGGGCTGTCTGTCTGTCTGTTAGTTATTTTTGGCCTTTTTTTTATTTTATTTTTCTGTTTTTTGATATTGACACACATCTTTTTAATGTATTTAATCCTCGGTGATAAGTGCAGGCTGAACATATTTAATGGACTGACTGATAACTTCTCATCCAGCCCAACCCAGGTCTGTCTGAGCTGACCACAGGTTGGCATCCGGTGCAGTCAGCTGGTTCCAGGACAGTTGTTGAGCTCATTCCTCAGAGAAACACTCACACTTACACCCTCCAGGCTCAACATACCACTGAGACAGCTGAGTGAAAAGTCATGCCGGACAGCTTGGACATTGTCTTCTGGACATACCCACCCTGTTTCCTGCTGCTGAGTGTGGATGGCAGCCATTTCCTGGGGGGTGATCCTGCCATCCCACTCTTTACCATCCTGTTTTCCCCTTGATTCAGACACCTGAGACATAAATCTATGAGATTAGCTTCATATCTGTTGCTGTTTTGGGACTGCGTGATGTGGAAGCTTTGAGACACAACAGTGGAGGATCGGATGTTTCTGATATTCTTCCTCTGAATCACCCTGATCTCTGTGCCTGTGGGCGTGGTCTGTCTGCATCTAATTTAATTTCTCCATCCTGATTGAATTACTGTGTGGGCATCTGCTGACAAACACACACAGACCCAAACTAGTGGAAGAACCAAGCTACACTGACCTTTAAATTCTGATGTTGGCTGTTGTAAAACAGAGAAAATCATCTTATGAAAACATCCTTGTTTTACTTTGAGTCATTCTGTCTATTGAGCAAAAGGTGAAACATAAACCACCATCTATGATGAAAGGATTTTGTAAATCCACACCTTTGATAGTATTTATCAATCATTCATGGATGTAATTTTATACATTTGTTGTATTACTGAGATTTCTCTAACACCCAGCACTGTTGCATGATGTTTTTTTTTTTATATAAAACAAGGGTTAAACCTTTAGTTTCACCTAAAACTCATGAACAATGTGATGTGTGAGACTGCAGTAGCTTTTGTCAGTGTGAGTATGAACACAAATATTCAGGCCATACAGGTTCCTAAGATTATCCTCTCAGATGATCAGAGTTTAAATGCTTTATTCGTGGATCACTGCTGTGGTCTCCCTCATCTCTGATGACTAATAACTTGCAGCTGTTATTAGCAGATTGCACACTGCAGTGCAACCCCTGTTCTATTTTAATGCATCCCTTTGACTGGTGGTTTGATTGGCAGGATTTGATGGTGGTTCTTCAAAGTCACATGCTTGTCCATACAAGGACAAATACTGCGGCGTGAATGGGGCAGAGCGGTCCTGTGATGCAGCTGCACATGATGCAGATAGTTGGAAACAGCAGGCAGCAAGGATCAGCAACAATTCAATAATGTCCCACTATGGAGATGAGCAGTTTTGTCTTTGTTGTGGTTAGATCATTACTCTCTTTTGTCATCTTGCAAAAAATTAAGCGCCTTTACTTTCTATATAGAAATAAGAGAATCAAAGTTAGTAATTGAAACCTTTTTTCAAAGCCTGTGGTTAAGTGGAAGTGAAGGCTTTGTTGGCATTGAAAAAGAATGCTACTGCTACTGATTTGAGCACACTTGCTTTAATTTTATTGTAAGATTGTTGCACACAGAATGGCTGTTCCATGTAGTGGACTTTATAGAATAAGCACCAGTGAATAAGCTTGTTAACTTACCATAACCCTATTGTAAAGCCCCCTGTAGTTTTGCTTTTCGTACAATTCTAAGAATAATTGAATGTGATTGATTGTAGGAATATCATTCAGGACCATAAAACTGGTACCATGAATGTTGATTGGTGCTTTTCTCTTGCAGCTCTTATGTTTCTCCATATTAACTGACCTGAGGTAGACATAGAAAAAGGAAAAGTTGATACACCTCCCCCCCTCCTCAGTCCAGTGCTGCGGTTTCTCCATCAATCACCTATAACACGGGGAGTAAATCAATAGAGATGGATGATAGACGGCAGATGGCCTTCAGAGTGTGTATATGTGCACACATTCACAAAGTGATAAAAGAGGTGTAGGTCTTTGTAAATGCACTTTTAGTAACACACCTCCCCCATGACCAATAGATATTGGTTATAGCTGGACCAATGGACACCGGCCTTAGGGATTTCTGACTTTTTTTTTTTTTTAGATGGAAGTCTTTCTTGATCAAAGAATTGTTGCAAATGACTGTGAAGTAAGAAAAAAAAAACATTATTGCCACCTAAATTGGCTGAAGTTAAAAAAAGACCAGACAAATAAAGATATATTTCAGCTGGTCGTGTTGTTCACACAGAACAAGTTCAGATTTTGCTGATAAGTTTCATCAAACATAATAATACTTCATTAACTGCTTTGCCAAGTTTTGTTGTAACCTGGGAGCTTGTTAGTAAAAACCTGGCATGCAATAAACATGTCAACGAATATCGATATAAACTCAGCAACAAGGTTTTAAGTTGCCAAAGGAAATAATGATTCATGTGACCATGAAGAGAAACATCCCAGGTGGTTAATTAGTTGTGCCAAATGTCTAAAAGTCTGTGTGCTAAGCCAGCCTTACTTTAACTATGTTATTACTTGTATATCCCAAAAGTAATTATTCTCTTGGTAGACTCTATATTGTTATTAGGAGGCCACATTGGTTCAGTATTTTTTAACTCCTTACAAAAAACCTTTTGTAACAGATTAGTAATTATAGACATAGTCACAGTAACAAATCATGTGGTTCACATTTTTTTAGTTATTTCGCTTCTCTTAAAAAAAGTAAATATTTTTTTCTAACCACAATCAGTAATTTTAAAGTGTTTTTATGGGTCAAAATGTTCTATTGATTAGAGATAATGAGCATGCCAGTCAGCTGTCGTAATGGCATTCTTGCGATTCAGCATTGTGACACTGAATGCAACCATCTGCAGTTCTCTCCCTCACTTAATGTCCCACCAAGAAGATTTGGTCACAAAGGAGGTGAGCACGCACTGAAACAGCAATCATTGTTCAGTAAACTGACTGAAAGACGGGGAGGAGGGTGTTAGGCTGGAAATGCATGAAGAAGAGGTGAAGTCACATTGTTTGTACCTTTTCTCACAGATTGGATGAATGCTTGTTGAAAACCCTGGTGGGACTTTGTCGACTCGCCTGCAGCAAGGTCAGTCAAACGGGCATGTTGCCAAGTCCAAGAACACACAAACACACACCCACAGACCTTCACAGCTTTTCATAGTGCAAACCCCAAAGGAAGGATAGTTGGATGCTACTGGAAAGCTGCGAGCAGCTGCTTTCTTCACCTTCTGTCAAAGATACAACTGTTCTCTGAGTCAAAGAGAAACTGTAGTTTTAGAAGTCTCTTATCCTTTCTCTAACAAGTTATTTTGTCTTTTCTTTTTTAAATAACAGACATTTATAATGTTTTCATCATCAGCTTTCTTCTGTTGGTACTCATTTTTGTATTTTATATATCATCCGTCCAGCCATCCATCCATTTCCTTTACCTGTGTTTCCATTCAGGGTCACAGGGGAGCTGGTGCCTATCTCCAGAGGTCATTGTTTGAGACGCAGTGTACACACCAGACAGCTCCCAGGTCTATCACAAGGCATTTTGCTGGTTTTTAGTATCAGTTTTGCATTGTGCAAAAAATATAAATCCTGCATTCTGGGGCTGAATTACTGATCAATATTCTTTTTTTCAGTACTCCACAAAACACACAGTTAATAGATTATTCTATCAGAATGATTACAAATTTCTTAATAATTAATTTAATAAAACAAATGAATAAATAATTCAATGAAATGCATGGATGCATACCACAGACAAAACAAGACTCAAAGATTTCAAACAAGACACAAAGCATATGAAGAGTCTACATTTTATTTTCTACTGTAAATGATTAAATAGACTGTTGGGGGGTAACTAGTTGATTTGGGAGAACCAATCAACTATTCAGTCTACATATGTAAAACATGCAAAGACAAGTGAATCTTTACCTAATGATGTAAAACAGTCACAGTGAAATAGCAGCTCTACAAGGACTCCTACCATCCTGGTCTTATTGATTTCTGTTAGCCAGCAAAATCCGATTTGGCACTCATCAATAACTGCTTTGACTTTCAAATGATTTGCTTTGTTCTTTCTTTATACTTTTCCTTCATGCAAACAAGCCCAATCTTCTTCTATAACATGCACTCTAAAAGACTGAAAATTCTGGACAATAATGAAGAAAGAAATTGTTGGTAAATATGTCCGTTTAAGAAAAGAAATCAGATCTGTGTTGCAATAGTTGGCACATTGGACATCTTGTAGAAATGCACCAAAAATGTCTTTGGTTTTAATGTGAACATATCCTACAGGAACACAAGTTCTCTCCTGACAAATACATTTTGTATCTAAAAGCTAATTTAACCCTAACTCATCACTATATTAGACGGGTTCTTCTCCAGATGACCATGACTCCGCCTCAGCTTCAGATTCTTCAGAATGGACCAACATTTTCTTCACTTCCACATGCGTCTGTTCCTGTTCTTCCACGGCACCCGTGGCTTTAGGTGAGTCAACCTCTGATTTGCAGTTTCCATTAATCACATTTGAGTTTTCCAAATTCCCCCAAACCTTGTTGTCAGCAAATTCTTCATTCTGATTAGTTTGCTCAACTGCTTCATTACAGGCATCCTCTGGTTCATAAGTGGCTCCGCTCTCCAAGGAAGACACCCAGAAATCATTCTTTACATCAGAAGGGAAGAGGCTATGATGGAGGCTGCTATCTGTTACATCTTTCACTATGAAGATGTCATCTTCACTGAGTACACTGTCAGGGAACATTTCAACAGGCTCTTCTTGATAAGTTAAAACATCATCATCAGCTAATTCTGGCATGTTTTCATAGTTTTCATCATGTTTGGTTTGATCTCTGACTTCTAACACTTGTGCTGGCTTTTCTAAAACTTCCCATTCAGCTGTTTCTGCAGGAAACCTGTGGAAGTCTTCAACATCCTCAATGACATTTTCTTGACAATCTTTGGGTGTTTCTTCAGGTAGGACCTCTGTGACCTCTGGGGCAGCAGGTACATCATGTAGGTCTGTTTGATCTGCTTTCACCAGTACCACAGAGTTTGGATCCTCTGGGTTGTTTGTGTCTTCCATATCTTCCATTTCAGGTCTGTTGATGAAATCAGTAAAGCCAGAATGATCTTCCGTTATGTCAGCATCAGGTGCCACGTAGATATTGTTTTCACCCTCTTCCTCTTCTTTCTCTGGCTTGTCCATGGTTTCTTGATCTCCGTCTTGGACTTCCTCTTCAGTTATAGTGTTTGATGGATATGTCACTGCATATGGATCACTAAACATTTGGTTGTCTAAAGCTTGATCTAGAGTTGATGATATGTGTTCATGGTTTTCACTCATTCCAGGCTCACAGGAAGACGAGCCATCTGTTTTTTCTTTTTTAGGCTCTACCTGCTCATTCACCTCCTCAACAAACTTGTCATCCATTTGTAAGATCTCTTCACTGATTTGTTGCTGTGCAGAATGAACACTGTATCTGTCTGTCGACACATTTTCTAATTCCTGTTCCAAGAGTTTGTCTGTCGCCAACTCCTTGTCATAGTCTACATCAGTGTGTACAATGGCTCCCATTAGCTCTTCAGCTTCATTTTCTCCATCAGTCACCACTGTAACATGCTCACTTACTACTGTACCTTGGCTAACATCCCTGTCTTCAACATGAATGTATCCCAGATTATAGTCCTCATCTATTGTTTCCTCTTCAACTTCCTCACACAGATCTTCCATAGTACCAAATGTCTTTGACTTGCCATCACTCCATGTTCCCATTCCTGCCTCATCCATCTTTTTTTCCTGCTCACCTTCGCTGGACTCACTTTCATCAATGTGTGATGCTTGAGTATTGGCATCAGTGTCGTCACTTTTGTATCGAATCAAGGGACGAGTGTCAGCAAGAGTGTTTTCCTGAGCATAGCTGTCACTCTCCAGCTCCGTCCTCCATGACACAGAGACATTCTGAGAGTCCTCTTCATCATTTTCCTCTTCTTTGTTAGGAGATGAAGTATGTCCTGGGTCCAGTGTAGTATCTTGTCCTTCATCTACTTGCATTAGCATCATCGAAGAGGTCAAATTGTCAATCTGAAGAGCTTCTATGTTCTCTTCCTCTGGTTCTTTTGCTGATATGTCTTCCTCTGGCTCAGCATGTTGCTTTTTTTCTTCATTTTTTACTTCATCATCTGTCCTTACATTGACTTTCCTCTCTATGACACTGTCCCATGTATCCATCTCTTCTCCATCTGGGTACAACTTATCCTCAACTTCCTTTCCATTTGTTCCTACCATAGAACTGCTCGATTCTTGTTTTATCGGCACAAAATGATTGTTTGAAATGTTTTCATCTGTATTGTGATCTGCTTCTTGGTTAAAAACTGTTTCTATGGATTCACATTCGGATTCGAGACTGCTTGGTCTGGATTCAAAGATTGGTTCAATGATGGCTTCGGTTTCAGAATCTGATGTGTCCCCTTGCACATGCTCTAACTCTTCATCGACATGCTGTATCCTCATGGAGGCACCATCTTCAGCCTGTGACTGTAGCACATCTTCTTTTTCACTTTTTACCTCAAAGGCCACCTGTTCCAGTTCATCCGAGACTGGGTTGAGTTCTTCTGTCTCTTGAAAACTGCGCAATGTAAGGCTTGGTGTTGTGAAGTCATAGAGATCAGCTTCATCATCTAAAGGTGGCTCATTTCTGAGGCCAGACTCAACCTTCTGACTAACAACTGACTCAGTCACTATTTGTTCCTCAGCAAGTTCAACATCAGCAATGTTCCTCTTCTCTTCAACATGTGCCTCTTGCTCATTAGAAGGCAATAAAGGCTCTGCATCTGTGACTTTCTCATGCTCCTCCTGTGATCTAAAGTTTTTAGCATCTTTATCCTGAACACTTTTTGGATAACAGCTGTCTAATGTTACTGATTTTATTGTATCTGTCTCTGCAAGTTTACTTGAGAATTTTGGGGTTTCATTTAAAGTTGCAGGTTTTGTACTCCTGACTTGTGTGGCCATTCCTTTGGATCCGGTTATGCTGAGGACAGATGAGGGGGAAGAGGTCTTGAAGCTAGCAGACAGCTGGGTCTGGTAATTCTTTTTAACCCCATGAGGTCTCAAGACTGCATCTGTGGAAAAGAGAACTCATGAATAAACAATGAACTAAGCTACTGTAATAATTATGACATGTACAGATGCCTCATGAACATATGGAGATTAAATTAAAGAAACCTTATCACTTCAGAAATTCTACAAAATATTATATATTGTGAGACATCTGATATTCCCATAGAATACTGACTGGTGTGATGGAATAAATAAGGGGACTCTACATCACTAAAGCATTATTAAAATGCATGTTCTCAAGTCAGTTTGAACACTAATGGGGAGATATTGATCGTCATTTCCTTTCATTGCAGTCCAGGATATGGGAAAGCAAAGGCGTACAACTCAATAACCAGTGGGGAATTTGGTGGCTAATATTACAGGACCCAAAGTGCCTACCTCAGCCCCCTTCTTCAAACCATCACCCCACCACTAGTCTCCAGTAAGACAAATTCGATTACAATCCCCATCAAACATGCCTCCCACTCAGAGGAGCTTTTACTTAGACAAAGTGAAATGATACTTTGAGAAAAAGGGAGTATCAAAGTACATGGAGGAATAGATTCATGTGACAGATCACAGCATCAGTAAAATGACAGCCATAATGCCTATTCTTTACTTTGATTACCTCTGATGGAAATATTTCTTGGCTTCTGTGACAAAGTCACGTCTGTCCCGAGGCCTTCACTGTCCAGCAGAGCCCTGTGGAAACAAACAACATGAGAAAAATTTAATTCTAAAGTTGCTCAGCTTTTAACACACATGAACAATGTGAAGTTTAAAGATTTGGTGGAGCCTTAAAGTAGTGAATGCTGACGTGATGCTGCACACAGAGCTGTGGGTGGGAAGAGGAGTGCTGCTCTGGAGCAGCAGCACACTGAGATCTGTTGTTATGGTAATGAAGGAAAGGCCCCATCTATTGAGGAGCCATCTGCAGTGCACAAACCTCTACCATCAATTCCTTCTCACCACACACACACACACACACTCACACTCACACAAAGCCACAAATGACAGCAGATATTGCAAGCAGCTCATGCAGCACTAATACAATTGTTTCTATTCACACATGTGGATCACCACAGCCTCCATTCCTGCACATATTATCAGCTACATTGATCCAATTTATTCAAAATATAAAAAGGCATTGTTGAAATAAAATTAATTATAACAAAAGCTTCACATAAACTAAATGATTTTGAGATTTGTCCTCTAGTCATGTCCTCTCCCCACCTGCTCCCCTGTGCTGTTACTCTAGACTCCCATAGCTCATAAATCGGTAGCTTCTCACAGAAAAGAGCAAAGGGTCAATACTCTGAGGAGGGGGGAGAAAGGAGACACTACTATAGAACTATATAATGGATATGTTACTCTGTTCAAGACATGAGATGCTGATGTTAGAATGACGCCAGTCCAGACGGCTGTTCTTGCTGCAGACAGCTCTTTATCAGCTTCTCATTCTGATGTATGTGTTTGTTTCCGAGCAGCAGCTTCTGAATGTGTTTAAGCTGTTGTGTAAACCACAGTAGAAGTTGGGTATAATACTGTCCTGTTATCCAACAATTATATACATATATATATATATATATATATATATATATATATATATATATATATATATATATATATATTAGTTAAATAAATTTCAAATTCATTACATATACTAAATGAACAAGTGAATCGGTTTCAAGTTCCCAGAGCAAAGTACTAGTCCTTAAATACCTTATTTGCTGTCAAAACCCCAAAGATGTTTATTTTACAAAAGTAATAAAAATGAAGATTCAAGCAGCATGGTAGAATTAAAATTGTTTAAAAGGCAACATGCAAAAGTTTAAAGGTATTTATTGCAGAGTATTAAATCAAACATAAAAACAGCATCAAGAGCTATATCAAATGGTGCTGTTTAAACGAGTTTACTCCAGTCGTTTTCCAGATATATTGAATTCAATTCTGAAATGCACACTCGTTGCAAAGAAATCCATCAGCTGAATCTGCCAAAAAACACATGGAAGCTGGAGTCATAAAACCAACCTACTTAGGATTGGCCATAATCTGAGTAGGTAAACAAATATGGTAGACAAATTTATTGTTTGACCTATTTTCAGTCACTTTGGTTCTTACGATAGGCAAAGAAATTCACATGGTAGTTGGCATCTGGTCACAAATTTTGCTCAGAAATTTTTCTAATTTAAAAACACATAAACCATCCATGAGAAAAATATTGTGCAAATTTTGTTTTTTGTCTTTCTGATAATTTTTTTCAATAATCCTGAGCAGCGCTCTGGTCTGTGTACCTGTACGTTGTTACTTCCAGGCAGAGTGACATCTTCAGCTGCAACAGGCCACGGTTCTCCTGGAGGAGGTGATCAATTTGCTGGGCCAGCTCTGCCTTCTCCATCTCCAAATCCTCTAAGTGCTCCTACACAAACAGGAAGTCAAACAGGAAAAGGAAGCAGGTAAAAACAATAACCTAACACTTTTTGTGCAGTTTACCATGAAAATAAGCCGACTGTTTTGCTGTCAGTCATACTCTGTGGTTTGAAGAACAAAAGAATTCAGAGTAGTAAAAACCACACAAATTAACATTTCAAATCCAACCTGCCACATTAACATTTTAAAAGATCCATCCTTGTTTTAGAACTGACAAAAACTTCTGAGCTTCAGGTACAACACTACTCAGATCTCACAGTGACTCAGAACTAATTCCAACAACCCCAATCCTGAAATATGTACCTCTCATTTGCTTTCATACCCAAATGTTATTATTGCATCAGAATTTTAAATGAGCCAAGAGATCACAGCTCCCTGAAAGAGGAGCTCAACAAAGCTGTGTTAAGGCCCTTTTTTCCTGACATTTATGTAATAAAACATGTTTGAATATTATGTGTAAAAGTTTTCCTTAAAATGCAGTGTACAAATTTCTCCGGCACTTGATAAAATCAGATGAATTTGCTTTCAACAGTAGATGTGCCTAAACTACAGTTTGTCTGACCTCAGGTCTGAAGCTATTACTTTTGAAGTGTTCACACTGAGCTGTGGCTTGTTATTTCTTTATCCTCAGCTAAAAAATTTTGTTGTTTCACATTTTAACCAAACTAATTACACATTGCCTGGACAGTCAGTGCTAACTTCATGGGGACTGCTCGGAATCAAGTCAGGTCCCCAACTTGCTAGTTTTCCGAAACCTCAAAAGAATAGACTATTTATAGGATCTGACTTTACCAATAATACTTTATGCTTTGAAAAGCTCTCTGAAGTAAAACTGCATACTGACTTACAAAAATGGTCTTTTGTTATAACAAAGTTATATCAACATATCATCTGTTTAACACTGCCATAAATCTTATTATTGCGTAATAACCTATTAGGATTTGTGGTACCTAAGAAGTAAATGGTCTTTTTTTACCTTAATCTGAGAATCTTCATGTGATCTTAATTAGTAAATATTCTTTAATTATATCTATCTGCCAAAGAAAAACTTGAAAAATAAACTAATGAGTCAAGATCAATGTTACTGTTTATACCATTTTCATTGCAGTGGCAGCAAGAGGCTACTTACCTGGAGGTGTTGGATCTCCTGGTAATGTTCCTCTCTGCGTTGGGCTACAGTCTTCTCCAGATTCAGCCTCACATCCTGAGATGAAGCGATCTCTTTCTCCAGGGTTTGAAGCTTCAATTGGCTCTCATGTTTCTCCTGGTAAACGTGATTCAAACGGCTCCTGGCCTGATCGAGTGACTCCTCTAACCGAGCTAACTGGCCCTGATAGGCCCCTGCAGCCTCCTGCCACGCTCTGGTTGCCCTCTGGGAAAACTCGTGCCCCATCCTGAGGAGGTCTGGTGTCTGGTTGGCTCTTTTAGCCCGAGTTAGCGGCATTGTGGCATTGGATTGGATTACTGTGGCCTCCAAATGAGCCACTTCTTCCTCATGGGTTTGAATGAGAAGTCCCATTTCATGCTCCAGCTGATTGACCTTCTCCCTGAGCCAGATCTGTGCCCTTTCTTCCTCCTGCAGCTCCTTTCTGCTTTGCTCCAGCTTTGATTTGACTATCACTTTGGCCTGAGCTTCCCTCTGTCTTTGCAGCTCTAAGGCTTGGAGCTCCTCGTTCATCTTCTCCACTTCCAGCTCTGTGAGGACCCTCTCCCTCCAGACTGCATCCACTTCCAGCCTCGCCTGCTGCAGCTCTTCTTCTAAGCCTCTCCTACGTGTCAGGGCCCCCTGATTGTTGTGTCTCAGAGCTTTGATCTCATTTGCAAGCTGCTCATTTTCCTCCTCTAGAAGTTTGACCCGATTCAGGTAGGTTTCCAGGCGTCTGTTCAGGTTCAGCATCTGTTGCTTCTCCTCACCGAGATGGTTTGGGTGAAAGATTTTGTGCACACTTTGAAACTCCATGTCAGTATTGGAAAAGAAAAAAGACCAAAGCGTCACTCAGAAGTGCACAGATTAGGATTTGGCAGTCGGCTGTGTCTCTGTTTCCAGGCCTGAGTCAGCATGTGGGGTTTTCTTGTGTGTGAGGGAAGCTCCCGTGAGGCTCTGGTGGTGTGACTGCCAGCAAGAGACTCTCCTTTTCATACTGGGCTTAATGAAAGGGGCTGGGCACTTGGACATGAGGGGAGGAGGAATAGAGAGGGAGGAGACTGGAAGCTGGAGAGGGAGGAGGGATGCCGAGGGAGGGAGGGAGATGAGGGAAAATATTGAAGATGAGATGGAGAGCTGTGATAAGAAGAGAGAAGTAGATGGGAAAGAGCAGGCAGGGCCAGTGATGCAATTTACAAGATTAACTCTTTCCCAGCTGGTACTTTTTCCAGTTTAAGATCCAACTTTAAACGTGTGATTGACAGGATGTCGAGCGCTTCTTTTTTATTTGCTGTTTTGGCTTATTTTTGCCCAAAGGAAAAAAATAATTGCCCATCAACAAAAAATAATCAAAGTCACCAATTCCGTATTGGGTCACGACTCTGTAGTGTTGTTTTAAGATATATTTCAACTGAATAAAATCTGTTGTTTTACTTGAGTTAACATTATCTTAAAGCTAGAAATGAAAAAAATGACATGCAGTTTTGTTTAAAGGGCCTTGAACTATTATTTACTTAAACACTTACAATGGAGTTTGGCTCCTTTTAAGAAATATTTATTTAAAAGCTACATTGACCATTAATTTAACGTCTCACATACTGTACAAATACAAGAAATCCAGTCTCTAAATGTATCCGTTTTTAGTAAGCTACTGTCTTAAAACTTCCTGAACTATAAAAGTAATATTTGACAGGATTGCTGTGTGAGTACATCCAGTAACTGGTAACAAAATACAACTTCATGCTGCTCTATGTCAATATTTCAAAGAGTCGGAGTTAAAAAAAACCCAAACTAAGACACATTATCCAAACATCCTTTGCAAAACTTTGGATTCCTAATCAACCTAAAAGCAGTTTATATTCTTTTTTCTAAAAAATATGTCCATGCTACATGAAGATGTGGAGTAAAGATCATATTTTTAGATGCAACACAAATGATCTGTTAGCCAAAAGCAGAAGTCTGACACTGAGAGAGGCTGAGAAAGAGCTACTGTGTTATTGATTACACTTCTCTGTTCAAGCCCTCAGACGCTGTTGTATTCCTGTCTACAAGTCATCAAATTAAACAAATAAAACTGGATGTTAGCTACGCTTCAGTGGTTTTCAAATCTTAAAACCAACCACAGTTAGAAATGTACATTTTATGCTTGTGCATGAAGAAAGGAAATTGTACAACTAATTTTCTATAAAAGTGAATCTTTGTTAATGAGAGAATCCTCCGGTGACAGGTTGAATGTTTTTAAGTAACGTTTTAGACCATTCGTCAGTACTGGATAGAGAAAAATAATGCCTGTGTAAATTGAAAAAATAAGAAATAAAAATCCACCTTCCTAAAACCAGTGAAGGCTTTAACGAGAACAGACTGGAATGGGAAAATTATTTAGTGACTTTATTATGGGATTTAGCTAGCTCTGCTAACTATAATACTGTATACTGTACTACCAAACAGTCCAATAAGAGGTCCAGTCTTTGTTCAGCTTCAGCACAGTTTGTCTTACCTACTCACAACACACAAGCTGTGGATGAGTTCGCAGGCTCATTTTCTCACATGCGAGGTGGTATTTTCTACCAAAAGCAGAAGTTCTAAACATTCAGAGCTGTTAAAGACAGACTTGTCACAGAGGAAACATCTACTTCTCCTGCGTGATGCTCTGTTGCTCAAGGTAAGCGGTATTTCTGTCTGTCACATCAAATTTCTCAGCAGGACTGTAAAGATGTCTGAGGAGGAGGTTAGCTATGCTTCAGTGGTTTGTAAAAATGAGGTAAAATCCCAATCAAAAGGAAAGTTCATGTTTAAGTTATGAATGAATGAAGCTATCTAAAAATACTTAGAACTGTAGCTTCCAACAAGAAATATTTTTATTTCAATTAACAAGTCAGTAACTTGACGTTACTAACAAGTCAGTAACGTGTGAATGTCAAACACTGACAATTTAATTAAATAAAGGGAAGTAAAGTTTCTGCTGATCTGGTGTGGCATATGAACATTATAAATAAAAAATAAGCTTTGAATGATATTATCAGGATTGCTTAAGGGTTTGCAAGATTTTTGTGGGGGTTTTTTTACCTGAGAAATCTATAGCAATGCTTTGAGAGTTATTTTCACTCAGTTGTGTGGATATATTTTTTTATCAATCCTATAACTTTGTCTTGAATGCATTTATAGAAAATAAAATAGCTTTGATTTTTTTAGTTTAATGGTTTAGAATCCAACAGGAAAAGAATGGAGAATAAAAAGAGCCAAAGTGAGACATTATATCAGGTTTGTGATTTCCAAACCTGATTAGAACTTTCCTTTAGGTTACTTTTGTGATACTAACAACACATTTATAAGTGTTTCAAAAACACATTACCAATATCTGTTAAGAAACATGTTTTTATTTTGAGTTGTTTCACAAGTGCATAAATGAGTTAAACCAGATCAAAGTGAACCAAACAACTTTGATGGAAGAAAATCACAATGTGTAATGTCTGTTAAAGACAAAGAGTGATTTCAGCAAACTGTGGTGAGAAGAATCTGTTAAACGAAGGCTTTATTTGTTTGAAGATTAAATATTCAGACTTTGAGATGTTAACAAAACATTTTCACATGTAAATAAAAGCAAAAGTTAGACAATTGGGACAAGTTAGTCTTTTAAATGTTGGAGTAATAGATAATGTTATAGGTTTAAATTTGCTTGTTTTGTTTGTCATACTGGGTGAAAATGTTCTTCAACACTGTTGTTGTTGTTGACTGTTTGCTGTAATTTGTCTATTAAAGATCCATGATGCCTAATTTTATTCCCCAGCAGTAAACAAATAAAATTCACTTGTTTCACATTCATCTTAGTGCAAAAAGATTCCGATTTGAAAAGAACTGTAGCATTTCTGTTTGTTACCATGTTCTTCTGAGTGGATATGGGTTCCTGCTGAAGGTCAATGTGTTTTTGTGTTTTCAGGTAAAAGGAGAAGTTGGCCGCTGGTGCTCTTTATGGGTTTAAACTAAAGAAAAAAAATACAGACTTTTTTTTTTTTTAAAAAGCAGTCATTAGTTTCTTGCTAAAAACCAAACTGTCTAAACTGAAAAGCAGAACTAAAAACCGTAAAGTTGTGTGATGTTTTGGTTTGTGTTCTCACTGACATATACACTTTTAAAAACTTGTTAGACAAATGTTTAAAATAATTATTGGTGGTTGCTTAATTTTAGAATTTTTAAAAAATATCCCAGGTAATTCTGCAGTAAATTACAATTTAAGCATACATTTGTTTGATATAAATTGATGTTTGTCTTTTGTTGCCGTAATAAAGACCAAGACCAGGGTTTCCTGCACACAATTAGCTGCAGCAGCTTGTTTTTCCGTCTCAAGGACGGCTACTACCTAATCTGTCATGATGTCCTGGAGTCTTCGGTCTCCCTCACCCCACAGACACAACTGTTCTTTATGATTATTTTATCATAAGCTAAGCGTAACCTCATTTTAGCAATCAAATCATTTTAGCAATATCAAAGTTTGTTTATATTTTACCGTTTGAACTGCACTACCATTTAGTATTTATACAAGCTTTAAATGTTTGCACCTTTGTGAGGTCCCTTTGAATAAAACACGTTATAAGGCTGTAATGAGTTTAACAGAAATGAGAGATGAACACAGACCATACTTTACAATTCAATTCAATTCAGTTCAAAAATACTCATTAATCCCAAAGGGAAATTAAATAATACACTTCCTAGTTTACCAGTAATAAACTAGTAAGTGCTACTAAATAGAATAATCTCACTTGTCCATCTGTTTCTGGATCACCTGAATGACTGTGGGACAAGTGTGCAGATAAAATAAATAAAATGTTTGTTATGTTTTTTAAACTTAATGGTTTAGTGTTAGATAAGTATCCATCCATCCATCCATTCTCTTCCGCTTATCCGGGGTCGGGTCGCGGGGGCAGCAGCCTAAGCAGGGAGACCCAGACTTCCCTCTCCCCAGCCACTTGGGCCAGCTCCTCCAGGGGAATCCCAAGGCGTTCCCAGGCCAGCTGAGAAACAT
>NC_051445.1:4851854-4868405 GCF_001649575.2 Kryptolebias marmoratus | reverse complement strand
GTATGGTGGACCAGAATCGCCTCGAAGCCGTACGGAAGTCTTTTTCCATGGCCTCTCCAAACTCCTCCCATGCCCGAGTTTTTGCCTCAGCAACCACCCGAGCCGCATGCCGCTTGGACTGCCGGTACCCGTCAGCTGCTTCCGGAGTCCCACAGGCCAAAAATGCCCGATAGGACGTTAGATTAGTAATGAATGAAAAATATAGACAGTCAAATAAACAAATTGTAGTCATAAACATTTGTTTTGATTCTCTCCATGACAAAACGTACAGTTAAACAGGAAATGTTCAGTTTAAAGAGCAGCTCGTCTACAATATTAACAACAAACTCAAACAAGTAATATACTAGTCTAATAAAAAACAGTGTTTATTTTGCAGTTGTTTTATTTCCTGAGAGTGGTGTGTGTGAGATGAAGCAGCAGAAAGCTAACCCTCTGAGTTTTGTGCAGTTAAAACATTTGTCTTTAACTTAACTGTTGTGTTTATCATTCAATGTTTTGATACAGTTTCCACAGAAATTAATCAGGGAAGTTTTATTGAAGAGCAGATGAACTGCAGCAAAAGGAGAAGGGGTGGAGTAAGTATGGTACATCTTTCTATGTTTACGACACCTTCTTAAACCCAGAACTAAAGTCTGAAACCTTTTGGTATGCTTAAAAAAAGAAGAAAAAAAGCAGTGCACTGTCCGTATTTTTACATTTAACATTTCTCCTTCTGCCTTCATGTTTGTTGATGCGAAAGCTTTTTTGTGTTTTTTTAATAAACAGAAAAATGCACGCTGTGAATCTTTCTTCTAGAAACCCAAATGTTTCTTCATCTGCAGGTAAGACACTTTATATTCTTTTTTTAGAGTTATTTATACAACACTTTCAGCAGCAAGGCGATTCAAAGTGCTTTACATCATACAAACACAAAGTCATCAAGAAAACACACAATAACTAATAATTCAAAAAATATATCATTTTATATATTTTAACTGTTCATTCAACACATTAGCAGCTTAGATTTGAAAATCTGCTTGTGTTATCCTGCATCTGTTTAGTTGTAAATGTTTCTGTTTGTGACGGTTTTAATCAGAAGGTCTGAGATGCAGAGTTCAAATCAACAGTAAATTAGTAAATCTAACACTAAATGTTTATTTTGTTTTATTTCTTATTTTCATGTGCAAGGAAGCAGTTGAAGCAAATAAAGTCAAAAGGTGGAACAACAACATAAAAAATAGGCACAGTACATGGAACCAGGAACATTAAAAAAGAATCAATGAAACAAAACAGAAAAATGAAATAATTATACAGAAATTAAACCTACAGCTGGGGAACCTGATCAGAGTGGTTGACAGCCTGGGGAGAAAATAACAGTGCAGGGAGATTACATTTGTTGAAATCAAAAAATAAACTGAATTCCTTTAGAACAAAACAAGATATGTTGGTAATATTTGGGTCTAAGAAAAAACAATCCGTTTTCATAGTAATCAAAAAAACAATCATCTGATAAAAATGTAACTGAATTAAGATATAATAAAAACATTTAGACAAACATTTGTGTTTTCTTTGTGTCTTTCAGAGGAAGTCACAGACGGAGCTGATTATATCAACACAGCAGGGAGCGCTGGGAGCAACATACCTGCAGCTCCAGGTCTTTTAGAAACTCAGTGAATTCAGTTGTATGTTAACATTTCAAAAGGTTAAATTAAAAACACAAGGAGTTTCTTATTTCACTGTTTTTTTTCCTGTCAGGTCACAAGTTTCCCTCCTTCACTCGGACTCTTCTTCCTCTGGCAGCTTGTTGGCTGATTCTGCTGACAGTCATCGTCCTTCGCATCTACTGTGAGTTCTTTAAGAACCTGTTTCTTCAAGGAATAGATTTTTGTTTGCTTGTTGTTACTTTTCAAAGCTGATTTGACATCCAGAGTCAGATGTTCTTATCCACACTGCAGCAGCGTGTGGCAGCCATGGGCAAAGATGGCGTCCTGGTTAAATTACTTCATCATAACAGAGCTTTACTTATTATGACACAAATATTAAACAAGTTGTCCATTTATTTATTTATTGATGTATATGTAAAGCTTCACATTTTTCAACATAAAATAAATACTTTATCATTGAACACTGTTCACCACCACCTTTTCATATCTGAAAAGAATAAAGGAGCATATCTGAACTTTTAGTATCAAGACAAGTAGTTACACTCTTTGTGATTTTAAAGTCTTTTATTGAGCAAACTGAATTTCAAAGTCAAAACACAAATTTGTAACTCAGTTTTTTATCTGTCTGATGCTACGTTTAGAATAGTTTTAAAGAAGAAAAAACAAAGAAAAGACACAAGAGAATCAGTTTACGGCTCCAAACTGAAGTCAAACCTTTTAAGTAGTTCAGCAGTGTGAATTCTCAGCTCACCTGTTTTCTGTTTGTCTACAGTTATTTCTGTGATTTCTGTGAACAACACAAAGCTGACTGCAGAAATCCAAAACCTGAAGGAACAAAACCAGGAGCTGCAGAAAAATCTAACAGAACAAATAGAAAAGATGGAGGAAACTCAGAATGAGCTCAATGTGAGTCGAGCTCAGTGGAGCATTGATAAGTACTGCAAACAAAGTACTGGTATGTAGATCCTTTTGTGTTCAAACAAACAAACAAAACAACAACATCAAAAGAAACAGAAAACAGTTCTGTTTATCATAATGTTTATTATTTGATTTTGTTGTTTCAGACAGAAAATGTGAACCTTGTCAGAAAGGCTGGTCACCTTTTCAGTCCAGCTGTTACGCATATAACAATGCTGCACCCTCTGATCAGAAAACCTGGGAAGAAGCACGAGAAAACTGCACAGGAAAGATTTCAGATCTGACTGCTGTTGCTGATGAAACAGAAAAGGTAATGAGAAAACTGTTAAACAACTCATATAAACAGAAAATGTCTGTTTTCGTAGAGAGTGTTGATCGTGTAAGTAAAGTATTTACAGTAAATCTCTGATCATTTTCTCACATTCTTCTCAGTCTCATGTCAGTAGTATCAGTTTTCCTGGATCAGGGATTAATGGGTACTGGATCGGTCTGAAAGCTGTGGAAGGAAAATGGAGATGGATCGATGGAAGTGAGCTGACCAATAAGTAAGAAACACACGAATTCTTTCATTTTTAATAACAAAAATCCATCAGCATTGCTTTAGTTTTGTTCTTTTTCTTCTTCTTCAGTACCTGGGTGAATCAACCTGCAAATGAAAATCAGTGTGTAATTTCTGTCAAAGATCAAGGNACAGGATGGCATGGATCTGTGAAAAGAAGGCTTTATCTGTTTAAACACAGATTATTCAGACTTTGAAAAGTTATTAGGAAATTTGGTCTAACAAATTCTTTCTAAATGTAAATATTAACATTTACAATTGTTTTTTGTTTTTGTTTTTTTTTTACAAATGAAGAAGTTAGATTACTTTTGGTAAATACTGGTATATACTTTTCTTCTACTTCATGTCTGGGTAGCAAAACTGTTTCCTGTCTGTAACGTTTTAAATGCTGAGGTGATGAACAATGTAACTCAGCTTAAAGCCAAAAACAATTTATTGTTATATGGAAAAATGTTTTTATAACAAAAAAATCCCCCAAAAAACTAACTTCAAATATAAGATTGTTATTACTGCTGTCAGGCAAAAAACTTTGTATTTTAGTTTTTCATCATTTTCATGTTTTTGGATAAATCAGCCCTACTGGTCACATCTGTCTGTGTTTATAAGGATGATTGTCCGGTGAAAAATGACTTGGGACCACAGGGTTTATTTAACTTAGAAGAGTCATGTTTTGTTTTTTCCCCATTCTTAAAAACATTTTAGAAGATAGAAGGTTTCTGTCAGCTTTAAAGGTTTGTGAAGCTCAGCTTTGTTCCCGTAGATAAGAGATCAGCAATGATTTTCTTTTTTAATTTTCAAGCTAAAAATTCTTGGTTTTAAAAGTAATTTAACGTGTTCTCCTGATTTTTGCTTTTGAATGTTACAAACAGATGATGAGAGGAGATGTTTAATGAAACCAACATTTTTACGTTAGTTTTCATGCGGTGGTGTTTTTGACCACTTTGTGTCGTGTAGAGCAGCTCCTGGATCGTGCTGTGATGCTGCCTGACTGCAGGTTCTTATAAAACATCATCAGATCAGGAAGATGCAGAGGGGCTCCCTTCATGTACTGAAACATCTCCTGCTTTGACCTTAAATGTCTCAAATACATCTCTGTAAAACTTTTCTTGTCTTTTTTATTTGTTTTAGCAAAGATCAGCATCATTTAAATTTAATAAACATATTCTTATATAAAAAATTGAGCTTTCACATGACTTCACTGTATCAGTTTCTAATGTCCCGGTGTCGTATTCCTATAGGATTATGTTTAAGGATATTATGAAACTTGTCCAATTTAATATGTCAAATCAACTAAATGGTTCTGCTTGTGAGCAGCTTTTGAGGAAATAGATTTAGAGAAGTTTTCCCAACACATTCTGATCAGACCTTTTTATCTGTTGAACTGAAACTATGACCGCAATGAAAAAATAGAAGATCTACACTTCAGATGTATCTGTTTCAGTAAAAATACAAGCAAACTGAAAATAACCTTTACATCATCATAAACTCTAACGCTCACACTGAGGTCATCATAAGATGTCCCACAGAATAAACCTGCTCTCTGAACCTTCATATTCAAGTTCAAGACAGCATATTTGAGACTTTTTATGACAAATATGGAAAGTAAAAAAATATATACAGAGAGTCTGGTTCTTTGAAAGCAAACCTTGAGGCACTAGTACTGGTTTAAAACTTTTGCTCAGTATTATACGTAGTCATGGAGACCATCATTCAGTAACAGGCCAATGAAACTGCGATATAAAGAGTAATTAACAATTAAACACAGTCACTGTATTCCTGCATTTAATTGTTAATCCTTTATTATCTGAAGGGATTATTTTTTTGTTTTTGAAGCCATCCCTTAATTCTGAAACTTCTGAAACTGAATATGTCAAAATCCACCTGTGTGTTTGTTTGGTACTGCTTGTGAGCAGGTTTTTTAAAAATAGATTTATAGTTTTCTGTTAAGACCTTTTTATTAGTTGGACTGAAAGCATGACAGCAGTGAGAAAAATAGTCAATCAACACCTCAGACATATGTGCTTTAGTAAAAATATAACCGAACTGAAAATAAAAACATTTACATCACCATAAAGTAAATTTGATGGTAGAGTTGCTGAACATTTCTCGTTTTTGTGTTGCTGAATAAAATCAAATTTCTCAGTGACCTGGGCTACAAAATGCACATTTAATATTTCTCAGAGCCATATTGTACATCCTGCATGCTGCGTGCAACCTGAGTTCTTCTCCTCAGAAGGATATAACAGGATTCCCCAAAGTATCATTGTAAAATAATAACACGTGATTTCTTTTCATGTTTTTATTCATTTTATCACATATTGAAGTCATGCAGATATACATTGGACAATTACTTTAAACTGAATAAATTTTCACAAGAAATAAAGTATTTGTTCAATGAGCTCGACGTATTTATCTGTGTTAATTAAATAGTCATATCTAAGCTATGATTTTGTTGTCATTTGAGTGGTTTTATTCTGCAGACACTGTAATGTTACTTCTCTCAAATAATTCTGCTCAACTAAACAAAGCAAACAAACATGTCAGATCCTCTTTAAGCAAACATTAGTACAAATGAGTAACTTCCTTTTTCTCTTCAGACCACAAACCTAATCTATTTCTACATCACAGTTTTTAAAGGTTCCGAGCACTTAAGTCATAACAGCGCTAAATCAAGTGAAGGATGAACCACATCATTTTTGTTTTTGTGTATCACAAACAATAACAAACTAATGCCCAAAAATCCAAATTAGGAATTAGGATTTACAGTCAAAAGTGGAGCAGAGGTGACAAAGGTGCAGGACTTCAAGTCCTTAGGGTTAACTGTCCAAGAAAATGGTTGACAAATGGTTGTTGTATGGTTTGGAGACAAAAAGACAGGAGACAGAACTGAAAGTAGCAGAGCTGAAGATGTGGAGGTTCTTCTTGGGAGGGACAAGGATGGACAGGATTAGGAATGAGGTCCTCAGAGGTCCAGCACAGGTTGAAGGACGGGGAAATAAAGTTAGAGATGCCAGACTGAGATGGTTTGGACATGTGCAGAGGAGGGACAGTGGGTATATTTGTAGAAGGATGTTAGAGACGCAGCTGCCAGGAAAAAGGACAAAGAGGACATATATGGATGCAGTTAGAAAGGACATTGAGGTACTGGAGTGAGGACGGAGGATGCAGAGGACAGAGTAAGATGGAGGATGAGTCGCTGTGGCAACCTATGAAAAGGGAACAGCCGAAAGAAAAAGAAAAAAAAGAAGTCAAAAGTGGAAGTTTTAACCTCCCAGACCTGTGAGCCAGACTCTTGCAGAGGAAACACCTACTTCTCCTAAATTAAGCTTGTTGCTTCGTCACAGTCTCAACATCCTTCAACAAGTCAGGTCATATTTATTAGTCAGGCTGCAGACATGGCAGAGGAAGATGTTACCTATGCTTCTGTGGTTGTCAAAGGCAAGAAACAACCCCTATCAGAAGGTAAGCTCAATTTTTAAAAGCACTTAAATGAAGAAAATTCTACAACTGATGCATTTGTCTGCATCTTTGTTCATGTAATAATTTTCATGTGCAATGATGATTTATCTCACTGAAGTCCTAAAAAGGATAAAAGTGGACTGAGAAAAAAAACTTGAGCTAAAAATGACAAAATATACTGTAAAACTCAAACTTCACTGTTCCAAGTTAGACTGTTAGAATTAATAACTTTACTTTTATGTTCTTTGTAATGACAGACAAACAGAGTTCAGCATTTCCTGCTTGTAACCCTTGCTTTAGATGACTGTATGAATTCAGCTCTCTAAAAACAATGTGACTGTGTGACAACAAGTATTTAACAGTTTCACAGTTTCCTCATTTTTGGATCTGTTGATTTGTTGTGTATCTATAGCTATTTGTGAGAAAATATGATCATGAGAATATCTCGAGCACAACAACATATGTTGTTCTGGGGGAAAAAACAATCCTGAATGATACTGACCATATCAAACAAAGTGTTCAAATAAGACTTAGCTTTTGTTTGTGAGGTAATTAAACACTAACTCTCTAACCTTTTCAGCTAAAAAAGAAGAACAAAGTGTGTATGATGAGGTGAGGGTGCGCAATGAAACAGCACAGCCAACTGCTGATGCAAAAGGTGAGTCAAAAAAAATGCATTTTTGGTAAATATCTCTCAGCTTATGTCTTACAAAGCTGGAGGAGGAAAGTTGACAAATGTGTTGTGTAAAAGGTTGAACAAGTGTATTTCTCATTTAGACTCAGCAAGAAGACATGGGTACCTTCAGCTGCTGGCTTGTTGTTTGGCTCTTTGTGTCCTTTTGGTGTTGGTCATCATTGGAGTCATTGTTTATCGTAAGTAAAGAAAAAGAAATCCAACAAGATTTTCTCAAAGAGAATTAGAATCTTATTTTCCCAACAACTAAAGTACTGTTTTCAATTTAAATCACTTAAAAAAAAAACCCTGACAAATGAAAATTATTACCTGTTTATAAAATAACCAGGTAACTTAAAGCTGAGTGTGTGGAACAATTATTAAATATTTTAGATTGTATGTAAAATGTATTGTTTGGGGTCTTATAACCAGTCTGTGAGGAGTCAGACAACAGAAAAAATATATATATATATTACTAATTCATGAAACTGAAGCAGTAACATTTCCCGGGCATAAATATTAGTAGGGCAGACATTCTTTTTCTGGATCACTAACCAGACAAAGTTTATAATTTGCATTTTATTTTGGGTGTAAAAAGACAGGATGTGGGTACATGACAGCCTGCGCTCAGCGACAGATCAGCAATAAACTCCACCAAAAACCTCGGCCGATTTAACATAAGGGAAGTAAGTTTATTTGTTCACTCAATAAGTTGTATTTTATAATCTTTTTTAAAATTCAATGTAACTTTCAAGTAATCTATTAGTTGAGCAGATAATTTTCTAGGGTGAGTTAGATGTTCTCGTTTTGAAATCTTAAACATTTAACTGTTATAATTCCTGTAGTTTGTGTCAAATTTAAGGTATTTTCATACTTTATCCAATGGTGCCAAATATTTCAGCTTGCTCAAACTTTAATGTTTTTATCATATTGCTTGTTGTTTAATATTTATTTTGTTGCTTTTTTGTGCATAAAGTTGTCTCCTTTTGTCTCCCTCCCTTGGGTCTAGGTTGTGTCTCGTGAAAACAGTCCAGTCTAAAAATTAAATCAGGGAAATGGACACCTCCTCCACCCACATCCATCCCCACCCTAAACAGGAGTACAAATTATTTTATTAAAAAGCTGTGTGTGCAAACATATTCACTCCTTTGCTTTAAACCCCCAAACATTAAGTTCAGACGCCACATAATTAGTAGATTACCCACATTTGGACCACCTGAGGGTAATCTGAGTATAGACACAGAAAAGGGGCCTACATGTTGGAGAAAATATCCCGTTGTTTATCTCCCCTCTGTCTTTAGTTTTATGTCTTCAGATCATGTCTGTTATGTCTGCTCCAAGCTGCTGACTGGTAATTTAACTTTAATTTGAGCGTCACAGATGGATTTTTAAACTAAAAATCTCCACTTTGGGACACAGCAGGTTTTGTTGCAACTGTTCCTGCATTAGAAAGATCACATGAGGTCCAGCGTTAGTAGTGGACACATCTATGAGCTAAAACCAGCAGAATGTGTCCACAGGTCAGAATAATTTACACCCCAGTGAGGCTCAGAGGTGCCGTGCAGTTCTGATCTCTGCAGACAGGATTTATGTTAAATCTACTGACTGATGCTGGCAGCGATCTGCTCCACCCCATCACTGTAAATAAACAAGAACTGAGAATGAATCACCAAAAAACATTTGAACTTCCATTTAAAATTGTCCAAATAAATAAAAAACACACAAAAAAAAACAAAATAATATACAGCAGGCTAAGTAATTTACATTATTTAATAGGTGGAACTACTTTGGGTAGTTGTGAAGCAAATACATTTTTTTATTTTATTTATTTATTTATTTATTTATTTATTTATTTATTTATTTATTTATTTATTTATTTATTTGTTTGTTTGTTTGTTTGTTTGTTTGTTTGTTTGTTTATTATTTTAGACGTGGCAGTGCTCCAGCTGCCAAGCCTGAACTTGAGGGAATTGATCTGTACTCTGATAAAATACTATCAACTTGGGGGAAAAAGTTGAATTTATTACTATTTTCTATTGAACAAATTGTGTAGCTTTTTATTTGCAATAATTCATGAGTGTAGGTAAGATGAACCAACTGAGAGGGAGCCAACAACAACTGCTGGAAAATCACAATCTGAGAAACCTTCAGATTAAACTCAAATTATAAAAATTTAAAGGAGTACAATAATCTGATTATCCAGTTTAACAATCTGACATAACATTTTATTGTTTCAGAAATCAAGGTTGCAAAGCTGACAGCAGAAATCCAAAACCTGAAGGAACAAAACCAGGAGCTGCAGAAAAATCTAACAGAACAAATAGAAAAGATGGAGGAAACTCAGAATGAGCTCAATGTGAGTCGAGCTCAGTGGAGCATTGATAAGTACTGCAAACAAAGTACTGGTATGTAGATCCTTTTGTGTTCAAACAAACAAACAAAACAACAACATCAAAAGAAACAGAAAACAGTTCTGTTTATCATAATGTTTATTATTTGATTTTGTTGTTTCAGACAGAAAATGTGAACCTTGTCAGAAAGGCTGGTCACCTTTTCAGTCCAGCTGTTACGCATATAACAATGCTGCACCCTCTGATCAGAAAACCTGGGAAGAAGCACGAGAAAACTGCACAGGAAAGATTTCAGATCTGACTGCTGTTGCTGATGAAACAGAAAAGGTAATGAGAAAACTGTTAAACAACTCATATAAACAGAAAATGTCTGTTTTCGTAGAGAGTGTTGATCGTGTAAGTAAAGTATTTACAGTAAATCTCTGATCATTTTCTCACATTCTTCTCAGTCTCATGTCAGTAGTATCAGTTTTCCTGGATCAGGGATTAATGGGTACTGGATCGGTCTGAAAGCTGTGGAAGGAAAATGGAGATGGATCGATGGAAGTGAGCTGACCAATAAGTAAGAAACACACGAATTCTTTCATTTTTAATAACAAAAATCCATCAGCATTGCTTTAGTTTTGTTCTTTTTCTTCTTCTTCAGTACCTGGGTGAATCAACCTGCAAATGAAAATCAGTGTGTAATTTCTGTCAAAGATCAAGGNTCAGTGAGCTGTGGAGACAGGATGGCATGGATCTGTGAAAAGAAGGCTTTATCTGTTTAAACACAGATTATTCAGACTTTGAAAAGTTATTAGGAAATTTGGTCTAACAAATTCTTTCTAAATGTAAATATTAACATTTACAATTGTTTTTTGTTTTTGTTTTTTTTTTACAAATGAAGAAGTTAGATTACTTTTGGTAAATACTGGTATATACTTTTCTTCTACTTCATGTCTGGGTAGCAAAACTGTTTCCTGTCTGTAACGTTTTAAATGCTGAGGTGATGAACAATGTAACTCAGCTTAAAGCCAAAAACAATTTATTGTTATATGGAAAAATGTTTTTATAACAAAAAAATCCCCCAAAAAACTAACTTCAAATATAAGATTGTTATTACTGCTGTCAGGCAGTTTTCAGAAAGTTTTCAAACACCAGTAACAGTTAAAAATCCATCTCCATAAACTCATTCTGAATGTTAATGTTTGTGGAGACTTCACTTGTTGAACATAACTGTTATTACTGTTAGCTCTTTGTAAATTTACTTTGTGTGCATGTCGAAAAAATATTTTATTGAAATAAATGATCAGAAACTGCATGTCTCAAAAGTTGTATGGATATAGAAAATGACATGTTTCAAATATGTAAATGAAATACATGAGCCATAAGTCATAAAGAGCCTTCTAAAAAAGTTTTTTTTCAGTTCTGTAAATAATTGACAGCAGTCTGTACAATGTGACAGTTGTTCTGTGTTTATTTAAATGAAAGTGCAGAGGTTTACATGAATTTAAGGTAAGCAGATAAAACTTACTGAGTTTCTTCAACTGACATACCTAAATCTCCCCGATCATGTAACTGATGACGTTTGAGGCTTCTTCGTCACAATGAGACACCAGAAGTGATGTGGCTGATCCACATCTTTTATGCAGCTTCAGATATAAAGCGATGAGAAAAGCTCGGCGCTCCGTCTCTGTTTCATAACGTTACAAGACACCTTCAGTGATGGAAAACTGTGGAAGAAAACAACCTTGTGTTGTTTTATAATTCTTTTTAGGCATCTGTTGTGGACAGCACAGTAATAATTGAACTACAGAGAAACATGTTTTTCTTACAGTACATATGACCTAACAAAGATGAGTCGTGTTCTCTGGACAGGTTCTTCTTGGTTGAAATGTTTCGTCTTTTATCAGAAAGACTTCTTCAGTCTGAGGAGCTGGAAACAAACTCAGCTTTACAAGCAGCACCTTCACACAGTGAATCAACCAGCTGGTTGAGACAACTAGTTGTGGGTGTCACAACCAACTGGTTGATGTTAAAAAGCAACTAAGAAGAACTCGTCCAGAGGACCTGACTCAACCTTGTAAGATTTTTCTACCTGGTTTATTTAGCATGCATCACAACAGAACATATGACAATAAACACTTTAAATATTGAATAATATCACAAAATATAAAATGATGATGCTAAATGTCTCTTAGTGACTCTTGTGTGGATTAAATGATTACAGATAATGAATGTTATGGTATTAAATTGTTGTGTTTAAATCATTTCTGATAGAAGTGAGTATTTAGTTTGCAACCCGGAAAGAAACAGCGAGCGTGTCTTCCTGTAATGTAAAAACGCTGTCTGTGGTCTAAAGTCTGTGGTTTAAATTCTGTGTTCAGACCTTTTGTTGATGCAAATGTCTTTCTGAGCCAAAAGCAGAAGTTGATCATTTCAGAGCTGTGAGAGACTGACTTGCATCAAAAGAAAGTCTCACTTCTCCTAAATGATCTGTCGCCTGGTTGCAGTTATATAACTCTCTGCAGATCTCATTCAGCTCTCAAACTAAGAGCGATGGCAGAGGAGGAAGTCCACTACTCTTCAGTAATATTCAAAGCTAAAGAACAGTCTCGCCCAGAAGGTAAGAGAATAATCTGGATTCAGATTTGATGTCTTTGTTTGTTTGATAAGTACTGGGTGAAATGTTCATTTCTTATGAGGATGTTATTTTCAGTAAGAGTGGACAAAGCAACAATAAACATGTAAATAGTTATTTCTTAAGTGTTTCTTTGTGAAAAACAGTTTAAAATTAAAGTCTTTTCCCTGAGTTTAACTTTATCAGGCTATAAGTGAATACACTAAAAAACGCATAACTTTAAAGTAAAAAGAATTTATGACCTTTAATTATTGATTAATGACCACAAAACATTTTTAAATCTTTTAACTATAGAAGAAGAGAAGACTGTGCATGATGAAGTAAAGGTGCTCAATGAAACAACTGAACAAAGAGAAATAAATGGTGAGCTGTAAATCGATAAGACAAACTGAAGTTTCATTAGAGACACTAAAGGGGCGTCTTCTGCAGCTATGGGGACACAAAATCTGCAGATCAAGACAAACCTCTCCTACATAATTTCTTGCACCTTGCTGGCAAAGTTTCCCTCAGTGATTGTGGACAGAAACAAGAAACGTAAAGAGGAAAATTAGGTGAAATACCAAAGTTGCACTTTTCTTCATAATTGCAAGTTCTGATTAATACAAAAATGTTTCTTACAAATAAAAACAAACAAAAAAAGAAATTCAAAATTGTTTATATTCAAAGCTAACCTGTTAGTCATTGTGTTCTTTGGGGACTTTTACGTTTTAACTTAAACATTTTAATGGCGTTAAATTGTTGCTTCAAGAACATTTTGGTGGTTTTCTGTCAAAAATGTTTAATTAAGACTTTCCCAGGATGTTAGGCATTTGTTCTGTTATTTGATATTTGTTTAAAAATAATCATTGCTGTCATCTTAGCTGCAAGTGAAGGTTTAGGATTGTTGAAAATACTTCATACATAAGACAAACATTTTCTTTTTTCATTTTGGATGTGGCCTATTTTTACATCTAAACTTTTAAACCTTTCAGCTACAAAAGAGGAGGAGACTGTGTATACTGAAGTGAGAGTCCGCAATAAAACACCTGAAGAAACAACTGGTAAGTTGATACAGAAAACAAAGTGACAAAACTGCTTCCCCTTTATTAAGAGCTGTTATGGCTCTTAATAAAGGGGAAGCAGTGTAGAAGCCTTTCAGCTTTGTCAGCTTTTAACTCTAAACCGCTGGAGCGACTCTTTCATTTTATTTTAGCATTTTGCACACATGGAGCTCCACAACTGCCTACTGTCTTTGAAATCTGAGTGACTTTCTTTAGAGACGCAATTAGTGTTTCATGGAAACATGGAGCATGGGCTCTCCAGAACAGAAGTTTGAGCAGAACCACAGTAATTATAGAATCCTCACTGGTGTCATAAAGCTGCTAAAATCATGTGCTAATGTCTGTTTTGTCTCAGCTGGACTCTTGCCCGATAAGGAAGCAGAAGGCAGACATCGATATTATCGGAAGTTGGCTTGTTGTTTTGGGATTCTTTGTGTCATTTTGCTGTTTGGAGTCATTGGAGTCTGTGTTTACTGTAAGTATGACAAACAGGCAGTTCCTGCTTAAACCTGCATCACCATGAAGAATAATATACACACAAAAAACTGTTGCGTTACAAACAACCCAATTTGTAACCCAAGGCTGGGTCAATTGGACCCAGATAACCCCTGCTAGTTTTAACTCTGCACAAAGCCAACCAGGTTCAATATGTTTTTACAAATTGTTTTTACCAAACTATTTCACTTATTGCATATTAAAACTGAGGTCCAATCAGGTTCAGTTTGGTCAACTTCTGACTTAAAATGGCAGACAGTGAAAAGTGACAGAACAGTTTCGAGTGAACTAAAAGATGGGAAGAGGACAACTTACTGCACATAACTTTGCTGCACTTCAGGTCAACTCTCTGGACCTGACTAACGCACAACATATTAATGTTGCAATGGTAAATGGTGCAGTGAGTTATCATTGTGTATTAAATGCAGTAAGTTTGTTTGCAGTGAGTTGACAAAACCCCCTGAATGAAGCAATAATTCACTGCAAGTGTGAGTCTTTTTGAAGGTTTTGACTGTTTTCACAAGTATTTTAAACACAGTGGAAGCCTACAAGTCTAAAACAAACTAATATAAACCTGATTTATACATATTCAACCAGGAATACTGTAACTTGCAGCTGTGATAGTATGGCAAAAACTAAATTGAAAAGCCCAATGTTACCTTGCCAGTGTTTGTTAAAAATAGGTTTTTTGTTTTATTTTGTAGTTGTTTTAATTCATCAGAGTGATGTGGATAAGTTGAACCACTTGAAAGCCAACCAATCAGCTCTACAGGCAGAAAATCTTAACCTGACAAACCTCAACTTCAACCTCAGCTCAGACTATAATACAGTGAAAAAGGAGCGTGACAACCTGACGATGCGGTTGGAAAACTTGACACAGACATTAACTGTCTCAGAAAGCAAGATCAAAAACCTGACTGGAGATAAACAGGAGCTCACAATGAAAAACCAGAACCTCACAATGAAAAACCAGAATCTCACAAATAAAAATGAGGAGCTCACAAAGCAGAATGAGGAGCTGGAGACAAAGACAAACAACCTCACAGACCAAATAAAAACCATGGAGGAAACCTGGAATAAGGACAACATCAGCCGATCTCAGTGGAGCATTGATAACTACTGTCCCAAAGAAAATGAAGGTTTGTCCTTTTGTGTCTAAAACAACAAATAAATAAACAACAATAACAATATTTTGTATTTCATAATATTTTTATTATTTCATTTTTGTTGTTTCAGCCAGAAAATGTGAACCTTGTCAGAAAGGCTGGTCACCTTTTCAGTCCAGCTGTTATGTATATAACAATGCTGAACCCTCTAATCAGAAAACCTGGGAAGAAGCACGAAGAGACTGCAGAGGAAAGATTTCAGATCTGACTGCTGTTGCTGATAAAACAGAAAAGGTAATGAGAAAACTGTTAAACAACTCATATAAACAGAAAATGTATGTTTATGTAGAGAGTGTTGATCATGTAAGTAAAGTATTTACAGTAAATCTCTGATCATTTCCTCACATTCTTCTCAGTCTCATGTCAGTAGTATCAGTTTTCCTGGATCAGGGATTAATGGGTACTGGATCGGTCTGAAAGCTGTGGAAGGAAAATGGAGATTGACCGATGGAAGTGAGCTGACCAATAAGTAAGAAACACACGAATTCTTTCATTTTTAATAACAAAAATCCATCAGCATTGCTTTAGTTTTGTTCTTTTTCTTCTTCTTCAGTACCTGGGTGAATCAACCTGCAAATGAAAATCAGTGTGTAATTTCTGTCAAAGATCAAGGATGGAAGGCAGTGAGCTGTGGAGACAGGAACGCATGGATCTGTGAAAAGAAGGCTTTATCTGTTTAAACACAGATTGACACAGAGAAATGCATTTTACTCATGTAGAAATTGTACATATGTGGAAACTGATGTCTGTTTTGTGTGTCTGACTGATGACAGCAGTATTTAGACAAGAAGACTCATCTCAACATGACCCGCAGCTTTCTTTGCTTTTTTTTACTTTACCTTGACAAACTTGCAGGTTTTTTGATACTTAATTTTAAAGACGTCCATCTGCTGTTTGGCCAGTAGAGGGAGCTGCAGAGCTGTAGTTAATTTTATTATTATTTTTTTGTTGTTGTTGATGCACAGTCTGTATCACGTTTTATGATATAAATATTGTAATGAGAAAATGCATCTTTTTTTCTTTAATTACATAAAATGCTTCAACTTTACTGTTGACTTGGTATGCAAGAAAATATGTGTTTATTATGTTGCAATACAACCAAGAAAGAAGGTGTGGCTTCATAAAGATTGAATATTGGATTTTCTTTTTCTTTTTCAGTCAAAGTTAAAACAAAATAATATAAATAATAGATTTTTTTAACCTAGTAGGATGAAATGAACAACTGAAGAAAAAGCAAAGACCTGAGAAAAAAGATTTTGCTTTGAAAATATCCTGGGAAAAGGATTTTATAATTGAGTTCAAAAGAATAATAATAACAATAATGATAAGATTAATAAATAAATATAAAAATATTTTTAGGCTGATTTTCTGCTTTGAAATATTACTCCAAATCTTATCATTTAAAATAAAACCTTTTTTGGTCCAATCAAGCCAACAAGAAAGCCATTTGAAAAGACTTGGTATATGCAGTTAAAAACATTTTTACTTGCTGTTTTATTTTAAATTGTTCAACATGTAGCAACACTTCTCAGCACTGGCGGGAGAAGGTACTCGCTGCAGCAAACAGAAAGGGGCGGGGACGGACCACTGTCAGCCTCTTACCTTATATGGAAATGGGACCATTGCA
>NC_051445.1:4771353-4840515 GCF_001649575.2 Kryptolebias marmoratus | reverse complement strand
TCATTCTGTTCTTCATTTATATACCATATATATATATATAAGATTATATATGTTTGTGCTTGCGTCTGTGTGTGTTGAGAACTGTAAGAACAAATAATCCTTCATTAGCACCCTCAATAAAATGCTTAGCACCCCCTTAGCACCTGCAGAAAAAAATATCTGGAGCCGCCTCTGCTTCTCAGAGTACTGAAGATTAAAATACAAATTATGTAAAAGTAAAATGCTTCTGTAAACATTGTGGTGAAAGACATTAGATCAGGAAACAAAGATAAGACAAGATTTTGTTTTTCTGTTTGTCTGGTTGTTGTTTAAATCACACAATGTCTCCGTTTTCTTTTCAACTTTTGTGTAAAATTGTGTGAATCTGATTGAAATTAAAGAATTACTTGACATTCATTCGTTTCAATTATTACTGGTGAATAAATAATGATTTTTGTCAAATGTTGTGTGTAAAATGAATACGCATGACAATCGTGGTATTTTTTTTTTTTTTTCAATAATGTTAAAAAAAAGCTGAGATGGACATGAGGGGAGGAGGAATAGAGAGGGAGGAGACTGGAAGCTGGAGAGGGAGGAGGGATGCCGAGGGAGGGAGGGAGATGAGGAAAATATTGAAGATGAGATGGAGAGCTGTGATAAGAAGAGAGAAGTAGATGGGAAAGAGCAGGCAGGGCCAGTGATGCAATTTACAAGATTAACTCTTTCCCAGCTGGTACTTTTTCCAGTTTAAGATCCAACTTTAAAGGTGTGATTGACAGGATGTCGAGTGTTTCTTTTTTATTTGCTGTTTTGGCTTATTTTTGCCCAAAGGAGAGATTTTCCCATCAAGAAAAAGTAATCAAAGTCACCAATTCAGAATTGGGTCACAACTCTGTAGTGTTGTTTTAAGATATATTTCAACTGAATAAAATCTGTTGTTTTACTTGAGTTAACATTATCTTAAAGCTAGAACAGAAAAAATGACATGCAGTTTTGTTTAAAGGACCTTGAACTATTATTTACTTAAACACTTACAATGGAGTTGGCTCCTTTTAAGAAATATTTATTTAAAAGGTTCATTGACCAAGTAATTATAATTTAACATCTCACATACTGTACAAATACAAGAAATCCAGTCTCAAAATGCATCAATTTTTAGTAAGCTACTGTCTTAAAACTTCCTGAACTATAAAAGTAATATTTGACAGGATTGCTGTGTGAGTACATCCAGTAACTGGTAACAAAATACAACTTCATGCTGCTCTATGTCAATATTTCAAAGAGTCAGAGTTTTAAAAAACAAATGAACAGAGTTTACAGCCTTTGGTACTGGGCATACTGAATCATACAGACAATAATTTCATCATTTTCTGTACTTTATCCAGTTCCAGATTTGGGATGAGCAGGAAGCAGAGGACAACCTGGATAAATCCATCATCAGGTCAACTAAGACACATTATCCAAACATCCTTTGCAAAACTTTGAATTCCTACTCAACCTAAAAATAGTTTATTTTCTTTTTTTCTAAAAAATATGTCCATGCTACATGAAGATGTGGAGTAAAGATCATATTTTTAGATGCAACACAAATGAGCTTTTAGCCAAAAGCAGAAGTCTGACACTGAGAGAGGCTGAGAAAGAGATCCTGTGTTATTGATTACACTTTAAGAAAAAAGCAGTACACTGTTCGTACTTTTACATTTAACATTTCTCCTTCTGGATTCATGTTTGTTGATGCGGAAGCTTTTTTTTTTGTTTTTTTTTAATAAACAGAAAAATGCACGCCGTGAATCTTTTTTCTAGAAACCCAAATGTTTCTTCATCTGCAGGTAAGACACTTTATATTCTTTTTTTAGAGTTATTTATACAACACTTTCAGCAGCAAGGCGATTCAAAGTGCTTTACATCATACAAACACAAAGTCATCAAGAAAACACACAATAACTAATAATTCAAAAATTAGATCACTTTATATATTTTAACTGTTCATTCAACACATTAGCAGCTTAGATTTGAAAATCTGCTTGTGTTATCCTGCATCTGTTTAGTTGTAAATGTTTCTGTTTGTGGCGGTTTTAATCAGAAGGACTGAGATGCAGAGTTCAAATCAAGCTGCAGTCTAACAGTAAATGTTTATTCTGTTTTATTTCTTATTTTCATGTGCAAGGAAGCAGTTGAAGTATATAAAGTCAAAAGGTGGAACAACAACATAACAACTTGGCACAGTACATGGAACCAGGAACATTATAAAAGAATCAATGAAACAAAACATAAAAATGAAATAATTATACACAACATTTTGGTTTTAAAGCTACAGCTGGGAAACCTGATCAGAGTGGTTGACAGTCGGAGAGAAAATAACAGTGCAGCCCCTACACACACACACACGAGCAAAAGCATTCACCTTCGGAGACGAGGGATGACATTTGTTGAAAGCAAAAAGTTGCATGAATAAAACCTCTTTAAGAATAATGTATGTTTAAAAAAATGCAAAGGACTCGGATTGATGTTGAAGTTTTTGTTGTTCATAAACTGAATTCCTTTAGAACAAAACAAGATATGTTGGCAATAATGTAACTGATTAAAAAGATAATAAAAAAAATTTAAACCGATATTTGTATTTTCTTTGTGTCGTTCAGAGGAAGTCACAGATGAAGCTGATTATGTCGACACAGCAGGGAGGAACATACCTGCAGCTCCAGGTCTTTTACAAACTCAATGAATTACAATTTAATATTGTTAAACTAATTTTTTTTTATGTAGTTATATATTAAAGTTTTAAAAGGTTAAATTAAAAACACAAGGAGTTTCTTATTTCACTGTTTTTTTTCCTGTCAGGTCACAAGTTTCCCTCCTTCACTCGGACTCTTCTTCCTCTGGCAGCTTGTTGGCTGATTCTGCTGACAGTCATCGTCCTTCGCATCTACTGTGAGTTCTTTAAGAACCTGTTTCTTCAAGGAATAGATTTTTGTTTGCTTGTTGTTACTTTTCAAAGCTGATTTGACATCCAGAGTCAGATGTTCTTATCCACACTGCAGCAGCGTGTGGCAGCCATGGGCAAAGATGGCGTCCTGGTTAAATTACTTCATCATAACAGAGCTTTACTTATTATGACAAATATTAAACAAGTTGTCCATTCATTTATATATTTTTTTTATTTATTGATGTAAAAGTAAAGCTTCGCATTTTTCGACATAAAATAAATGCTGTATCACTGAACACTGTTCACCACCACCTTTTCATATCTGAACTTTTAGTATCAAGACAAGTGATTACACTGCCTGTGATTTCTTAAGAAATTATTTTTTTGAGCAAATCTGCAGTTCATCAAATTTCAAAGTCAAAACACACATTTGTAACTCAAATTATTGTCCATCTGATGCTATGTTTAAAATAGCAAAAGAAAGAAAAAAAGAAGAAAAAACAAAGAAAAGACACAAGAGAATCAGTTTACGGCTCCAAACTGAAGTCAAACCTTTTAAGTAGTTCAGCAGTGTGAATTCTCAGCTCACCTGTTTTCTGTTTGTCTACAGTTATTTCTGTGATTTCTGTGAACAACACAAAGCTGACTGCAGAAATCCAAAACCTGAAGGACCAAAACCAAGAACTGTCAAGAACTAAGAACAACCTGTCAATGCAGTTGGAAAACTTGACACAGACATTAACTGTCTCAGAAAGCAAGATCAAAAACCTGACTGGAGAAAACCAGAAGCTCACAAAGCAGAATGAGGAGCTGGAGACAAAGACAAACGACCTCACAGACCAGATAAAAAACATGGAGGAAACCTGGAATAAGGACAACATCAGTACAGCTCAGTGGAGCATTGATAACTACTGTCCCAAAAAAGGAAATGAAGGTTTGTTCTTTTGTGTCTAAAACAACAAATAAACAAAAAACAATAACAATATTTTGTATTTCATAATATTTTTATTATTTGATTTTTGTTGTTTCAGTCAGAACATGTAAACCTTGTCAGAAAGGCTGGTCACCTTTTCAGTCCAGCTGTTATGTATATAACAATGCTGAACCCTCTAATCAGAAAACCTGGGAAGAAGCACGAAGAGACTGCAGAGGAAAGATTTCAGATCTGACTGCTGTTGCTGATGAAACAGAAAAGGTAATGAGAAAACTGTTAAACAACTCATATAAACAGAAAATGTATGTTTATGTAGAGAGTGTTGATCATTAAAGTAAAGTATTTATTTAAAGTAAAGTATTTACAGTAAATGTCTGATCATTTTCTCACATTCTTCTCAGTCTCATGTCAGTAGTATCAGTTTTCCTGGATCAGGGATTAATGGGTACTGGATCGGTCTGAAAGCTGTGGAAGGAAAATGGAGATTGACCGATGGAAGTGAGCTGACCAATAAGTAAGAAACACACGAATTCTTTCATTTTTAATAACAAAAATCCATCAGCATTGCTTTAGTTTTGTTCTTTTTCTTCTTCTTCAGTACCTGGGTGAATCAACCTGCAAATGAAAATCAGTGTGTAATTTCTCTCAAAGATCAAGGATGGAAGGCAGTGAGCTGTGGAGACAGGAACGCATGGATCTGTGAAAAGAAGGCTTTATCTGTTTAAACACAGATTGACACAGAGAAATGCATTTTACTCATGTAGAAATTGTACATATGTGGAAACTGATGTCTGTTGTGTGTGTCTGACTGATGACAGCAGTATTTAGACAAGAAGACTCATCTCAACATGACCCGCAGCTTTCTTTGCTTTTTTTTACTTTACCTTGACAAACTTGCAGGTTTTTTGATACTTAATTTTGATAACATGAATCTGCTGTTTGGCCAGTAGAGGGAGCTGCAGAGCTGTAGTTAATTGTATTTTTTGTTGATGCAGAGTCTGTGTCAAGGTTTATGTTATAAGGAAATGCAAGGGAGGAAATGCATCTTTTTTTCTTTAATTACATAAAATGCTTCAACTTTACTGTTGAATTGGTATGCAAGAAAATATGTGTTTATTATGTTGCAATACAACCAAGAAAGAAGGTGTGGCTTCATAAAGATTGAATATTGGATTTTTTTTTCTTTTTTAGTTAAAGTTAAAACAAAAATAATATAAATAATAGATTTTTCAAAACTAGAAGGATGAAATGAAAAACTGAAGAAGAAAAGCACTGAATAAAAAGGTTTTGCTTTGAAAATGTTCTGTGGAAAGGATTTTATAATTGAGTGCAAAAGAATAATAATAACAATAATGATAAGATTAATAAATAAATATAACAATATTTTTAGGCTGATTTTCTGCTTTGAAATATTACTCCAAATCTCATCATTTAAAATAAAACCTTTTTTGGTCCAATCAAGCCAACAAGAAAACCATTTGAAAAGACTTGGTATATGTAGTTAAAAACATTTTTACTTGCTGTTTTATTTTTAATTTTACAACATGTAGCAATACTTCACAGAGTACTGAAGATTAAAATACAAATTATGTAAAAGTAAAATGCTTGTATAAAACATTGTGGTGAAAGACATTAGATCAGGAAACAAAGTTAAGACAAGATTATTTTTAGTTTGGTTGTTTTTTAAATCACACAATGTCTCCGTTTTCTTTTCAGCTTTTGTGTAAAATTGTGTGAATCTGATTGAAATTAAATAAATACTTGACATTCATTCGTTTCAATTATTACTGGTGAATAAATAATGATCTTTGTCAAATGAATGTGTAAAATGAATTCGCATGACAATCGTAGTACATATTTTTTTAAATAATGTTGAAAAAAGCCGAGATGATGTTTTGTTCGACTGCACTTGAACGCAGCAGCAAATATCTGGACCCGGGACCTTTACTGCGACTGCGCGAAAAGTGTTTCCCGGAAATTACTCGGTTGTTTTGATGTTGGCTAATGTTGTAGTCATTTATCATAAGGAAAAGAAGAGAAACATTTAGCCGGGCGGACATTTTCAGCTACCGGACTGAAGACGCTGCTCAGAATTACTTTCACTATGCATTGTCCGAGCTGATGAAGCAAACTTGGTGGTGAATGAAGACAGACAGTTTGCTAATTTGGTGATTTACGGTAACTACTAGTGTTAGCTGTCCAGTTCGCTGGCTAACAGAAATCTTGTCACTCTGACAAGTTTTGTTCAACATGGACTGTACGGCGCTGGAACTCGATGCTGTCAAGTTTGCCAAAACAGCTGTAACTTACGACCAAAAAGCCAAATATAATGAGGCCGTATTTTATTATAAGGTAGGTCACGTAGAAATTTAATAAGTTAACATCTGCTACAAGTTAGCATTTAGCTTCTCTCACACAGTGAAGTTGATAATGACTTTTACTCTATGGATACATATTTATATGTAAGCATTTATGAGATATTATCTTGTTACAGTAACAGTAACTGTATAGGGAATGACACTCGTCTCTGGTATGTTTTATTTCAAACCGCCTCTTGTTTCACAGGAGGCAGCTCAGGCTCTCATATATGCTGGCATGGCAGGATCCAAACTGGACGGACTCCAGGACAAAGTGAATGAATACTTGGATCGGGTCCAGGCCCTTCACAATGCAGGTAGGTTTACCTAACAAGTGCTAAAGCTCCTGTTTGCATAGCTGTTATCTGCTGTTTACCAATTTTTATTTTTATTTTTTTGTATTAATTTTCTTCCCCCCAGAGCCATGCTTCTATACACAAAAACTTTAGTTTGTCATTAAATTACTACATACTACTTTTCAATTATAAGTCCTTACCTATAATTTAAATAACATTTGGCCTAGTTTGATGTAGCCATAAATATGGTGAAGAGTAAGGGTTTTTGGACTGGTAACGAAGTTGTTAAGGTTTAATTTTTTGTGAGCCCTGAAGAGATGCTTTCATTAACTGTCTGCTTCATTCTCAGCAACCTTTAGGAGTATTAAAGCGTACATTAAAGCTTGAAAGGCCACACTCTCCAGTTTCCAACTGAGAAAGCTTCACGGATGGGAAGCAGCTACATAATAGAGTTCCAGTTGTTTTGTTTTTTATTATTTTTTTGTATTTACCATGTCCTGTATGACTGAGACTCTATACCTGTAAATCTTAGGTGTGTTCACATGGCTGTGACAGATCCCAGGCTGCTGGGCTCACACACAGCCTCTCATTCATTGGACAATCTGTGAATGTTCACTGTTGTGTAGTTATTTGTTTATGTTTGCTGTAAAAGATTGTCCTAAACTATATTAAATGCTTCTGTTTGAAAGATTTTTCTCCAGTAGTTTTGCAGATATATTTATATGGAGTTCTGAAATGTGGGTACGCACTCAGTGTAAACAAAGCACTCAGCTCAATTTGTGAATTTGCCAAAAACTATGTGCAAGCTTATCTGTATATTTTCATAGTCTACTTAATAAATTTGTTGAACCTTTACTTCCTTTTACTTTTGACCCCAGTCCAGTCACAGAAATATGACCCGCTGAAGTCTCGGCAGCAGGTGGATCTAGAGCGTGCCCACTTCCTGGTTACCCAGGCCTTTGACGAAGATGAGAAGGGGAATGATGATGAGGCCATTGAACTGTACACTCAGGCTGTGGAGCTGTGCATTAAAACGGTAATTCTCATGGATTCATGGATTATCTCTTTGTTTTTTAATTCACATCGGTACATTTTAATTTTCCTTTTCCTCATGTTTCTGTTCTGTTTTTCCAACAGTCAAATGAGACATCAGATCAAGCACTTCAGACCAAGCTGAAGCAGCTGGCTCGACAAGCTTTGGACAGGTCAGTGAATCTGTTTAACCAGAAAGTTTGCTCCAACAGTCTAACTCTTTGTGTTTTCTTATGATAGCACCAAAGATGCAGATCTGGTTTTAGTCACAAGCATTTAAAATCCTGTTTGTTCAGTTTCTATATATATTAAAGCTTTCCTTTTGCTTATTTTTTTTTTTATAGTTTCAACTTCAACACAGCTTTGTGCTTCCTGTTCTGATTGTAAAACTTGAGGAAGAAATTTGCACAGAAAGTTAAATGTTGCTAAAAATATGTTTTTATTAGGTTGGACTGTATATAAACAAAAACAAGTTAAAAGTTTAAACAAACAAGTTGTCGCAAGAAACTATCATATTTGTCAAACTTCTTGTTCTTTTTTTGACTTTGCTTTGCATAACTAATAAAAAAAATTTGCTTTGTTTTTCAGGGCGGAGGGTCTCAAAGAATCCCAGTCCAAATTAACTTCTCCACAGACTCAGGACAGAACCGGACCTTCTGGTACGAAGCCGAGCGGTGGTGCTGGTACTGGAGGGCCGGTTCGGCAGTTTTTCCCCCTCGGGCCAGACTTCTCCCTCCACGACCGGTCTCAGCCCCATCCAGTCCGGGCGGTCCAGTCCAGTGAGCCCCAGGGTCAGCGCTACACGGCAGAGGAGATCGAAGTGCTCAGGTGAGACGATCCATGGAGGTTTTTATCAAGTTACCTCCCATGAAAAGAGCTCGTATTTATCATTGTTGACTTTTGTTCTAGTCACTTATAACACAATAAAAAAAGGTATCGGTAAAAGACAAAAGATTTAGTTCTACAGAATCAATTCCCAGAATTTCTTTGCTTTAAAGCTTCTTTTTTCTGCTGAACTTTTCAGGAGTACATCTACAATCAATGGCATTGCCTATGTGCCCTTCATGAGTGTTGACCTGAAGGAACGATTCGCCTTCCCTGTTCCTTTCTCGTGAGTTTAAACAGTTATTTGTTTTTATATATCAGTCATTAAAATGATATGTAATCTGTGATCAGCCTGGATACAGGATTAGTTATTCAAGGACCAAACGGTCAAATGCCTGACACGCCCTCTTTGTCCACATAAAAAGAGTTGGTTGCTAAGAGCCCATTAAAATGTTTGTACTAATGTTTTGTGTTCTTGTTTTTGTTTGGTTTTTTGCAGGGACAAAACAGGGAAACTTGCTTTGTCACCCAAACAGAAAGCCATCTTCTCCCGCTGGGTTCGACCGGACGAGATCAGCAATAATCCCACCATGATCATGTCTGTGTCCAGCTTCAGCATCAAACAGGTCAGACTAGCTGCTGGGTGCTTCTTTACAATCTGTTTTTAATGGTCGTGTGTCTGAAGTAGGCTTCAGTTTGTTTGCAATATAGTACTTTTCTTTTTTTGCAAAGCTGCAATAAATTTCTGAGTATAAGAGCTGATATTTCTATATTTTCTATGTACTACCTAAATGCATCCAGTAGATGGCGTAGTATCATCACAGATATGCATCTTTGTGGGAGACTTTTTATAATTCTCTTAAAGATAAGGAGTATAGACTTAAATTTTCTCGCTCACATTGTTTGGTAGGTTTTTGGTGGTGATAATATTCCTTTGCAGCATTTTACCACACAGTTTATTTTCACAAAATTCCTTTTTTATTGCTGTACACAGTTGATACAGTTTTTATGTTTTCCCATGTTTATCCAGACTGTAGTCTCTGACTGTTCATTTGTGGCATCCCTGGCAATCAGTGCTGCCTACGAGAGGCGCTACAACAAAAAACTCATCACCAGGTATGTGCTTTTTGCTTTCTTTTTTCAAACTCTGGTACATGAATATTTGTGTATTTTCTCCAAATGTGTTCTGTAAACCTATCTACTTACTTTTTTACCTCTTTATGTTAAATACAAACCAGAATGTTTCTGTTTAATAAGCCGAGGTCTGTTGTCTAAAACAAAAAGATTTGTTTCTGTTGTCAGAGCAATATTACAACTACTGATTTAAAATTCAACCCTGTGTATATTTGTGTGTTACAGCATAATCTACCCTCAGAACAGACGAGGGGAACCAGAGTACAACCCATGTGGGAAGTACATGGTTAAACTTCACATCAACGGAGTTCCCAGAAAGGTTGGACTTCTAAACGTCTAACTGGTTCATCTTTACTGAGAAAACACCATGAAAGAGCAAAGACAGAAATCAGACAGTCTGTCTCTGTTTTAGGTGATTATAGATGACTTCCTCCCGGTGGATCGTAATGGAGAGCTGCTGTGCTCCTATTCCAGCAACAAAAATGAGCTGTGGGTGTCGCTAATAGAGAAGGCTTACATGAAAGTGATGGGTGGCTATGATTTTCCTGGCTCCAACTCTGTGAGTAAATAGGGAAAAACTTGAGGATCCAACTTGTGGTAAATAGAATAGAATAGAAATATCCTTTATTGTCCCGCCGAGGGGAAATTCAGGTGTCACAGCAGCATCAGTACAGAGGTTCACACACTAGTTACTTTATAAACTATGGATAGTACACACGAAAACAAAAATGAACATTGACTAGCCATGATACGACTAATAATAGAAGGTGCAAAATGTAATATAAGAATTGTGTAAGAATAGAAAACGATGTTTTGTTTTACATGTTGTGGTAAAACTGCTCAGAGTGACGCTTTTAAAGCAAAAAAAAAGACATTTATTTAAAAATCGCTTGTATCAAATACGCTTTTCAAGTTGTTTTGAAGTTGTAAAAGTATGTTTGGGTAGATTATTCTATATCCAGTTCTTTTCAGCACATATCAGTTTAAAGTTTGTCAAAATTTGACAGTTGTCAATAAAAATCACACTTACTTAAATTCTGTTTTTTGCAGAATATCGATCTGCATGCGCTCACTGGCTGGATCCCTGAGCGCATTGCTATGCACTCCGACAATCAGTCCTTTAACAAGGAAGACACCTTCCGCATGCTCTTTCAGAGGTGATCAGTATGGAAAATTAATTAAATGACTTCTGCCCCTCCTCTTCCTTTGAATTTCTTCATCTTTCCTTTCTGCTTGCGTTACTTTTTGTTTCCAGATTTCACAAGGGGGACGTTCTCATCACCACAGCAACAGGAGTGATGACAGAGGAAGAAGGAGAGAGATGGGGTTTAGTGCCAACACACGCCTATGCAGTTCTAGACATCAGGGAATACAAGGTTAGAGTTATGAGTTTAATATTATCCTGTTGTCAGAAGCTCTGTTTATCCCGAGTGTAAAAATGAAAAACACTGAATTTAAAAACATTTTGGAAACTCTCTGACTGACTCCTGAGAACTGCAAGTGTTTTTTATGACCTCAGTCACTTGACTGAAATACGACAATAAAAATTCTGCATGAAATAGTTCATTTCTTTTGTTTTTGTTTATTTTCCTTGTAGGGAATGCGTTTCCTGCAGCTGAAGAATCCGTGGAGTCACCTGCGGTGGAAGGGGCGCTACAGCGAGCGCGATGACAAAAACTGGACTCCTGAGCTCCTCAAATACCTCAACTTTGACCCCAAGACAGCACAGAAGTTTGATAATGGTGAGCCATTAGTTTTTTTCTTTGAGCAGAAGAAATGACATGCTGAGTTTAACAATGAAGACATTTTTGTAAGTGAAAGAACACAATTCATCCCTGGCACTTGCAGTCATTTAAACAAAAAAAATCATTGGGAAGTTTCTTTTTCCCTAATTTTGTTGGTCTCCAGGTGTTTTCTGGATTGCTTGGGAGGATCTTTGTCAATACTATGATGTCATCTACTTAAGCTGGAGCCCTGGGTTGTTTAAGGATTCCTCCTGTATTCACAGGTATGTGTGTGAATACCTATTTTTATAGATTTTACTAAAGTTCTGTGCACATATTTTTACACAATTTCAAAATAATAACATACAAGGTAAAATCCTACTTTTTTCTGGAGTTATAACTAACTCAATAATAATAATAATCAAGTTTGCTATTTTGCAGATGTTTAAAAAGATAGGTTTTAGAAAAAGCTTTTAAGGCTGGGATCCTGTTACATTTTGACCAAAACATGTCCCAGATCTTTTATTAAGACCTCAGGAAGTTCCTTCAACATGTGAAAAAGCTGCTTTAGATTACAATTTTCATGTAGTGGTGACCTGACTTCTGCAAAGAAAAACCCAAGTCCCTAAAATGTCTAATTTTAAATGTTATGGACTAGATTGTGTTTAAAGGTGGAATTCTTCATTTTTAGTAAGCAAACTGTCTCAAGCTGATGTTCGTGTTTGTTGACCTCCTGCAGTAGCTGGGATGGAAAGCAGGGACCAGTGAAGGACGTCTACAGTCTTGCAAACAATCCTCAGTACAAGCTGGAGGTTCAGTGTCCAGCAGGGGGCGCTGCTGTGTGGGTGCTGCTCACCAGACACATCACTGACAAGGTCAGGACACCCTGACAGAGTAACACCATGATTAATTTGTTTTTCATTTACGCCTAATTTTGTAGTAATGAGGTCACCTTCTGTTAGAAAGCCCTGATTTAATCTGAAGACTGTTTGCTTTTTGTTTACCCAGGATGATTTTGCTCAAAACAGGGAGTTTATCACGCTGGTTGTTTACAAGACAGATGGCAAGAAGGTTTACTACCCAGGTGAGGTCTGACAGAACCCTTAAAAACATTTTGTTTTTTGTCTCTGCACCACTGAACTGTGACAATTACACTCGATGATTCGCATCAGCAGTTTGTCTGTCACAGCTTTATTTCTGCCCTGCAGTCACACAGCAAGGTCAGGTATCCTGAAGAAACATTAGTCTATTAAAGGAGCCCAATTTCTGTGACTACAGAATACACTGCTCAATTTTCAAAGAGAAGTTGGGGCTGTAAAAAGAATTCTCCAAAATTCTTCCACCTTTAGTGACAGGATAAACTTCAAAAGACTGAAGAAAGGTCAACCTCAACTTTGCAGTTCTGAAGTTTATTTCTGGTTTCCTCTACAGCGGACCCCCCACCTTACATCGATGGTATCCGTATCAACAGCCCCCACTACCTGACCAAGATGAGGCTAACCACTGCAGGAACACACACCTTCACGCTGGTGGTTTCTCAGTACGAGAAACAGAACACCATCAACTACACACTGCGGGTCAGAGACATCAGCTTGAACCTTTTTAGTATAAAATAATTCCAAAAATAGCTTTATTTTAATGTAATTTTTAGTGCTTGATATATTCAAAATGTCTGTTTTTTTTACAGAAAATGACTACAACAGTTTTAAAATAAAAAAATCAACTCATTGATTCAAACATTTAAGTATCTTATTTAATTTAAATCCAAGTTGCAGTATATATCGGACATGATTCTACCATTTTACACAGTTTCAAATAGCTTAGTGGCAAAGCTAACAAATGCCTGGTGTTTCTTTGCGCTGTTTTCTTAGCACATTTCCTAGCGTCCACACTAAAAGTGCTGCAGTTGTTCCAGAACATAGCAACACAGATTGTGTTGGCATTTCAACTTAGTATTTTATTACTGAAACCAAAGTTATTCAAAGATAATCTGACACCAGTGCTCTAATGTCACATCAAAAGATTACAACATGTGAATTGTTTCAGGTTCCTGAATGAATGTTTCTGTCTGTTGTTACCTTTGTTAATTATCTTTTTGTTCTGGTGAGGCTTCTCATTGATTTGGACAGTTGAACGGGAAACACTGAGTTCCTACTTTTTTACCATAATACACCCATTTAACTCACAACAATCTAAACTTCTTCATTCTGCAGTGAGAAGAATGATTGCTTGTTCTTTTCTGTTTTTATAAATGTATTTGTATCCATTTAGGAGCAGTGACTGGTTTTCTGTCTTCTCCATGTTTTCACCTTTCATATTCTACTTCTAAACACATCCATTTGATAAATGTCAGTTCCCTGAGACTAGTTCAAGTTTAGTTGGTTTTTTTAAGTGTGTTTCTGTGTGTGCACGTGTGACCCAAATACTTCTCTTTAGTCATTTATTATTCATAGACTTTCCCTGCAAACTGAAAAAAGGGCCTTTGGAGAGCTGTTTATACTGAACTAACTCATTTAGAAGAACATGCATTCTTTGCACGTCTCGGCTGTAAGCTGTGTTTACCGTTTGTGTATCTGTGTATTTTCTGTTCAGCCGTAATACAATCGCTGTAATCATCGCAGGCTTTTACAGGCTCTCTCCCTCGCTCTCCTTCTCCAACAAGCCAAGCGTGAAAATGTCTTCATCCCCCTTCAGCTCAGATCACTTTCTGCTGAAGATTCATCTAGAGAATAACTGACTAAACTTATTTTCCCAAAGAGTTTCAGCTACAGATCTAAGCATTAAATGTGATTTATTCTGCCTGAACAAGGTTGAAATAAAGATTATATTATTTTCCAGCACGTATGCCAACTTTGTTTCAAGCCAAGCTATAGAAAACTGGAAAACATGCATCACTTTGTTTACAAAAACGCAGACAGTAAAAAGGCAGTTTTCAGTTGTATTTTTGTTGCGTGCTTGTTAGGTTTCTGCTTTTGGTCTTTTATAAAGTAAGTCACCCGTTAACAGTGAACACTTTTTGTTCTTTATGTAGGTGTACTCTGGATGCAAATTCACCTTCTCCAAGATACCAAATCCCTTCACTCACACAAAAAGGGTACGTGTTTCATACACCTACGAGTTGGAGCTTCTGTTGTTGTGAATTAAAGTACTTGTACTGGAATCTGTAAATGCAGCTCGTTGAAAAGATGTAGATTAATCTTGTGTTGCTTGTTCTGCAGGTTGGCATTAAAGCACCACATTCAGTGACATTTATAGATTTAGGATGCACTGATTATATTTTTCTGTTTTTTAACTGAATTAATTTTGTTGCTCCTGTCCTGAAGCTGATTATTTCTGTGACTCTGTCTGCAGATAAACGGTCAGTGGAAAGGCCCCAGTGCTGGTGGATGTGGAAACTATAAGGACTCATACAAACACAACCCGATCTATCAGATAAACCTGGAGCGGTCCGGTCCACTGCTGATCGAGCTGCGTGGATCCAGGTCAGGACTTCACTTTGACTCCGATTTTTTTAGATTTTGTTATTGTCTCTGAATTTGCATCAGAATAATTTGCTTTTTGCTCATCATTTGAAACAGGAAACAATACTTCTAATAAATTATTAGTGTTGCTCATTGTCTGTCTGGTTAGCAGGTTGTGTTTTAGAAGGGTCAGTAACAAGATTGTTTGTGTCCAGAGCAGTTTAGTGTCTGCTTACTAATCAGAAATGGTCCCTGTGGAAATATCCAGATCCGCAAGTGAGATTCCTAATTTGTGTTTATTAATCCCAAACACATTTCAAAAAGCACTGCCAATTAGGTTTTTTTTTTATTTGTTATTACAATATATCTTTGATAATTTTTAAATTAAGACAATTTTTGAAAGCCTAATAAGTAACTAACATTTCTTGTGCAGCTAAAAAGATAATTTTCTACCTCTTTGTTCTTTCTGGCGTAAACAGCTATGCCTTTTGAACAAGAAGTCAGTTAGCCATGTGCTTATGATGTCTATGCTTGTTTGCCATGTGGAGCTGTAAACATTTAAGAAAGAGATGAAGAGTGAACTGGAAATAAAGGGTCCTAATATCTTCGTTAATTACTTGTGCATGTACACGCACATGAAAAGTGGCAAAACTAATTATAAAGTTGTGTATCTGAGGCATCTTTATGTCTCTGCTGTGTCTGTAGGCAGTACAGTGTCGGCTTTGAGATGGTGACGGTGTCGACGGTGGGCGATCCAGGCCCGGCTGCCTTCCAGAAGAAGAGCAGTGGAGATTACAGGTACAGTAATGATCACGTGATAAGAAATAAAGTGCTGTACCTTTTAAAATACATTTATTAAAAAAATAATTAAATAAAAGTATTTAAGCAATACCCAACATATTTGAGAGATGTCTTACAAATCGAAACCTCTGAGAAAATGGTAACCACGAGAGTGATTATCCACTATATTTTTTTAGTTACTTAGGCTTTCTGTCGCAGGGTTTTGCATACTACATTAAAACTGTGTGTTTTCTTTAAAGTGTTTTTGACTCTTTAACAATCTAAAAAAAAAAAAATCTGCACAACCTACTCTAGTTAAGAGTAAAACAAACTATTATTGGATTATTGGAAAAAAATAAAAAAAATTGTGAAGCAGTGCAAAATTACTGGAAATCCAAATGCCCTGAAAATGCTGACTGCCAGTCACAATTAAATTTAATAAAATGAACAAGGAACTTTTCCTCATTGTGTAGTTGAAAGAGTGTCAGTAAGTTCTAGTTATAAGTCATTAATAATTCCTGACCAAGTCAAGAAGATAACTGGTGACTTTTTCCACAAAGAAATACACACAAATAAGCACAACAACTTGTGACTCAACCTCATGTCTTAATGTACTGATTAAAATCCATCTCACAGGATTATTCTGGATTTAGTCAGAGTAAAGTTAAGAACAGATGGGAGAGGATCTGAAAGTTAGTTTGCTAAGTTGTGGTCTTCCTGGTTTCCACTCATCCAAACTGATGTTACATTTCTGTGCATCATAAAACACGTCTCACTGTCTTTTTCTAGATGTGGTTTCTGCTACATGGAGGTGGACCATGTCCCAGCAGGCATCTACAATGTCACCCCCACCACCTTCCTGCCCAAACAGGAAGGACCCTTCTTCCTGGACTTTGGCAGCACGGCACCCCTCAAGGTCTCCCAACTCCAATGAAGATGGAGCTTTACAGAAAATACTGAGTTGGGATGAACTGGAAGGTACTTAAGAGAGGACGGCATCATGGGATGTTTCAGAAACTGCAGTTTGAATGTAAATGAAGTAATAAGAGCTCAACGACCTCAGAGTCCAAAAAGAGACTGCTGCTTGAATTTTCCTGCCTTCACTTCTCAAAACTTTCACAAAATTAAATGGACGGATGATCAACGTGAACTTTGCCATCGACTCCATAATAATACATAACTATGATAGACAGGAAATGAGTGTCCAGATGTTATGAGAAAGGAAAAACAAATAGAATTTCACCAATGTTTAAACAGGCATCACAAAGTCTTATTTTTGCCATAATCTGACAGATACAGGTTTACCAGATGAAGGAACTCTCAGCAGTTTTGATCTGCAGACACAGTTGAATTTGATGGATTTTACAAGCCAACTGATTATTTGTCCACATCTGCAGGGTTGAAATGAGCTGGAGTGTTGTTGCCAAGGATGCTTAGAAGCAGCAGAGTCCTTCTTCCTCTTTACAGATTGTTTAGTTGTATTTATAACAGAAATCAGAAATATATGACATTTCAATAAGATTCACACTGTTAAAAACGAGGAATTAAATCTATCCAATCTGTATTTAAGAACAGCTCATGATTATATCTTAGCTTTCTCAGTCACTTACTTTCCATAGAATCAGATAATAATTCTCCTCAGATAAATGTTTAAAGTAATGTACAACTTATAAGTATGAACTCATTACTGCAGGACTATATGAATGAAAAGTTGCTTAATATAAGCAGCTACTTTAGAAAAGATAAATCTCTAAATAAGTTATCAAACTAGTAAGTCTTTTTTAGTATCTTATAAGGGAACCTGCTCCAAGCTGGTGACAAACAATACGTTTACTACACGGCTGCTGAAACAGAGAAAGCTGTTTTAAAGTCTATCAGATAGAAAAGGTTTTCCTGTAAAAAGGTTTATTCTTCTCAGGAGCAGAGCAGCATCACAGGGAATCAAGTGTGGGAGCGTTCATGTCTCCTCGTGTTGTTTGTGAAGAATATCAGTTTGGTTTCATTCACAGGGCTTACATCCAATGCTGTGGGAGACTGGTGTCACCAGACTGTACGTGTTATACCTGTGTGTTCATGAGGAAATGTTTGAGAAACTTCAAAGTTTGAAATGTATATGTATTGCCAAGTACTCATATTATGTTTCATTTTATTGTACTGCACTTTTATAATTTCTCATGTTTTATTTTTTGTCAAACTGCAATACAGAAGACTGTGAGGATGTGACTTTGCCTCAATACAAGAATCAGTTCATCGAAAGTAATCTTTTCTGCACACTTCAGTGTGGAAAGTTTACCCTGTCACCTTTCAGCAGCCTGTTACAGACAGATATTGTTTCTGGAACTTATTAAGCTTTGCAGTTTGCTCACAGATGTCCTGAACCAGCTGCATGAGATTTGGATCAGCACCACATGTCACATTGTCCTCTCCTTCAGTTTTCCCATTCTCACTCAGCTCAGATGAGCGTAGATGTTATGTTGAATCGTACGGTAGCATTAGCTGGTATGACACACTGTAACAGCTCTGCTAATATAGACACGAGTCTGCTGCGCCGTCCTGAGTCAACATTTTCTACAGAGCCAGTTGTGCCAACTGGTGTCACTTTAATTTGGCTGTGTGAAGATTAGAGCATCAAAGTTTATTGTTCATGTCTGAGACAGTTTGACAAATGTCTTCTAAAGTTTTAACTGCATTACTGTCTTTTTTTCTCAATCTAGTTTGCTCAGATGTTGATGAGGAAAGCTTATTCTTTTTTTGACAAGCTTTTATGGAAAACTCCAGAAAAAAGCACATTTTTGATTCAGTTTTATTTTCACGTTTAAACGGTTAAACATCATGAAAGTTGAGAATCACCTTTTAGGTACAAATGTTTACTTTGTGTAGAAATTTGTAAAAACTAGCTTCTTGCGAAACATCTCTCATAAAACTCAAAAATACAGCAATACACCTCCATGTTATGAACGATTATCACGTGATTGAGTCACCCTTCATTGTTTCACAGCTAACCTGCAGCGCAGTGAGCTCGAAGCTCTGATTCCCAAACATCGATTTGACTCAACACAGTGCTGCAGCCTAAATGTTCCTAAAATAGCACAAAAATAATCATTTTGACACAAAATTTGGCTTTCCTCCAAATTAAAATCCACATTATTTCTTTGATTCTGTTCAGATACCAAGTCATCATAAAGAATCTTATGTTTGTGCCATTGTTTACTCTTGCTTGTTGAAGGGTTCATGTAATGTGTTTTAGTCTTTAAATGATCCAGCTCTTCTTTTCACCTGTACTGAGTAATAATTTATTGTTATGAGAACTTTTTTCCTGTTTTTTATGCTGATTTACAAACTCGGCAGGACAATCTTTCAGAAACTTGTTGTATGAATGTTGATGTGATGTTTGCAAAAGTTGCACTAAATGTTGGTTTGAATGATGTTCAAATACACACCGTGTTTGAAATATATATATATTTAGGAGGATTTCAAATTTTTGTTTTCTTTGTCTTTGATGTCAGTGTGGTTATTCACACGTTGGAGTCAGAAATATATATTTATGGTAAAAAAAAGAACACCCTTCAATTCTAAAGTTTTGTACATGCACACATAAAAATGTATCTGGTCTAAATCTAATTTTAAAATCAGATTATTGTAAACTCTAATGAACAGCTGACTGTTTCATGGTTTATGTAACTAAAATTGAGCAAAAACCTAAAAGCAATGAGCCAAAACAACTGTAGAATCAATTTTAGCAGTATGAACTTAAAGAACCATTCTTACATAACTGTGGGGAGATTTTGATCCGCTCTTCTATATAATGTCATCATGCTCTCTTTAGGTTCAACCACAGCATTTTATTCAGACTGAGGTCTAGACTTTGACTCAACCGCTGCAACACATTGATTCGGTTCATTTGTTGTCTTATTGCAGGATCTCACATTTGATTCTAGGAAACTTCTGGTTTGCAGAGAAGTTCATGATCAACTCATTGACTGAAAGGTGCTCAAGGATTTGGATTCAACTTTGTAAACCTAAACTGAGCCGCCGTGTTGTTTTTCTTTGCAGCCTCTCCAACACCGTGGACGTGTTTTACATGTTGACTAAGGCCTGTTGTGTCTGAGATATACAATTGCAGTCTGATCCAGATGTTAACTTGTTTGGTTATTCGATCCTTAGAAGATGACGATAGTCTTAAATATTTTACTTTTTATAAAACGATCAGCTGTAATCTTTCCCACATTGGCTGGCAGCCATAGTTATGTTTAAGACCATTCCTGATGTTTTTTCTTCCTTTGAATGAGCTGAATGAGCCACTTTAAACTATTTGTTTTATAGAGGTGATCACACTTGTTCACAGTCAATCAAGGTATTTGATTGACAGCACCTGGCTGCTCCTTACTACTCTTCACTTCTGTGGAAGAAACAAGGTTGGGCTTGGTCTTTTGCATTTATTATGCATTTTAGCTGAGGTTTAGTAGGTTTTTACATGATGAAAAACAATATCTAATAAGGAAGGGATGATTTTTAATTAAACCCTGATATGTAAAAGTTTAAACTGGAAGTCAGTGAACTTAGTCCGTAGTACCATGACTGTATTTGAACACAAAACTTTTGTACATATGAGGATAATCCTGAGATTGTGTCACTTTCTCAGTGTTGAATTCTGCCAACAACCAGCAAAAGTTAAATGCAACAAAAAGATTTGACCTCATTCATCAGAGTTTACTGTGCTGACAGGAGATATTAAAGATAAACCAGCCACATTGTCCAACTCGGCCTCATCAATCTGTTTTTGATAGTTGCTGTAAGCTATAGGACAGTAAAGTTCTTTATTGATGCAAACTGTAAAAATGTATAAAATATTGCAGCAGTGAAGTCGTAACAGTAAGCAGTTTCAGCTGAGGAGTCTGTTGGCACAAAGCCAATCACTTTTATCAGCTTTTACAGATCTGCTGACATGACATCTGTTGGGTAAGTTGACAATTTTTGTTGGCATTTTTATGTTTATTGCTTGTTTAAAGTATTTATTGACACAAATGTCATTTCAGATTGACCAGATGGTACTGACTGCAGGATGTGGCCCAGAAACTGGAGGTACGTTCGCCTGTTTTAAATCAGAAATGAGTTTCAAAGCATGAGCAAATGCATGAATATGAAAAGTACTGTTTTGTTAGCAAAAAGTCAAAGCCCAAAGTTACTGACCACTGAAGTTACACACTGTTAAGTTTATTTTTCTTTCCAAACTGTAACAAAACAATGGTTTGTTAAATATCTAAAATCATTTATTTGTGTTACTGCTTTGTTTTGTGCAGCAAGTGCAGATTGTGAGTCTAAAGTTTAACTGTAATTATCACGGTGTCAGCAGTGTGAGGGTTAAAGTTTAATGGCTACAGCAGCTGAGCTCCTAAATATCCTAACAGAGAGATTTAATTAGTGGCTACACATGCCACTTTAACTTTAACACATTTTAAACTTTAAGCACTCCATTAACATTAGATGAAAAAAGTTTTAATTAAAATAAAACAACTTCTAGTTATTATGCAAAAAACATCTAATCATGTGCTTTAACTCAATCAGTCTTCTGATGTTGGCTGGTCCCTTTTAATCACATTTGTACTCAAACATTGTGTCCTTAGTGTGTCCATTTTTCTTTGGACCTTCTGACGCCACATTAAAGGCGTAACATTGCTGGAAGGGATGATTATCACCTGCCACCTTTCATGCCAGACATTTGAACTAAAATCTTTTTACGCTGATTAGGGACAGAGTTACAGCCGTTTTGGTCCAACCTTGTAAACATTATGCTCTATCTTGTTCAATATTGTGAGATATTGTTAGCCCTCAGAGAACGTGTTGAGGATGACTCAGTTTTGGTTCAATGTCCTTCACGTATTCTGCCTGAAGTGATTGGAATCTGCTGCAGAGAACATTGGGACTCACTGCGTTGGTTTCTGTTTTTAACAGTTGCTTGTAAATGTTTTGTTGCTTAATGATTTTATTTTGATTACTTAGTTTTTTTAATGAGGTTTGTTTTATAGTTTATTTTTAATGCTTAATTCATTTACCTGTTGTTGTTTATGTATATTTTTAGTATTGTTTCCCTTCTTCCTTTACCTTTTCAAGAGTAAAGGAAAGACTGCTTTCGTTTTCTAGCACTTGCCAGGCCTACACTCCAAATAAGAAATTGTTCTTAATGTCTCGCCTTGTAAAATAGAGGGTAAATAAAATAAACATTGCTACTACACCAAGACTTGCTCCATAGATGTAAAGTGGGTGAGTTAAAGCCATTTTTGTGTTGGCTAAGGTAGATCAGTTGTAGCGAACATTTTGAATTGGGTTGGAATGAGTTTTAGATGTAAATTCAATGATTTTTTTCTGATAGTTTCACTAAGATCTATCCAGTGATTCATGAGATATTTTGCTAACAGACAGTGTTGATTTTAAGTTAATGCTACAGTTTTAGGCAAATATGTTGGAGATGATGCTCACATCAAATTCTAGCTCAATATCTGTAAAACCATTTTAGTGTTTTGATATGGTCATTTAACTCTGGCAGCCATCTTGGAAAGGGTTTACTCCAAAAGCTAGTTGAAGATGTAAATATATTGAATACTTTGAGAGTTTTATTAAAATCCATCCATTTTTTCATGAAATATTTTAAAAACAGATGGGCCCACAAATACGAGCCTTCAGTGGTAGTGGCTCCTCTGATGGGGAAATCCACAACAAATAAATCCTCCAATTACATTTGTGTATTCCCACTCTCTTATTTTCTGTCCAGAAAAGTGTTTTGTTTTTGCCTCGGCACCATAAGTCTTACACTGAAGAGACTGAAAGGACAACAACAGAGTTCTACAAAACTGTTGGTTGTTGAAGTGAATTAATGATCTGATTCTAGTTTTAGAAGTAAATTTCTAGGAAACGACAAACACAAGCTTCTGTTTTGTTTTGCTCTTTTATATAAATAAAGGGGTCTAATCAAATTGATGTCACAAGATACACAATGAAAAAAACCTGAACATATATAGGCAGCTTCTTAAGCATGTTTAGTTTTCTTGCAAAGTACTTTTAAATGTTTGTTTACGTTCTTATATATTAATGCTTTTTATTTGTAACAAAACCTTTTTTTTTAGTTTTCATTAAAGTAATTAACTGTGAATGCACACTGACATGGTTTTTATTATATTACAGTTGTTGGTATGTCAGTGAGTTCATAACATCTGCCTGTCGTTGATGAAATGTCAGCTTCTTCGGCATCAAAAGTGACGTGTAAGTATCTGCTCTTTATCAAGGGTTCAATTATTAATTTCAGATTTATTTTTTACCAATTGGATGCTATATAATGAAGCCATTGGCAGGAATGAGTTACATTGCACTGGACATGTGCGAACTTTAATAAAACCAGGGGCTTTATTAGAAAAACACTTTAAAATAATTAACTAACCAGGATTAAAGATTTACTGCCTGTGCTGACAGAACCTAGAAAAACTGAGAAGTTGAACTAAAACTAACTTCATGCTTTTTAAAGGTTTCATTGTTTATAGAAATCAGTTTCAACACTTAAAGGTATTTTGAGTCTAGTGATTTTATATTTAGATCAAAAGGTTCTTTGTGTTTGTAGACAGCTCTTTATTACAGAATTAGATTTAAATTAGTTCCAGCCTCTCTGAAGCTGCGTCAGCTCTGTTGACTGACGTCAGGTCGCTAATTAAGAGGCTATCAAGCAAAGGTCATGATTTTGATTTAGAGAAACAATGTTTCTTAGAGAGTCTCTGCTGCCAGTCTGAAGTTTTCCTAGAAGTCAGAACAAATGCCTCTGAAGATGAAGCTAATTAAAGTGTGCATGTTTATATTAATTTATCAGTACAAGTAAAATTAGCTTCAAACTGCAGTAAACTTTAACAGACAGAACTCAGTACTTCATGACATTTGTCTCTCAGGACAGAATAAGAGAAACATACAGTCAAATTCTTAACATTTCTTGGCTTTTTGTCCTCTTTAGATAATCTACCTTAAAGTTACACTTTGCCTTCATCTGATCATCTGCCGTTGAAGGTGAATATAACTCAGTCAGCTTTCCAGATGGATCAGGAGGTCATCCTCATCACATTTACATGGTTTGACCAAAACAGCTTTTCTTCTCTTTATTTTGAAATTATGAACTATTTACAGCAAAAGGACATTTATTATAGTTGTCGTAAAACCTAAATATCAAACATTCAAAGTAGGAAATAATAAGCATGAAAAGCTGAAACTTTTATTACTCTTTAATTGTAGTCAATGTTCAACTTTTTTTTTAATATTTGAATCCTAAACTTAAGTGTCACATAACATCAGAAAATTCAACATATTAAATACAGGGCTACAGGGCAGAAGGCTAAAAGCTATTTTTTTCCACTGTTGAACTTAACAGAACATCACCTCTGCATGGTTTACAGCAGTTTGTGCCGTTTTACTGTAATAATGTCCATTTCTATCAGTAACAGCAGGTCGATCCAAGTCAGAGGTTGGATGTTGGCAGCATTTGCGATTAAAACCTTTTGTCTTCAGTGGAGAAAAAAACAAAAAACATTAACTATAGTGCTTAATATCTCACTGGCGTGTGAGTCCATATGTGTGTCAAAGGTGCCAAAACGTACAGGAAGATTATTTTACACCAACTATCACATTCAGAGTCTATGTTTGACTGTGGAGCTTGGAGATGGAATGGAGTAGCGGCAGGTACCTTTTAAACAGCCCATAACTGTTTGGGTTTTTGGTTCAGAATGAGACTAAATAAAGACACCCAGTTCCCCTCTACCCTCTTTTTCTCTCCTCAGACTTATTTGACGAGGACAACGTCCTGCTCCGTCTTCTGGGGACAGCTATCCTTGTTTTTGGCGTTGCTGGTTCGCGGGCGTCGCAGGTTGAGAAAGCTGAAGCGCGTCTCCAAGGTAAAGGCTTTCTTGATGTTGGAAGCTGAGCTGCTGCTGCTGCTGTTGTTGTTGTTTCCAGCTGGAGTGTTGTCCATATCCCCTTCTGCACCTTCAGCTCGATCGCCTGCAGAGAAGAATCAGGTCAGGTCATGTGACATGATAGGATTTAATGATACGAGTTGAAAAAGTCTCAGTTCAAAGTTTTGACTATTCACTATTAGGGGAACAAACAGCAAGAATCTAGCAAACTTATGATAGTAATGATTAGCAGTTGTAGTATGTGTTGTGAGTGACTCAGCCACAACACATTTTAGCACAATATCCATTTTTGTCTTTTCTAAAAGTCAGATGGCTCCAAAATCTAATCAGTTTTAGAGGAACAGCCAATGATTTCCTGAAAGTTTCAACAAAATCCATCTAGTAGGTTATGATATTTTGCTAACAGACAAAGTTTGACTGCAAATAGCGTTCAGTCTCAGCTACTACCACATCGGTAGAATTAACAAAGTTGGATTTCTAAGGTAAGGTGGCTGTGGCAGCTAGTCTGAATCAGAGTTCAATAGTTCATAAAATATTTTGACAACAGTCTCAGACATGGAGCTTTCAGCAGTGGATAATAATTACACAGTCTCAAATGGGAATTAAAGATTTTTTTATCTTTTTGGCGTGACAGTCTTGGCAGTGCAGGAGGAACGACAGCAGCACAGCTCGAAGTTCTTCATTCAAAGTGACTGAAGGACTGAACAGCTGCTTCTCTGAAAACAGACTGGCTGATTAGGTTTTGTCTCTGCACACGAGGTGCCCGGCTTGTTGTCACTTTGACAAATATTCTGTTTTCGAGGAGCAGGTGTGAGCCATGCAGGTAGCAGGGGATCGAGCATCGAACCCAAAATAGACCCTGAAGTTTCATCCATCTCACTTTAGTCTTAAATTCCTGCTCCCATGTGTAAAAACACAACCTGTGCAGTTAGAGAGCTGCTTAAAGCAACTGCATCTCCACACTACACCACAATAATCTGCCCATTCACTTCCCCATTAGGAGACAGTTTGTTTTTATTGTCCGTGCTCACTGAAAATATTGTGTACACTCTTGTAACCTTCGTTTTGGCATCCTGTTAGATTTTCAATCGCCTGTGTCAGCAAAATATTTCATGAACCGTTCACCAGATTTATTTTAAACTCTCAAAGTCATCGCTAGATGTACATCTACAACTTTAGGAGTCAATGTAGTTTAAGATGGCCACCGTAACCAACTAACCTGACACACTAAAGTAGCTATAACTCAATCAGTTTGACACATTAAGCTAAGATTTTTGAGGTGGTAGCTGAGAGTCATTCCCAACACATACTCTGACTACAAATCACATGACATCTTTGCATAAAACTACAGTATAAACTGTTAGCAAAATATCTCATAAACCACTGGATGGGTTTTAATGCAACTGTCAAAGTAATCAGACATGCATCTAAAACTAATTTTTCTTTGGAGTCAACTTGATTCAACATGGCCACCAGAGCTAATTGATCTTAGATTTGACCAAATTATATTTGTTCAAAACCCTTGCATGAAAGGCAGCAGGTGATATAAGGCCGTTATTAAAATAGTTGCTACCTGATAATGGGATTTTCCTTTGGAAACCTGAACTTCACCATCACTCACCTCTTTCCATGTCACATTCAGGCGATGACGCCCCACTGCACTCGCTGCGAGGCCCGAGCACTGGTGAGATGAGGCCAAAGTCTGACAGTGACACAGTGCTGGGAAGGTCCAAGCTGCAGGGCCTGGACAGAGGACCTGGGGAGGACGTGGACGAAGAGGAGGAGGGAGTGGGCGATGGAGAGGCCGAGGAAGACATGCCAGAGGAGGAGGAAGAGGAGCTGGCGAAGGGGCATGGTGACAAGAGCTCTTGAGGGCTGCTGGGAGTTGAACCAAGGCTGCTGGTGGAGCGGCTTTCAGAGTCTTCCTCAAACATGATGCTCCCTCCACCACACGGGTCATCCTCGAAGCACTCCGAGGCCACTGCAGGGCGGGACAACAAAGAAAGTAAAACAGGAGTGTTCGAGGAGGGAAGATGAGAGGAACAAAATCAAGCTTTAAATAGAACTGAAAATACTTTAAACGGTCTCATTTCTTATGTCAGTGTGTGAAGTTATTTGGAGCCTCGTGTTCCTGCTTAACTTATAATCAGTGTCTGTCTGAACTGGACTGCTGTTACCATGGTAACACCATTCTAGTTATATTGTAGGCCAAACTTATAGGATACAAGAAGCAGATTAGCATTTTGTGGACTTTTCTTTGAAACTGATCAGAAATGCCTGATTTTATTTTTTAACTTTATAAAGGGAAAATAAAAATAATAAAAATTTAGTTGTAAATTTGCTTAAAATTTTGGTATTTTGCTGCAAGAACAACATTTATAATCCTCTGCTCTGAATGACAGCTCTACTAAACCCAATTTTTTGTAATTAAAATTATTTTGACCTATTTCTGTCAAGAGTTCTTGTTTTCTCTGTCGTTCCTTAAACCCTTATCAGTCTTTGAAAGGATGACAAGAACTGATTTCTAAACAGATACACTGAGGTAAACATTCTTTCAAAGCCAGTCTCCATTCTACAAGTTGTGACTTGAACAGATTAAGATGTTTTTTGTGTCTGAAAGTTTCATTTCTGTGGCATGTTAGTTGTCTTGTTCGACGCTGAAGTCAACAAATAAGCTCAGAAGTGAAACTACAGCAGTTCTGTGACATTTAAAGAGTCACCAGGTGAGCTCTTGTTATTGCAGCAGGAAGAAAGAAGGTTTAATCTTTACTAATCCGCCTTTTATTGCATTGAGAGGCTTCTGAGGATGACTAAAGCAGAAGGCAGGAACCCTCTTCAACATTTAAACAGAATGGAATTCCTTGAGCTGAACTCTTTCACAGATTGATGTTTAAGATAAACACCACACTGTACTCACTGGATATTTCGTCTGTCTCCATCTTAAAGCTGGAGATGTCGTCCCCAGACACGCTGCCACCCTCAGCACCGACTCCAGGTCTCCGAGGGCCCATGATGGAGATTCTGCGGCGTTCGTGGATTTCGTCAGAGATCATCTCCAGGTTCTTCAGGGCTGTCTTGTACTCGCCTTTGGCCTGAGACAGCTTGGCTTGTCGCTCATCCACGTTCTTTTTCAGGTTCTGGAGGACAGATAACGAGGAAGATGTTAAATGATAGCTGGAAGAAATGCCGCAGGACACAAATACTTCTTAGATCTGACATGAGAACAGGGCTTTAAAAAAACATGAATTCAGGATACTGAAAAAACCCTGCTCTTTATGCTGATGTGTGGAGTTTTTATTTTTTGGATCATACTAAATATGAGGAGTCTCATACTTTGAAAATTCAACACTAAGCAGATTCTTAAGGGAGAGTTCCTTCAGATTGATAAGAAATTTGACCTCAAATTAGTAGAAGTTTAATGAAAACAGGCAACCTGTTCTGCAAGAAACACAACCAGACATGATATTATGAGTTCCTATAAAACCAGAAGTTGCAACTTGTGCATTTGACTGAAAAGAATTGCCTCAAGTTAAGACAAAGCATTATTTTAATCTTAATGTGCACACAAACAAAAAATATCACTTCTCTTTGTGGTTAAGGTTTTAAACATTCCGAATCCTTACAAACAGAGGCAAATGTTGGGTTTAAGGTGTGGCAAACAACTTCGAAGTCACTGCATACCTCCAGCTGCAAGTAGTACTTCGCCTTCATCTCGAAGTAGGGCCTGAGGTGGAGGAGGAGAAGAAGAGGTCAGGATTAGATTAAAGGCGTAAAAAACAGTATCCTAGAAAAGAGCGGTGCCCACATCATCACCATAGCAACCTGGCAGAGGAGAGGAGATAAAGGCATTATGATGTTGGATGAGCGAGCGATGCAAAACGGATTAACACCCAACTGAGGCAACACACAGCAAGGCTGCAGCTTCTGATACTCTGATGCTTCCAAAACCAACTTTTGTTTGGGTTCAACTAACGTCAGGTCAATTTGCATGTAAGAAATTAATTTACTAATTGTACTTAAGTTGTTTCAATGAATGAATACTCATTAACTTTTAAGTCACGTATGGGTAAAACAGCTTGCTGGTGTAGATTCTCTGTCATCCAGGCCATGGTAAAATTCAAAAAAGGTTAAAAAAAACAAAAACAACTGGACTTCTATTCATAGTTGAAGACGTTTCGCTTCTCATCCAAGGAGCGAAACGTCTTCAACTACTAATGGATAAAACAGCTTAAATGTAGGTCAGAAAATTCTGATTATCCAGATGTCTGAAAAACATCACTTTGGATTTGAAAGCACATAAAGAAAGGATTTCCTAATGTCCTGGAGGCCTACAAAATGTACAGCTGTGTCATGAGTTTTGCTGTTCATGTAGCACCTAATGATTGTTTTAGAATATGCTTCACTGGATGTTAACCTGTCCTGTAACTCATCTTGTGCAATAAATATAGTAAAGTTGAAGTCTGACACATGACAGGTAGCTGCACAGTAGTGAAACATTTGCTCCATCAAAACTGTAGATTATAGGACTACAGTTGCTACAGAACATCGCAAAATTACACATATAAGTTGTTCTATCACTGCCAATAATAAGTCTTCAGCCTGAACTTTGAGTGATGGGATGCACATAGAGGACAAGGAGGAGGATTTTGTGTACCTTTGTGGTTCAAACACACTTTTTTAAACTGCAGATTTGATGAAACAAGTAAATTAACACCTTTAAGTCAAAGAAACTAAGGATGAGCTTTGATAAAGCTATAATTATGTATTTTTACCAATTTATTTTCATTTCACATAAATCATTTGACATGATTTTTTTCTTCTAAAATGACTTAAAAAGGTTATTTGCATTGTTTTATTTTTTCATATATTAGGTTTTCATCAATATGAGGATTTGTAAACTAAATTCAGAGTGAAAATCACTTTAAGTTTCAAACAGGTGATGTGACTTTGCCACATTTCGCTATACTTCTTCTTTAACACCTGTTAACAAAAACAAACAGGATTGATGTGGTTTGGACTGATGCCATGTTTCACTGCTGTAGAAACGAACCAATTTTAGCTGAAAAGAGAACAGCAACATGCACCACAACTTGCAGCTTGTTCTGTGTTCATCGCTCCACATCACCTGTGACTGCACTATTTTTTAGTGTTTAATTAAAGTGTTCCAGACAGATGGACAGAGTCTACTTGCAGAGAGATAACTGGGATCTCTGTGGTTTTATATTCAGCCCTTAAATGTCTGATTAATGTTGCACCCATGAAGCTGATAAAATTAAGAAATAAATGGCTCATTTTCGGTTTGCGGCAGAACATTTGGCTAAAATGACCTACAAGCAGTCAGTCGTGCAAAGACAGTCTGTTTTAGAGGCTCTGCAGCTCAGCCCCCCCACTGTGTCCACATGCTGGACCAGACAAGGACAAGTGGCCAAATGTACAGCCAAACGAAAAACTGATTCAGGCATTTGGCTCAAATATCAGCTTAGCGCTGGTCTTGTCCTTCAAAACACAACCGTCTTATTAAGATCAACACTTGGGCTCTGAGACTTCTCATGAGATATGATCATAGCCCCCCATTTGTACATAACCAGCCAAAAAAAGTGAACAATTTCAACATTAAAATCTTAATAAATCACATGTGGGTAATAGGATCATTTTACAAGAGAAATTTAGAACAGAACTATCCTGAAAGAATGATAATAATTAGTAAGGAACAATAAATGACCAATCTTGGAAAATTGGGGTTTGTATGGTATTTGGGTATCAAATTTTACACATTGCTTTATGACACCACTGTCTCAATTTTAAAGTTTTCACCAAAAAAGTAAATACTATCAAAATAAGATTAGTTTACCAGATAAATAAACTAAAACCAAAAATATATAAGGAGTCACTGGGTTAATTTAAGTTAAAAAAAAAAAAAGCTGATGGTAAAAGTCCATGTTCTGTTGCAGACTGAGGGTCTTACTTGGACTTGCTGATGGTTCGTTTCAGTTTCTTCTCCAGCTGCTTCATGCGAACCGTAGCTGCTGTGTATTTTGCTGCCGTCTCCTTGTGTAAAAGCTCACTCCTTGTCTTGGTGTGCTCCGCCTCCATCACCTGGAACAGACAATCAGAATGTTTTTTTTTTGTAGAAAAATCTTTAAGCCTTGCTTTACTTTCACAATTTGTGAAAAAAATGAAGATGTGCAGGTTTGAATTGAACAAATGAGCCACTGAGGTGAAGCTGAGATAAAGTCAAGAAAATGTTCCTCTCTCTCTGACTTAGGCCTCTCTCATGCTCGCCTCCTCACCCGCTGAGTGGCGTGGTTCAGCATCTCCTGCCAGGCGGAGTCAAACTGACGGTTGTCCTCCTCCAGGAGTCTCTGCTCTGCCAGGGAGATCGTTTCCTTTGCAGCCCGCAGAACCTCAGTGGCTCTGTGGAAATCCTGAGTGGACTTCTGAGCCTCCAGCTGGGCCTGGTGGACAGACAAAAATAATAATCTGAATTCATGTGGTTTTAAGTAAAAAAAAATCCAAGGGTTGCAAAGTCATAAAGGGAAACTTGGACTCATTAAAATATATTTTTGCCATCATCATGAACGTGTGTTGCTACCTGGTTAACATTTAACATTCAATTCAACTAAGTCGGAGCTACACCCATGAGACCTTTTATTATCTATTTAATTAAAGTCTATTTGTTTATTAAGGAAAATACTGAAAAATATGATAAAGCAAAATTTGATTGTAAAACAAGCTTGAACTTCTGACATCAAATGACAATCAAACATCTATTATAGACCTTTAAGTTTATCTATTTTGCACTAAATCAGATGTTCTGCATTTTCTCAAAGTACTTAAATTAGAAGAAAGAAATTGGCTGAAAAGTTTCTGAAGGTAATTTAGCTTCAACTGCAAGATAAAAAAAAATACCAGGCATGTTAGAGTTCAAACAGTGGTGAATACATCTTAAAGCAAGATAATCACCTCCTAATCATACAAAACGTACTGCTGATAGCGCTGACTTTAATCCAGGATAAGACGACGAATGAATGATAAAAACGGACAGTTTGTAACAAAACAAGCGTGAGAAGAGTGTGCTGAGTATGCACATATAAAGTACAGTACGTGATGGAAATGTGACAAACCATCCCTGCTGTGCTGCAGGGATTCCAAGTGCATCTCTCAGAAAAAGCAACCTGAACTGCTTAGTTAAGAAGGATTTCTCAATTTTTCCAAGTTCTAAAGGGAACAGCTCAACTCGGATGCTAAGAACTGTGACAGCCCCTCAGGCTCTGTGAGAAAAACATGCACAGGTAGAAAAACTTCCTCAGGAGTTTATTCTACTGACCCAGTTTGTGCGATCTGGGAAATTGTTGAATACTTTGTTGAACTGAACTCCCAAAGCTTTGTTCTCTCAAAGAACACTTCCATAAATCCATGATCCAGATAAAAGCACTAAACTTAGGGGGCAACGAATTCCAGGTTGCAATTTAAAGCTAAAGTAGGTCAGTCAGTCTGAAAATGGTGCAAATTAGTGTCCTTTTTGACCAATATTTTGATTTGCAATAGATATTTTGTCACTCGACCTGTCCACTAGAGACAGGCACCAGCTCCCCACAGCCCTGCATGGAACAGCAGGTAAAGAGAATAGATGGATGGATATTTTCACTAAGAAGTTTATATATATTCCAAAGCCACACTGACTTGACTGGTATGCCATCATCTATATTTCATTTTAGTTCCATTTACATCACACTCATGTAGTCACATGAAAACACCAAAAGTTTCTTATATTTTGACTAAAAGGGCTGATGGAAGGCAGAATCTGTGAAAATAAACTGCTGGCATTCAAACTCCAGTCTGCAGTCGCTCTGACATCACTGCATGCTCTCCGTAATCTCATTATCTCTCCATCATGCACTATCATGCCAACACAGCAAGATCCAAACAATCTCCTCCTTGTTGTAGGCATGTAGTTGGTGTTTTCATTCCACCCTGCCTGAAGAGAACAGAAAGTAATGAATTACCTGCATCAATCCTTGTTAAATTACTGTCTCCTGGGTTTGGCCTTGTTACATCAGCTCTCGCTACACTAATTATTTAGACAGAGATTAATTTGGGACAACAGACTCGCAGTTTGTGTCTACAAGGCCGCTCCAGCTGTATGGTTCGGTTCTGATGGAAAAGAAAGAGTAACTACTCGTTATACATGCTAGCATTTTACAGTAACATTTCAGAAAAAAACAAGTTGATGTTGACTAAGTGAAGACTGAACTGATCAAAACTGAATTGAGATCTCCAGATATTTTAGGACTTTTCACTCAGCAGCTTGGAATTTGACATGTCTAACAATTTTAAAAGACAACAAACTCACAGTACCTTGAAAGCTGCAAAACACCAAGCTAATAATGGAACTAATTAGGTTCAGACTGCAATATTTTATCATCTTCTTCTGATTGCAATTGTCTCTCATCTGTAGCCAGTTACACGCTAAATTTGTTTGTGCTGTAAAAATAAAAAAGGTCCAAAAAGCACAGAATATCGGTCTAAAAACTAATCTATCCTTTTTTAACAGATGGACCGGAGAGCCAAAACTAAAAAATTTAGGTCTTGTTTTCCCACTCTGTGGTCACGTTGCCCACAAGAAACCCATCTTCCACGTGCCGACTCCCCCTCATCCATCCACCTCTCGCTTACCTCATTCTGTCAGCACAGACATGAAACACCCTGCTGTTTTAGCAGGCGGAATAAATCAGATGGCCGACAAATAAAACACTTATGAAAAGAGAAAATTAAAAAAAATCCAATTGTTATTGACTCATTTTGCTTCACGACAGTAAAACCTTACCTCATTTTTCATGTCTGATGGATTTCAGGGTGAATTTGACTTTGGGTTGTGACAGATTTTCATAAACTATAAACAGTAAATGAAACGGTTTACTTTTTTTTTTTGGTTCTCCGTCTTCCTCTTACTGTCCCACTTTTCAGTGTCAACATTTTTTGCCACAGGCAAGTGAAACATCAATGCTGTCAAAATGTAGCAAGTGCTCAACGACTACATTCACAAAGTGGCTCAAGGAAGAAAAGAAGAAACGTAGAAGACAAGGAAAATAGAAGGTCGTAAAAAGCTAAATTAAACTGCACATACTAAGTTAAGTGTATATGTACAACATAAATAGCAAATTATACTTACAATGTTTCATTCTCGTGCTTTAAAAACATGTGAGAATGAGTTCAGTGTTTGTTTGGTTTCAAGACATGAGCGTACACATGTATAAAAATGGATAGTTTGTCGCCATTTCCTCCATCTACACAAAGCTCTAGTGACCACTTTTGCAACTAAAGGGTGCCATCATGTTACCAAGTTTATATACATTAGAATATCAGAAAGATAAAGAAACAAATAACAGGGATCCAAGCAATAGCCAAATCCATAAAGACTCATAATTACGTGTTGCTGCGCCAGTACACACAGAGGTATTTATATATTAGGGCTCCAAACTGTAAAAGAACAACCAACATTTTCTATTAATTTGACTGTGGCTTCACAGCTCAGAATGAGCACTGCTACTTCCTGTCAAGCTGCATCAAGTCTCTGAAGGCGTTGTTAACAGAGTAGATTTTTTGATATGCTCTGATGAACTAGCGAGATGTCCCCCGCCCCTTGCACAGCGATGGCTAACGATAGGCACCAGCTCCCGGCGACCCGGAAAGGAGAAGTGGTAAAGAAAATGGATGTTCCATCTAATGTCTTCTTTATTTTAATTTTTGTGTAGATGTCTAAATCACTCAATCTCTACAAAATACTTAATCGCTCCTACTTTCAATATCTCCTACATCACCCCCTCTTTTTCCATCCTTTAATTTCATGCTGATCTCTGCCCCTGTCTCCTCTCTGTACCTCAGCATCTTTGTCACTCATCTATTGTTCCACATCTCTTTCTTCTTTTTTGCACTTTTCATTTTTCTTTATCTTTTTACAACTTTGCACAGTCATTTTGTACTTTTGTGGTAGCTTGATAAGATTTACTGATAGGTCCTCTGAGATGTCCTCATTAGGAAGGAACACAATTGGCCTGTATGGGACATATCTGTTCACAGTTTGATGTTAGGCCATGAAGCCTTTAAGTGATACAACCTTCCAGTTATGATAGGACTGGTGGTCTTATCCATGTCTTACTGATACTCTGTTCAAATAAACATCCTCTGACAATCTTAGGTTGGACTGTCTCATACCAGGGATTCACTACTTGACATGCTTGGTAATGAGCTAACATCTGTCTCAAGACATCAGATTATTTGGTATTACAACTAATTTGAGAAGCAAGAACTGCTGCTTTTTAACCTGTCAAAAACTTGTCTAACTAATTAGCTCAGAGTCTGTGAATAAAGCTTTTTGAGTTGCCATTTTTCCAGCTTTTATAGATTTCTGTGGTGATGAACTTTTAAGCAACATATAGAGAATGGTTGGCCGCTCAGACTCCGGTATTTAAAGGGATTCAGACTTTATTTTAAAAGACAAAAATAGCCAGAACTGATTATAAATGATCAAGTGTTACAGATAAACTATAATCATATTTAGCAATTCAAATGGTTCATTTCCATGTGAGGCCAACAAAGATGGACATCCATAGAAGAAATTTGCATGAAGGTTGTTAAAACTGACAATATTTGACACTGAAAATATACTGCCTGGTTTCTATCAAATTGCACTATTATCACAGCGTTCAAATCCTTTTATCTGTCAAACTCCTGCAGAAAAAGGACAAAGAACAATGAGAGGACAGACAGAGTACAAGTGTCATCATCAGTCAGAGCTGTCGAAGAAAGGTCTTCTGGGAAATGAGCCTTTAAATCATATTAGATGTTTCTTTGACCTTCACATGATTCCCATGAAGATAAAAATAAGACAGACGGGTTTCAAAACCCCTTCTATAATGTGCCCTAATTGTTACTGTTTAATGCAACGCCAACAAGTTTTTCTCCTCTCAAAAGGCTTCATCCCCTTTTTGACATTCATGATAAGCAGCAGCGCTCAGAGGTACAAGGACTAAATAATCAGCATTTGTTTCAAAGTGACCTCATTTGGCCTATTTTCCAGAAAAACTTGATTTTCATTCTTGACCTCAATTAAAAGCGGGGATTTATTTTCTCTGCAGAAGTTTGACATGGGAAAATTATGTGGATGAAACGAGCTGCTTCCCTGGCCTCGACTGACCCCAGCGGACATCAGTCTGATGTTTGTGTTTATTCCATTAGACAACTATCAGTGGCCTAGATAATGAAAGGGGTCATTAGGTTTTAACAAGTCACTGTTTTCAGCAGCCTCTGACATCTGCTTCATGGTCTCTAAAAGGTAAATTTACTGACATGCGTTCAAACTCTGATGTGAATGCTGCAATTGTGTGTTGAAATAAAAAAGTCATTTTCTAAACTGGTCCAGCTAGCTTCTACAAGCTACAATAAGTTCTTTTATAATATATTTTTCAAAGGGAGATAAACATTGAAATAAAAAATATATAATTAGTTTTTTTTTTTTTTAAATCTTTGTAAACAACAAGAACAAAAGATTGCACATAGCATTTATAAATGATAACTTAGAAGTGCAGTTGTCTATTAGACTGGTTCCAGCTGAGAAATACTGAGATTCTATAAAAGTTTTGTTTTTAATTTATTATCCAACTTTACAGCAACCTGTTATTGCAAAAATGCTCTTTAAAAAGGTAATTCATTTAGGTTGAAGCTAAATTAAGCCAACTTAATCTGTGAAATTATCAAGAAAACATGTCAATCCCAATATTAGAAGTTAAAGATGATTACATAAATTGTTGGTGGCACTCCTCCCCTGCCAAGAAACATGTTTAAGAGGAAGAGAAATAAAACATGCATGATTAACAAAAAGGGTTCAACCCATTTTGTAAAAAAAGTCCTTCAAGACAGCTCTTTTTAAACCGGAGATGATCCGAACAGTTTTACAAAATGCCTGCAAGATTTATGTAAAAACTGGCAGGCCTTAAAGCGAACACAAAAAACAACTGTACACAGTTATTGTCAAAAGAAAAGAAAGCCCACCACGACCACCTCCAGAACATCAGTGTTGTTGCACAACAAACAGTGAGGGGTTTGGTGGTAACAATACACTTCATCTTTCCAATGTTGACAGCTTTGGGATGGAAGCCAGGCAAGTGTGATTGTAGAGGAAACACTGACACGCCATAAACGCACCATCCCAGGAGGTCAGAGAAAGAAGAGATGGCTTTGACCTTGTCACAGCTTTATCTGCTTCACCCCAAATCCCACTCCATCCATCCAAGCATCCCTGCATCCCACTTCATCCATCATCACCATCCTCTGTGCACCAGCAGCGGCTGCCAAAACACTTCAGCAGAGCAGGGAGAGATCAGCTAAAGAGGGAGGAACACCGGCTGATAGGAAGTTAAAGGAGATGAAAGAGGGGAGGTTAAAGGGAGAGGTGTTTTGTACAAGGCCACCGTGTAACTAATGAGTCACCTCCCAAATTCTGTTTTGTTTTATACCACATAATAAAAGAAACAATATCTCCATGTTCTTTGATCAATGTGGAGGATCAGAGGATTTTATATCCAGGTTCATGGTTTTCTTTGTTTCCACGTTCCCACAGAGACAAAAGTTTGTCCTTAGGACCAGCAGCAACAGCAACACTCCAAACCAATAAATAAAAAAGGCATATAGAAAATACAGCAGAAGAAGAAGAAATACTTTGATGAAAAAGGAAAAAAATCCTGAAAATAACATTACAATAAATAAAACTAAACAATTCAAATACAACATGTCTACAAACTTGTTTTCTGCACCACTGTCTGACATGACTCATTTGACAGGAAGGAGCTGCTGTGTTCTTGCTTGCACAACAAACTGTAACTAAAGCAGTGTTGTAATTTAAATTTGTAACATGCTATGTAGCATTCTCTATGCATCAAGTAGATTTTTAACCCATTCAATCCTGGCACATCAAGCCCCAAACTACTCTATACTAACCTGCAGAGTCTCTCTCAGAGCCCAGCAGTCCAATGGGCCTGACAAACTGTACACACAGCCAAAACAATCAGATCAATCCAACAAAGCAAGACTTTTCTGCCCTTTTCTACTCATATTTTTTTTACCTCTGTTTCTTTCCCTAAGCTTTACTAAAGCTGCATGAAATCTTTCTATCCCAATTCTTTGTACCATCCTCACAACCAGAAATGTGTTTGAATTTCCTCACAAAGCCCCTGATCTGTATTGAAACTCACACCATTGTTATGGTTTATGAGCCTCTGACAAGAGAGCAGGTCAAGTTTAATGTTGATGTCAAACAGTAAACACCTATCCCAATCTGTTTTGTCATAATTTCTAATTCATATTAAAAGGGATCTCAATGGTTGATGTGTTCTGCATGAAATATCTTTGAATGTATCATTTCATTATCTATATATTACTTTTAATTTGATACCATTGAACACATTTTAACTGTTCATCTTTAACTTGAAATGTGTTTAAGATGTTCCCATCGGGCAGGTTTTTAAAGTGTTCCAATAAAACCCTGGCACATTCCAGTCTTAACCTCAATTTGCAACTTGTGTACTCAGTGTGGTGCAACGCCATAAGTGGGCTGCTCGCTTACAGTGACAAGATCCATACAGAGCAGCTGAGTCATCTTCTGTCAGAAAACCTCCATCTCAACAGAAAACCAGCAGCTTCACTGCATCTCTGCACAGTCTGTTCGGGTTGATATTTGACTCCAAACTGCACATGATTTAGAGGAGACAGAGCAAGACTGACTGCATGCATAAAAGAAAAACTTAAAGCGTTTTAATTTTCAGCTTCATGGGGGAAACTGACTGAAAAATGACATTTTTCATGCTATATAGGCAGAAAAACATGAGACGTTTGTGTTTGTTTACTGCCTCGCTCTGATTTACAATAAGACTTAGACAAAAAAAACAACTACTGGGGTTATTTTAAAATCAATGACATTGAATTTGGGTTCTCAAAAAGCATTAGTTGATGCTAAGTAGCTGGCTTTAATAGCAGTTAGCCACAGCTCGCACCAACCAAAGTTGTAATTATCTAATTCAATTCAGTTTATTTATACAGTTTCAATTCACAACAAAAGTCTTCTCAGGGCACTGAATAAAAACCTTCACATACATTATAAACAGACAGATAGTAAAAGTTATCCAAGGAAGGCAACAGATTGCGCTGAATCTTTACTTTGTCACAATCTCCCACCTTTTTAAGTCAACTTTTTAGGAGCTCTAAGTCAACAAACTGAGTCATTGACTCCAATTTTTGAGTGGAAACTTAACCTGGTATGATGAGTTAAGCTGATAACCCTGCTGAGTTAAAACAACCCAGGGTGGGTTTGTTCCAAGTTTGGCTCAGCACAGAGTTACAAAATGGGTTGTTTAACCCAGCATTTTTTATTTTTAGTGTGTACAAAGTAAAGAGAAATAGTGATGCCAATATAGATTTTATAATGTTTGAAAAAAGCTAAACTGTGCTGCTGAATGTTTAAAACTTCTGGCTCAGCACTTAAAATGCACTCACTGAAACTGTTTTTAGCTTTGCCACTCTGACCCACTTCTGAGTTTATTGAGGTTACCAATGAATGGACGTCCTTTTTGTCCCCTTTCTTTAGGACAGCTTCACAAACACTTACCAGTAAAATCAAATGTGGGAAAAAAGTAGAGTTTAAAACGTTTTAGTTTAATATCTGCAGAAATGAAAAGGTCAAGTCTGATTAATGGAAAATTCATTAGGTCTGCCAGAAATGTCCTCAAGAAACGTCAGGGACATCTTAGACTACAACCAGTTACAACTACAGTTTTTGATTTACCCCAAAGATGAAAAATCTCCAAAATGAAGAAAACTAAACAATAAACTGCATCTAAACAGTAAAAATGATGAGCAGCGATTCAAATCCTCAGAAACATTGTTAACTCTGGAGACCCAAATTTCAAAATAATTGCTGCAAATACAATTATTTTACACTATTCTAATGAATATTTTACAATTATTTTAATGAATAACTCATCTAATTTAACCTCGTCACAGTTTTATCTGCCTTACCCAAAATCCCACTCCATCCATCCACCTGTTTCATCTTTTATTTTTTTTTACTTCCAAAGCCCACAGTAATAATTTCATACTTCAGATCTTCTCCACCTCTGCATGTGAAAAAATAGGTGTGTAAAAAGCCCAAAATTACTGTTAAAGGTGCCTAAAAGTCCTGACTTTTCAAAAGCCAGCTGTGGCAAACCTTAATTATACTTCCTCAAATGACTCACACATGAATTAACAGCTGATTATATCCAGAACTCCCAGGTCTGTGATTTATCTTCTATCTGGAGTCAAGGTCATGTTAACAGTTCGTTTCCACCTGCTGCCGTCACCACTACCTGACTGTGCCTGCCACAAATCTGCATCTGCAAATAGTTTGCTTTGTAACAACCAACATAACTTAATGATTTAAAATTAATGTGTACATATGGTGAGCAAAGGGCAGCTGGAATGAAGAGACTGAAAGGACAGAGGTAAAAAAAAAAAAAAGAACCAGCAGTCAAAAAAAGGATTCAAAGGAGAAAAAGTACACAAGTGAGTGAGAAGAAAAAACACTGAAGGACAAAAGAGCAGCAAAAAAGAAAGGAAATTTTGTCAAACAGGCTCACAGAAACAAGGAAACAAAGACAGAAAAGCATAAAAAGGAAGACAAAAGGAAGTCATAGTACTCAAGCCTTTGGCTCCCCTGCAAACAGACCCATTTTATAGTCAATAGAAAAGCAACATATACTGAAAACCCCTAAGTTTTCATCAGATCTCTCTTTTGGTCAACCTTAGTCCTAACCAGTCAAACCATCTCACTCAGCTGCGCTGTGAAATGAGAAGAGCGTGAGCAAAGGGAGGTCTCAGGAAAACAAAGAGTCCCATTGCCTCTTTGATTTACTGGATCTTTAGCCAACAAAACATCAATGTAAGTGACATCAAGGAAACTGTTAATTTAGCCTAATTGTGACAGAAATTATTTCTGTGATTCTCAGACTGAAAATTGTTTTATTCAAGTCATTAGACAACCTCAGTGGAAAACAAAAACACTTTTTCATGAACTCAACCAAATTGCTCCTCTATTCCCCTCTACAAACTGCATGATTACAAAAGTAACAGCTATAAGACAGTTAACAGTTATTATTGGATTAACCAGGGTAAAATAAAACATTATTGGAGTGGCTGCTACGGAACAATGATTCACAAAGCGTAAACTAGAACGTTCCTATGCGGCTTCACTGCAAGTAAAGCTTTGGCTTTTTATGGATGAGTGCAAACTAGAGCTGTGCTACAAAGATTAAAGTTCCACTTCAGTCTGCAGCCATAAAAAAAGAGGGGAAGATAAGAACAATGAGAGCGTCAGTGTACAATGAGGGCAAGATGAAGAGATTTAAGATTAAAACAAAGCTGGCTGGAAAAGAAGCAGAAACTGATGATTTTATGTAGGCAGAAAGCTTAATAACATGCAGTCCTGCTGGGAGGCATTTAGCGAAAAAGAACATGTTGATCCATCAGATGAATGATGGTAATAAAATTCAGTAGATTTCTCTACAATTATCTTTCAAAAGCTGTCTGTAATTTCAAAGTGGCAGTTGTCAGAAAGCCTGGATATTGAAGATGAACGAGCATTTCAAATGTCTCAGAATAAGATGTTTCAACCATCAAAATGACGGCCTACAAATGTGAGTACACTACTTAACTCGTGCTAATTTCATTAAACTACCTAAGTCAGAAGAAAAGTGACGTCCAGGAGTAATACGGACATGCTCATACAAGTGTGCTTCAACAGGTTTCAGAGAAGGTTTTTAAATGAACTGAAGAAATCTCAATGTATTTTTATATGGAAAAGGTTTTTGATGAAGTTAAATAATTAAGCCATGTCACTTTATTCTCAATCGAGACAAATGTTTTGATCTATGGATGGTTAAAATAACAAAATGTTCAGAAGCAGGTCGCCAAAAACAATTCAGAAGAAACTAAACAGGAAAACAATGTGAATGAAATAAAAGCCACTTCAAGAGCAGCGTGGGAGGAGTAACTCCTTTTGTGGTAAATTTCTAACCATAGATTGTTTGGTGTGGTTTCAGTCAAACGTGACTGATGTCAAATGTAATCTTCACATGTTAGACATGAAAAAATAACTTCTTCATAGCTTTAAAACTTTATAAAAAGATAAACGTCTCTCTAATTTCTTTATTTCTGTGTCAAAGTTGTTCTAAACATCAATATTTCCAATGTAAGGGCCAAGTATTTATCTTAATGATACATTTTTTAAACCCTTTCTCTACAAAATATATTCATGAGATATTATTTAAAATAATAATTTGACATCAATAGAAGAAATCGAGATTTGCCCTCATGAAATCCTGCCAGTATGCCAACGTCAGCAGCAGAACCGTAAAGCTGTAAATAATCATAACATTTCATGAAACACTTAAGAGGATCAAAAAAGCTCAAAATTTAAAACCTACTTTCTTCAACTAAGATATAGGACACAATCTGGACCTTAGCTGAATTAGGCCATCCCAAACCAAACTATAAATGTCTCTGAAGTGTTTCTTTCTCCTTCTTTGGGGGAAGCAAGGTAGTACGTTTTATTGTTTTTAAAAATATTTTATTAGAGCACAGGTGGGTTAAATCAGTAGTTACTTTTATTCCTCTCTGGAATAAATCAAAACTTCTGTTTAAACATTTTTCTGCATCTCTTATTCTCATGCAACTCACATTTTACTTTAAAATCAAGACTTTTTAATCATCTTTGTTTATTTAAGAGCCTTTTTAGTCTCAAATGCATCTATTTTATTATAAATTCTTTTTGTTTTAAGTATTCTATTTGTTGAGCTCGTTGTTCCACATAAAAACAAAACAAAAGAGTGAAAATAAGCATGGAGAGGGGACTAAAATAGAACTGGGACAGCAGCTGACCTGACAGGTAGCAAAAGAATGATGACGATCTGTGCAGCCTGTTGTTGAGACACTGAATGCATCACGACCACATGCTTATTCCAAACAAAGTCTCATTTCTCTGAGAATATTCAGTAATCCAAAAAACAAAATCTATTTGGGCATTTCTTGCACAGGAGAAGTGAAATGCATAAAAAGAAGAAATGGTGCATTAACTGTCCGGATTGCTTTTAGCTACTACCACAACAAATTTTAGCTTAACATCTGCAAAACTGACTGAGTTACAGCAAGACTCATGTTGGTTAATGTCTACGAGCTGTGGTGGCTGTCTTGGACTGGGATCACCCCAAAAAGGTAATCAGTTGTAGCTAAACAACCAATCATTACCTTCTGAGAGTTTCATTCAAATCTGTCCAGTGGATCATGAGATATGCTGCCATTACTCCAGACAAACAAACACACAAACACACTTGTGTATAAAACAAATCTAGATTTTGAAGAATTGTTCTTCAATAGTTTGTGCAGAAATGTTTTGTTTCTATTTTTATATTTAAATTTGCTTTTTGACAACAGTAATAGCAATGCCGTCAAAGAAACTTTTTCACGGGTTAAAAAAGGTCAAAGAGGCTGAAAGGGGGAAGTCCTGCTGCATTGTCACGTCACAGAAACTCTTTCACCATCGCCTGTGTTTCAGCACCCAGCTGAAAATGACCCTTTATAATCGGAGTAATGTATTTATCTCGCTGTGAAAATGTGAATGCCCTTGACAATCTGCCTGCATGAATCATCTCATCACACAGAGCCAAGAAACGACACAATAAAGCCTTTGGAGCCTCGGCCGGTCCCCGTGCTTTCAGCTGCACGGGCCTCTTATCGAGGCATGCAGGTGGCTTCTTCCCCCTTTATTTACTCACATCACGCACACTTTCCACCAAGGGGAAGAGTGAAAAACAGAAGTGAGACTGTGGGCTGACATGATTGGAAGCGGAGAGAATTTTAGAGATACACGACATCAGTGTGCAACTTATTAACCTTCATTTTAACAAGCGCCGCTCAAAAGCCAACCAATGAGATTAAATAATCCCTGAGGATTACGACTAGGGAAAACTAAATGTTCTAGAAGACTTACTCAAGGAAATAATTACATTTGGACGCCAGTGATCTATCAATTAGTCTGGAAATTGTTTCCACTTACATCACTTCATGTCCGACTCAACCAGGATCTCCACTTTTTAAAAGAAAGACGTTTTCCTTGAAGAAAGCAGATCACCTGCCGCCAAGCAACCAAAGGTTTGTTAGCTAGAGTATGTATTGTTGATGACTCAGCTGCTACCACACCAGATTTTAGCTCAATACCTGTAACACATTATAGCTATTTTTGTGTTTGCTAAGGTCCGTTAGCTGTGGAGGCTAGTTAAAGATTCAAAATTGGAAAAAAATTGTAGTCTCACTAAATTCTTAGTGTTTGTAACCAAGCGACCGGTGAGCCATGGGGCTGCATTTTGAGCAGCTAATTATTGAAAATCACACCTTATTAATGTGTGCACAGCTTTCAAAACTGCATTCTAGGGCGTGCACGACACTTTGATCGCTGCCTCCGCCCACACCATACCCACCTCAGCTCACTTTGTACTCACTTAGGCAGCCGCCTCTACGTTTAATCAACTAGAGATTTAGAAATTATTTTAATACTTAATATTTATCATTGGTGTGGGTTTTTTTTAAACCCAGAGATTAGCTTTGAATGTTTCCTGTCAGAGAGCTAAGTGTCAAAATACAGCTCAAGTGTTCTTGAAACAAAGTTGGAGACGCCCGCAACAAAACAGAGAGGATTGGGATCCCCACAAGGACTCTGTGACTGTTTCAAAACAAAATCTGTCAGATATTTTAAACAGGTTTAAAAATCAAGCAGAAGTGCTACACTTTGGAGACTCCCTCATGAATGTGGCAGCTTAAACAGATCATGTACACAGAGTTACAGCTTTAACAGCTTCAATAAAATCCACCCAGTGGTTCAAGACGTTTTACTAACAGACAAACACACACAAATAGATGACGGCCCACTTTTTATGGTGCTAGGTGATAAAAGATGAACATATACTTGAACTTAAGGACACCAGAAGTGAGGAAAAAGAAACAGTGACGTACTTGTGAATTGCCTTGAAAATCAAACACAATAAGTGTCAACATTTGGCTTGATAAATACCCACAGTTAAATCATAAAACTGGGGCAGGTGACCAGGTAATGTTTATGAACTCACCGAATGGATAATAGATCTGTAAATATGTATTTGCTGAAAGATAGCCTATATTATATTATATTATAATATAATATTATTATATATTATATTATTATATTATAATATTCTTCCTCTTTATTTTTGTCAGGAAAAGTAGACAACAGGGTAGAAAATGTAGCATAGAGAAGAAAAACAAAGTCAGACACTATGGGCTTTCACAGGTCTGCATTTAGACTTGTTGCCTAACTTGGACTTGCCTCAGATCACTAAAACAAAGTGTTTTGATTCCCGTTGACTGACCTGTCTGGCCAGCCGGCGGGCCTCCCAGTAAGGCTTCGACTCTTCCACCGGTTTGCCGATCTTCTTCACCAGTTCGTCCAGCTTCACCGTGGCCTCCACCAGGACTGAGCGGAACTTCTGCCTCGCATCCTGAGCAAAACCAAGAAGTTACATGGCTTAGTGATTTAAGTCTAAACGAGTTGGGGTGGGTTGCAAATAAAAAACTTTTTTTTTTTTTTTTTTAAATTGTTGCTCTGCTTTCTGGTTGTCAAAACAAGGATACCAGCCTTCAGTCTTTGGGTCAGAAGGACCTCATGACCTCTGATCATCCAGATCAGTTTGATTCCTCATGACCTTAGATAAGAATTTCATCTTTCAGTGTTTGACATCTGATCAGTTGGATCAATTTTCTTAAAACGCTTCTCACTCCTTTACATTCTGTGACAAACAAACCAAACGACAGCTTAAACTAAAACCAGGTTCGTGGCTGTAGAAACTTCACTACAAAATAAAATTATCAGCATTTAACTGACAGTACTTCAGTTAAACCATGTAAAATAAAAAAAAGCATCTGAGAGCAAAACGTTTAATTTCTTTTAAACAGCAGAAGTGGACATCATGTTAAACCAGACGCATCAAACACGCCTTTTTTAGCTTCTGAGAAAAATCACTTGGAATGCTTGTGCTGTTTTTTTTGTATTTCCTGCTCCTAATCTCGAACCAACTCAGACTGTAAAGTTACAAATGAAGGAAATGAAATGTGGTTTAATCACCATGAGCCACACTGAGTAAAAACCAAAGCACCACAAATGATCAACTCCAATATGAAGAGCAAAAATATGAGGCCTCAGTAATGCAAACCAAACATCAGCTTCTGCCACAAAATAGAATCATTTTCCGTGAGTTTAGTCGATGTTTCCGAAGCTTTTTTCTCCTTAGGAGAGCTGTTGATGCAAGACGTGTGTAACAAAACTCCACCCGTCTCAGAGAAGCACTGCCAGACAATAATGTAGTCTCACCCTTAAATTTAAAAAAAATTAAACAGAATTTGGTGGAAAAAATGTAACCCATTTCATAAACCTATTTTAAATACAAATATTTAAATAAATACAAATATTTACCATACATGTGGTAAAGTGCTGACTTCACAATAAGAAACAAAAGGAGTTGTGTCCTTTTTTAAACTTTGGTCATCAAATATACATGTGTGAAAATCATACCATTCATGTTTACATTTTTACATCTGCTAGCTGTTAGTTTTGACACTGTGCTGCTACTGTTCCTTCATTTTAATCACCTGAGCAATGCTGCTGGAATTTTAATTTCCCTGAAGGAGTCTTCCCAAGGGATCAATAAAGTTCTATCTATCTAAAAAGGAACCCAATTTCCAAGCAGTGTGGTAGATGTGGAATAGCACAACCTTAAATTAAAACGAGCAGTCAGCACTTCAGCCTCCCAGTCATTATTTTATTTCCAAACAAATGTGCTGAATTCAGCCATGCTTATAGATCACACAGTGAGCAACATGTGAAACAACACGACCACAAAGGTTCAGAGGTAATAATAAAAAAGCAATATTACAAACAGAAATTCTGTGTATAAAGGTTTCGTTGTTCCTCATCAAACTCACTGAAAATAAGATGTTGACCAAAAGATTTCTTTTTCAGCTGTTTGGTTGAGCTAAACTAAAGTAATTTAGTTTTATGGGGGCTGAGGGGGTGCTGGATCTACAACACAAGATAAAACAGTATCATTAAAATCCAAAAAGCAGCACAATCCTCATCAAACGGGTTTTGATGTGAGATTGATGCCGAGTCTCCGTCCTCCCACTCAGAGCTCAGAGGCTGAAACTGTGACAAACTTCAGCTTCAAAACATTTAAAGCCCAAGATATTATAAACAATATCTGTACGATTCCCTCCGAGCTCCTTTCTTTACATCAGTGAAACTTAGAACACAGGTAATTGATGTCTCTCGCCACTAAAGAGGATAATGTTTTTACCTGTATCTGTCTGTGTGCTCAATTCAAGATGGCTGCCATAGTGAACTGACCTAACATAATACAATAATGGCTATAATTCAGTCAATTTTACAGATATTCAGCTAAAAATGGGTGTGGTAGTGGCTGACCGTTGAGCGCTGCACAGGGTGTGATATTTTTATTTAACTGTTGGCATCAACCCCATCGGTCTGTTAGCAGAATATCTCATGAACCTCTGGATGGATATTACAGAAACTGTCAGAAACTATTCACTGGATGTACAGTGCGTCTACAACTAACTCCATTTTGGAGTAACATCAATTCAAGATGGCCGCCACAGCTAACTGACATTAAACAGCACAAAAATGGCTACAGCTCAGTCAGTTTATCAGACTTTAAGCTAAATTTAAAGTGACAGTAGCTGAGAGTCATTGACGACACATCCTGAGCGTGACGGCTCATAACGCCGCAGGAGATCACAAGCTTTGACCAAAACGGCTCCAACTCCTTCATTTAATGATCTTAGGCCTGAACTCTGGCATGAAATAAGCTTTCCTTCAAGGAATGATAGGTTTTTAATTCTGTGTTAGGTATTTAGTGTCAATTTAAAAGACTAGAAAAAGTTTATCCCTTTCAGTTGAAAGAAAATGAATAAATGCAACCTTGCAGCAGTAAAGGCTCATTTTTGATTAGCTGGGAAGCTATTAGTTAAAAAAATGTTTAACTTCTTCCAGTTACATATGTGAGAAACCTTTCAGCCACGTTTGCAACAGAACTTATAATATTATTAAAATCAAAGAAGTTTAAGTACCACAGTCATTTATAGGAGTTAGGACCTGACACTGCATCAACATGTAAGGTACTTTTATTCTGTAAATATGACCCAGTGTTTGACAAGATGTCAGGACCGACAAAAATACAAACATACACCACTGGACCCCCAGAGGAGGAAGTGACGTGCAGAAAACACAAAGCAATAGCAGAAGTTTTCTGTTGAACTTCTCTTTCCTTGCTGTTGTAGAAATGTCCTCACAAGTTCTGTCACATCTGGGACTCCCAACAGAGATGGGGAATTTTATTTTATTTATTTGTCTAATTTCTCTGGAATATTAGAAAGCATTTTCAGTACGGACAGTTGGATGTCAAAGACTGGGAATCTGAAGAGGCTGAAAGGATGTTTCAGATGATTTCTGCTTGTTCCTTTTCCACATGCAGCTGCTGCACCACACATACAGCTGCGAGGTCAAATATTAAACTGTGCATAATGAGCCAAAACGGCACTAATATGAACAGGAATCCAACAGTAGTGATGCCACAAGCCACTGTGCACAGAGGCAACACTCAGGCTGCATTCAGGAGCAGCTGAGAACAAAACCCTCCCAGCTGAACGTTTCTGTCTTCTTCTGTCACGTTCTTAAACTTCTGATCAGGATATTCAGCTCCAGCTGAGACATCCTTCAATCAGGAGAACCAGTCAAACAAAGTAAAACTGAACAGGAGTCTGGTTCACTTTAACCTCTCAGCTCGTCACATGCTGTGATGTTGAACTTTCATCTCTACGACGCAGCTCACGTTGATCCCGACCTACAAACACGGTGACTCATCAGCCGTTACTGGGTTTTATGGGGATTCAAAGATCTTTAGCTCAGTCTTGTTAAACTGCTGTCAGTGACACAAGTTCAATTTTGAGAAAAGTTTGCATTTTGGTAAAACTTGTCAGCTTGAGGACTAGAAATGTATCTAAAACATCAGCCTTTAAAAGTTGATTCAAATGTTTAAATTATACAATTTATAAGAAGTATGTACATCCATGAATAATTTCACTAAAACATCAGTAATTCTTTCTGCAAATGGCATCTTCCAAACACCGTTTTTGCATCCAAGTATCATATCTACGCCTCTGTGCTTCACTGTCAACATGATTACCTTTAGATTTGTTCGTTATGGCCACATTTGTGAAAAAAAAAGAAAAGTGCTTTAAATACTTCATTTTAAACTTGAAACGTTGCTGTAGGTTTCTGTAACATAACTGCTCCACATCAGTGAACCGCCAAAGAAGTTAAAGCTCTTTGTACGCAGAAACCTGCTGACGTAAAATAAAGTTTGAATTTATTCTGCAGATTCAGTAAAAAATGGCTGCTGTATCTGCACACAGTTCAGGACAACAAGCTGACAGAAAGATGTCCCGACCCGTCAGTCACCAGCGGCTCTGAGCAGCAGAAACAAAACTGGTATCTGATGATGGTGCAGCTTCGTCCTCCATCAGGGGAAAAACAAACCCGGTGAACGTGCACGTCTCCGTGCACGTCAGCGTACTGACCTCGAGCTCCGTCTCACATCTGTTGATGTCGTCGGTGGACTGGTTGAGCTTCTCCAGTTCTCCCTGTAAGAGACATAAACGACAGAGGGAGGAAACGGTTTAATAACTGGAGAAAATGCTTCCAACAACTGGGCTGAAATAAAATGCAAAATGAAGACAGAAAACTAAAACTACCAGAAAAGTTGCTCTGACTGATGAACCTGACCTGGTTTTGTTTTCAAATTGGTTCCAACATCATTACAGCAGACAGGATAAATGAATGAAATACTAGTAATAATTTGCTTCATTAAGCCTGACATGAGGGTCAAAGGTCAAAAGAAATTCATATTCTGCTGAATAAAAATCAACTTTATCGTAAACTTTCTGATCCTCATCTTTTCAGCATCTTTCCTCTGTTTAACCTGAAGCAGCTGTGTGAATGGAAGAAGCCTCTATCAATTGTAGTTTAGTGATTTTTTTTGAGAAATCTTCCAGATGCATTAAAGTAGGACTGCTCTCCCAACCTCACTGTAAAGATCATCATGTTATTCTACAACATTCTAGAATAACACAACATTAAACAACAACAACAACAGATGTTTGTTTTATTTTGAAAGGGAACAGAAAGCAGTGATAAAAGTGAACAAAAAGATAATGCTGAGCTTTATCCACAAACAAAAAGAAGAAAATCTCCAGTTCCAGCCTCTCAGGGGTGATTTACTGGTTTTATGTGACAAGCTGGAGAAACTGGACAGATATGGCTGCTGACACCAACATGCATGAGAAACAGTCTTTTTTAAATAAGTCTATTCATAATTGAGCATAAGTTAAAAATACAGCATGTCATCCTTTTTGTTGAACCTATTTACACGTCATTATTTTGAGGCGCACCTTCAAGCCTGTGTCTGCTTTGGGGTAAATTAGCAGCCAGTTTTTGCAGCATATCAGCTGTTTTATTGCAGAGTTTTAATCAAACTGTCTTTGACACAAAACTGCATCTGTTTGGAGGCAGAAGTTCACACCAGCTGCAGGAAATTACAACAATCAATGAATCATTTTTAGATACGGGACACAAACCAAAAGAGCTTTAATTTAATTGTTTATTCTTTAGAAGAAACAATGAGTGAAAACAGACCAGAAATGAAAAGGCTGAATGAATGACTTTGCTGTTATCTGCAGCCAAACGGAGCAGTGAGTTTTAATCACTTTTTTAAAAATAAATAAACATAAATGAATAAAATTAAAGATGATATACCTGTATTCTGGGGTCCACCTCCTCGTCTTCATATTCTGCCTCGTCGTCCGACCTGAGCTCCTTCTCTAATCGGTCCATGTTGGAGGTGAAGAGACGCCACGAAGCCGAACAAAGACGGACGCAGGCTCATCTGTGTCAGCCCGGCGATACAAGCTGGATTCGCCTCCCTTTTTTCCCCCCCGTCCTCAGATGGGAACCATTTCTCCAGAATAGGAGTCGTGTTTTCAGAGGAGCAGAATTGTGTCTGCCTGACCGAGCGGTGCCACCTTCTTCTCCCACGCTGAGTCGGTGGTGAAATGACCGGAGCTCCGCTTCAGACCGTGAACGCCTCCTTCTGAGACCCGGGGGATTGTATGACGGGTGATCAGTGCCCGAGAGGCGAAGGCTTCACGTGCAAAATCTGTATTAAAAAAATTTAAAAATCGAATTATTCTTTTTTAAAAAATATTACCTAAACACCTTGCAGGTTACCAATTCAGCAACAGTTTTGTTTTGTTTTAAAGATGAATTTATTATGGTAACTAGCACACACCAAGAACCCGATGACATCACACCTCCATGCTGCCATTCAATTAGCTGAAACTGGTTCATCAGTGACTACGTCACTTTTGAGGCAAAAAAGCAAATAACTCAGTTTTATTTATTGTGTAAAGTGTGAAATGTTTTACCTACTTAGATGAAAAAAAAAGGAAATGACATCAGAGTGGCAGTTTTATCAAAATAAAATGTATTTTTTTTATTAAATCTCTTCTTTGTCTTCATTGATGAAGAAGAAAAAAGTCTGAATAAGACTTCATCTTACTCAGAGATAATTTTCCTCTGAATAAGATGTAGAATAGAATAGACATTGTGGGATCTCATAGAATAAATCAAAAACAATTTTTATGATTGAAAACTTTTAACAGAAATATCTCCATCAACAGACTTTATAAATGGAGATATTTAACAGATTTTAAGATTATTTTTGCATTATGCTTGACTACCATTGAACTTACTACACAAAAGAATAAGATAAACGTTCATCTGCTAAGAATAAGAACACAAAACATTCATATCAGTCAGAATAATAGATAGAAGGACACTAAGGGTTACTTCGCAAAGAGGGTTTCTATTTGCAGCTCCAGCCTTTTTGTATTTTGCTTTCAGTCCTCCTCATTACAGGAGCCAGTGCTGAGAGCTCAGAGACTGAAAGACTGCAGCCTGAGGTGACATTTTACATTTTGCAGGTTGCATAACCAACATGTGCCTCCTCACCTTAAAGGCAGACGCTGATGGAGCGGCTCGGCACAAACAGAAGCACTCCGCTGAACAAAGAAAAGGAAAATGCCTCCGACCTGCCAGGAGGACAACCCACTTCGTATAAGAAGCCACGCAATGACAGGCAAAACCTTTTTTAATAGAAGAATGGAACATAATGTTCCGTGTGTGCATTCTAGTTTAAATTTGCTGGCAACACTACTTGTTACAGAATATAGTTTGTATCTTTTACCTTTTGGTCATTATAAACAACATGCTGTTATGATACTGAAATATATTTTAGATAAAAGAACACACGTTTCCTCTCTAACTTGGAGTTATCTTGAAGGACTTTACAGCCAAAAGGGCATGTTGGAAAAATAATTAACCTTTAATTGATAAAGTTTAAAGTTTATTTGTGGATAAATACTTGATTTTTCCTTTGAACAAATTTGATTAGAAGATAGTGTCACTAAATTTGGTGCTTAAAGTTGAATTTTCAACATGTAAGTGGATATTTCACAGCACAGCATTTAAACCATGATAAAATTATCGTATTAAATTCATTATGATCTGATGAGTGTCTCTAATAACATCTACCTTTGATAATATTAAAGGTCATAAACATTTAGATTCAAGTAGGATTGTGTTCATCACATCAGCTTTTTATTATCATCATTTTTTTAAACTACGCAATTTAAACGTTTAAATGAAAACTTCAGGCTTTCAATTCTAAAATACAGGTTAGAATCTAAACATACTTTCTTTAAACAAAGCCCTTTAAAAAGTGATAACTGAAACTTGGTCAAATCCTTTATTTTTTAAACTCAAATCTAATAATAAAAGTTATCGCTGCTCAGAGGTTATAATACTCAGCTGAGTTTCCAAAGATGACCTGGATGATTTTCACAAACAGATATTCTGCACCGGCAGCCATTGTTACGGCTCCTCCCTGAGGGACACAATGCATGCTGGGAGAGACAGACAGGCCTTGGTGCCAGAGGAACATCAGCATGTTCCGTGCTCTTTGGGGTCTCGGTGATTTGTCTGAATAACAGGATATAGCAAAGCTTTTCACAGAGGAGAAAACAGTGTGCAGAGTCCTGTCGCTGCTCTTAAATCACACCCACTCCCACAGCTCTCTGACCTCTGTGAGAAGCTGCTCGCTCCTGGATAATAGATTTCTGTCCTCGTAATTTATGGCAACTTCCAGACAGGAAGATCAATCTTCAGAAGCCAATCGGCATTGAAATATAAAGTCTATGAACACGTAGAGGGCAAGATAATCAATATAAACCTTCATGTTTCTACATTTTAACAGAGCTGAGGTCATTCAGTGGTGATTCAGACAATGACACAAAATCAGCAGTAAAATGAAAAACTGGAGACATCTTTTATTTAGAACAAAGAATCGAAGTGAGATCATTATGTGATGGTAATCGTGTGAACTCTGAGTCAGAATTCACGTTACTTTTTCTTCTGGATGTTTTTCTTTCTGCCCACTTTGTGATATTTTAACTACTTACATGTCAAAATGTTCGGCTCAATCAAGAATAGAGTGCTTTGTCTTTTATTTGTAACTTTTGTACCTTTTGAAATGTTTAACTTTATTTAGATCTTTCCCGTAAAAATAGATCGAAATATCTTCAGTTACTTCAGAAACAATCTGAAATCTATTTCAGTGAACTTGCTCTGGTTTAGTCTTTTTTAAAATTCTCTTAGCTTTTAGCTACTGTCCTGCTAATTTTAGCTTTCAGCTAAGAGTGTGCCATATTTAGCTTTAATCTAAGGCTTTGCTAATTGTAACTTGTACCTCTGTAACATTTTGCTTTTAGCTACTGTTTTCTAATTTTAGCTTTTAGCTACAGTTTTGTTGGATTTTGCTTCTGTTCAGCTTTTATTAACTTTAACAATTCAGTCAACGATTCATTCTTCCACAAATTTCAGTGAAGTCTTTCAGAAGTCGGCATTCAAACTACTAATTTGTAGAAAATGCATCTTTCGTTAGTTTTTGTTGAGTGATTTCAAACATTTCATGTGAACGTGTCAGCAGATTGTGGACGTTCTGCAGCTGCTTGGTTAGTTTCTGCACTTTATTTTCTTTCTTGATTTGTCTCCACCTTTATCTTTGCTTTATTGTTTTGGATCTTAGATGTAAAACTTTCTAGTGTTCCCAGTGTGAGGAGCTCTGAGTGAGAGCGTGAGCTCAGTGGTTAAACTGTGAATTGAACTCGGTGTTTTGGGAGTTGTGCATACCGGTGGGAGGAGACATTCACAGCAGAAGAGAAGCAGATTGTCTTCAGTCTAACTTCATTAAAGCTGAGGCAGCTGTTTAAAATCTTCAGCTAAATGTCTGCATTGTAAGAAGGAAACGTATTAAAAGTAATCCTAAAAAAAAAAATGAGGATACAGAGGAACCACTTTTCTCTTTCAGTTATTTATTTTTTTATAATTTAACAATTGGTGTTTTTTAAACTCAAGAGCAATTAAAACAGAATGAGCCCAGAAAAAAACCCAGGAAGGCTTTTGAGTGACTTGGGCTGAAATATTTCTTTCAGGAAGAAAATAAAATGTTTTTAAAATAAAAATAAGACCTGTTTTTGTTCATGAATTGTAAGTGCAGGCATATGAACTTGTTTTTTCTCTGATACCCTGGGAGAATAATATAAGATATAGTGCTATTATAAATTTGTTTTTGTTTGTTTGTTGGTGTAGTAATCTGTAAATTTCTTTTCTTTTGGTTGAACTGAATTCAGTTAAGCTTCTTTTCGTGTCAGTTCTGTCTGGTATCCTTACTTCCTGTTTTATTTTGAAACTGTTTTCATTCTGCTTCTCACTTGGTCAGTATTAGTAATCAGCACACCTTTATTTAATGATTACCTCCTTCAGGATACATGCTTTTTTATTTCTATTGTTCAGAGTCAGTGTTGTTTGTGATTTAATGTCAAGGTTTAGTTTTTTTTTCTGCTGTGGCAGCCATTTTTGTTTCTTTGAGTTTCTCAGGCCTTCTTGTTTTTTGTAATAATTTTCTGGTTCGAGCCTTAAGTTCTGAAGGTCACAAGAAAAATGATGTTTGAATCTGCAGAGCTCTTTCTGCACATTTACTGGTGGGTGTCCTTCTCCGTACTTTTAGCTGTCAGCATGTTGCTTACTACACTTGCCAATTTTTAAAATGATTTCATATTTACCGAATTTTGATAATAATAGAAAAACATTATCAGGGGACCACATCCACTATTGTTCCATCCATTATTGCCTCTGTACAACAGACTGCAAACAATGAGTGTGCATAGTTCAGGATGTTACATAACAGCACAGAGACATAGTTATATTGAAGCTTTGTGCTTTATTAGTGAGACCTTGTTGCAAGGCTGAGTACCTGACCTCTCTGTCCCCATCTCTTTGCTTTCCTGTCTGCTTCCTGACAACAGGATGGGGACGTTCTGTTCTCCTCACCAACAGCTGTACAGGACGATGCAACAATCAGTACGTGAAAACGGGGACATCATTGGTGAGTGAAGGTTTGCAGTAAATAATGACAACCAGGTTCAGGATCTGTTTGTCTTATTCCAGATCAAGGTGAACCGTTATTCAGTTTGATTTGGACGGACACCAAATATTTTGTTTGGAAAACTATTTTGGCTGTTTAGTTTAAGGTTTGAAATCTGTCATTTTGGTTTTGATCAAACTGAAACATCTGAAAGTCCGGAGCAAATCAGTTATTCTCCAACACTGGAAAAACAGGAAGAACTGAAACTGCAAAACTGATGTAAGAAGACAGATATCAGACAGGACTGTGGGAATTATTTCAGTCTTTACATGTTTGAGCAGAGCTTTGAAAATAAAATATCCAATTTACTGTAGCTGGTCAGGCAGAACGCTGTTTATTAAGCTTTTATATGAAAGTGTAATATAATTGCAGCTTTTTGCATTTTTATAGTTTGCTTTTACAGAAGCATTATCAGCAGTCAGGCAAAGCAATATGTCAAGGAAGGGCATACCAAAGAGCCCCCACATGATATAAAATAAATTAAAGAACTGAATCATTCATCAGATTTTAGTATTTTTATATTATTGAGATGTGTTTGACTCTTCTGAAGAGCCTTTCTTCTGAGAGGGGCTGAGAAATACAATAACAAAAGGAAACTCTGGCATTTATACTTCTTTAGACAGAAGATAGAAGTTTTTGTTTCCTGTTTCTGTATGAAGTGCATGGCAATGATTAAAACATACAAAGAAACAGCAATGAAGGAAAGACTTTATTTACTTTACATCATATTTTTTGATTATCTGACACTATAAAAGTAACCCAAAGCATCTCCTGAATAGTGGCCTATATAGCATTTTTTCACATGTAAATAAATCATTAGAAATGCATATGAATATATTTACATAAAACATTCACAAGTGCTAAATAAAGTTCATCCCTCATTCTAAATGGCGTACAGTGAACTCTTACGTTTCATACAGTGATGAACTTGTCTCTACTGTCAAACAAAACACATTTTTCACATGAAACATTGAGTTCAAATATGGATTTGCTGAGAACTGTTTGTATCTTAGAAAAATTAAAAATAAAATACTGCCCTCTAGTGGCCAGAACTACTCAGTATTTGAAACAAACTTATTGGTAAGGCAGCAGTACTCAACAAAGTTAAAAAAAAAAAAAGCACCACAGCCAATGGACTCCTACACGTTGTCTTTTTATACAAACAGCTGAAATGAATAGTTTTTACCTTGAAGAAACACAGTAAAGACTTTAGTCCACATACAAAGTTATCCAATAGGCAGATTCATGTTTGCAAGATATTTTTTTAGAAAACTGTCCTTTCTCATTTACACTTCTTTTTTGTGCATTTTAGTACTTTTGTTTTTAAAGAACTTGACAGTAAAGACAGTAAATGTGTTTACATACACACACACACACACATCACCCTGCAGAAAGCACTGGAGGTCAAGTAGATTAATTGGTTGGCCAATTTCAATTTTTATTCTAGTTTTAGAGGCTTTTCTGACCTTTGGTTGCACAATTCTGGTTTTTGTGTTAGAAATAGAAACAGTAATGAGTAAACAAACCATATGAAATAACTACAGTAGCTCTTATATTTGCACAAATAAAACAAATAAGTCAGTTGACAATAAAATAAACAACAAAAGGTGCACAAATAAGTGCTTGACAAATCAAACAAATCTAGCTTGAATGATTGAAATTATCTCTTAATCAATCAGACAAAGTTTATTTTTTACACGTTTAATAGAATCGGATGTAAAACAAAGTGTTTTACACCACATTAAACAGGTAAAAGCACAGAAAAAAAGATAAACAAGCAAACATAAAACAAACAAACAAATTATAATAATTCAGTGGTGGTTAGGATTAAAAGTAAGGTGTGACTCCAGGTGTGATAAGGACTGAATGGGATGAACTGAGGGGAGATTTTGGGACTCAATGAAAACAAAACAATGCAATGTACTTAAAAATAAGATTTGTTGAAGTTTGTGTGTGTAAAAAAGTTAGAGAAACAAATTTATCCAATTATGTTTCTTGGCAGATTTGCTTCTCTTCAGTTATACATTTTCTCACAGATCCAGTGGAGATTTTGTGGATAGGTGGCCAAAGACCAATTATTTATGCAGGGCAAACTTGGGTCAATGTAAAACCAACCATGAGGAGTGGTCCAAAATCCTTGGTTCAGATGTTTCACAAGACTAAAACAAAAGTACAGTGTTTAAATCAAAATATCCAATCCAGCAAATAGACCAAACATAAAATTAATCCAGAATAAACTATTATGTGCACTGAATATAAAAAATAAAATTTTGTATGTATTTCAATGAAAACTCTAGGTTCTGAGATACTTAGGATTAAACCAGAAAATTAGCTGCTAAATGTATTTGCAGAAACAATCCACAGTTGGTAATCCAATAATAATGAAAATAAAAAAATTCAGAAAACTTACGTAAAGTTCAGTTTGGTTCCATCCACCCACTGCACATCTGGTGAGGACCAACAGTCTGTACTAACATACAAGCCGATCCACAACTTTAACTCTCCTCCGAGATAGTTAACAAATCTCTGTAGGGAAAGAAATGTTGTTGAAATATTTTTCACGTTTTGAGCAGAAATTACAACATTGTAGTTATCCACCATAAATGAAAAAAAGATGTTAAATTTACTTCAAAACTATGTTTCTTTATTTTAAAGACCTTGTGCAAAAAAGACAAACATGGTTATGTTTTAAGTACATGCAGACTGTTTACACAAGGTAAAAGAGGACAGATCATACCGTGGGTCTTAAATATTCATCCTTGTTATGAGCTTAAAGCAGTTGGAACAAATGTAGTCTTCCACACAGTGTAAACAATAACATTTAGATACAAGGTGAGAGAAATAGAAAAAAATTCAAAAGTACCCATTCCATTTCATCATTCAGAATCACCAGATGAGCTTCATGGCTCTCGCAGTTTTCTTTGGCATAATCCCAAGCGTTTGCCACAGAAGAAATCAGGTAACAACTCGAGATAAATTTTGTCCATCCTGAGGGACACGGGGCGTTTGGGTTTGCTACAGAACAGGACAAAACAGAACCGATCACCTAACACATCATTTGTTGTTGGCAATAGAAGAATCCAACACAGACAAGCAGGTAAATCACAAGGAACTCGAACCAAGGCAAAATAACAACAAAACAAATAACTGACAAGCTTCTTTTCTTCTTTTTCTTTTGGCTGTTTCCTTTTCAGGCGTTGCCACAAACTAACTCCGTCTTCTGTGTCCTCTGTCCTCACTCCAACTCCTTCCATGTCCTCTCTAACTGCATCCATTTATCTCCTCTTTGTCTTTTTCCTGGCAGCTGCATCTCTAACATCCTTCTACTAATATACCCATTGGTAGAAGGATGTTAGAGATAACTGACAAGGTGACACAAAATAAACACAAGGATCTAAAAAAACAACAACAACTGAGGAAATTCAAGGAAATGTGGGAGACTAATGGGAGACAGGTGAATCAGAAGCTATAAGCAGGAACAACTGAGGACATCTAGTGGCTAAAGTAATGCAAAAACAAAACCAAGAGCAAATTTTATTTAAATTCTAAAAGCAGTAATCCCTGCTGAAGAAGTAGAGTTTAGTTTCCAGATGGTAATGCTGACATGGTTGAACAGGAAGCTGCTGTAAATCCTATCATTTACCCGCCAACGAGGTTATGTTTTCTGTAGTGTTGGTTTATTTGTCTTTTTGTTTGCAAGATGACTTAAAATACTAATGAGCAGATTTTGAGGACATTTTCAGGAAATGTTGAGGTTGTCACAAGAAACAGTCAATTAAATTTTAGTGGTGATCCAGATCATGATTCAAATGAAACTATTTTTTAATGACGTTATGGCCTTGGCAGACATTTGTGCTCTCTGAGTGCTTCTAATTATAGACGTTTCATAAGGACCTCAGTTAGTGAAAAAGGCCATGATACTGCATGTCTCCATTAATGTTTTTCAAAGCTCACTCACCCATACCTATTACTGTCTGAAGTTGTAATAGCTGCTGATTGAGAACTTCTTTGTCTCGAACTAGTTGCTGTTTCTCTTGAACCAACTTGTCTTTGTCTTGAACTAGTTGCCGTTTCTCCTGAACCAACTTGTCTTTGTCTTGAACTAGTTGCCGTTTCTCCTGGACCAGCTGATTTTTCTCTTGAACCAACTTGTCTTTGTCTTGAACTAGTTGCCGTTTCTCTTGAACCAACTTGTCTTTGTCTTGAACTAGTTGCCGTTTCTCCTGGACCAGCTGATTTTTCTCCTGAACCAACTTGTCTTTGTCTTGAACTAGTTGCCGTTTCTCCTGGACCAGATGATTTTTCTCCTGAACCAACTTGTCTTTGTCTTGAACTAGTTGCCGTTTCTCCTGGACCAACTTGTCTTTGTCTTGAACTAGTTGCCGTTTCTCTTGACCCAGTTTGTCTATTTCTTTAAGATGTTGTTCTTTCATTTGAAGCAGCTGATCTCTCTCTAAAATCAGAGCTCGGATGTCATCTTCTGGCAGCAAGGAGACATATATCAGAAACAATAAATATCTTTCTTTTTTCTAGTTGGTATATCCGACAGGTTGAACGTCTCAGCTTGCAATAACTTTTCAAATTGTCAAACCAGGTTTTCATGCTAACCAGGCTGCATTGTCATTTCCCTTCTGTGAACCTGATTTTGTGTGTTCAATGTCTGCTGTTGTGCAGACGATGTGTGACGATACTCACCAGGTTGTTGCCAAAAATAAGTATTCAGAACTATTTGTGTGATGCACACAAGGGCAAAGCTGACTCCAACCAGCTGGACGACTTTTGATATTCCTACAAAAAATAAAATGAATAAATTAGTTATTGGCCTATAGCTAGAAAGAACTTTCTGATCAAGATAATCAGCTGCAGAACAGCATGTTTGAAAGCAGCTGGTACCCAGCCTGATGACAAAGAATACTGGACCCGATGACGGCAAGAGCAAGAGTTTCCTTAAAATAATGAGAGGGGAGGATAACTTCAGGGGAATTAAAAGATCTTAAATAAATAAAGTACGTGTTTAAAACCAAAAAAAGACACTGATTCAAACTGCTGAAAAACAACAGCATTCAGGAGACAGACTGATCAAAAACAGGCTGTAAATGAGGAGACTTTAGAGCAGATTTCTTTTTTTTCATATTTTGGCATGGCATGCAGCATTTTCTTAGAAAACTGCAGGGAACAGGACAAGTGGGGTATGCTACAGAATAAAATCTAAAGAGAATGAAGAATATCTTCAAATCAAGGCCAAAGTGACCCAGCACAGATCTGACACAGGACCTGAGAGGTGGTCGGACCCCACCGCTGATCTGTGCTTCTGGCTCAGAACTCTTTGGGAATTGCCTCATTGGTGCAAAATTACTTTTACATGTCAAAATGTGTCACACTTTTTCAGAATTTTGTTAAAGAAACTGAAATAAACTGAGTGGCAAGCAAGTAGACTGAAACTAATATTTAAAACTGATCCTTTGCTCGGTAGACACAACATGTTTCATTTCTAGTAGTTTTCTTTTTTTTTTAAACATTTGGCTGCTTTATCGCTCATTCGGTTCATGGATTTGACCGTTTTCAAAAGATTTTGTTCGTTGTTGAGTCAGTTAACAGCCAGTTAACTTTAACTTTATGATTTAAAGTTACAGTCAGTTAAATTATTCAAAGTCCAGAACATATTTTAAAAAAAATCCCTACACAAACTTTGCAGACCATTATACGATTTCTTTGTTCAAGATTACAAGAAAGTCTGATTCACTGGAAACAACATGACAAATAAGGTAGCACAGACCTTTTGTACACAAATGCAAAAATAGATGTGCCAAATAATCAGGAAATTCAAAAGTCCCTCATTTCCTTTGTGATTCACCCTGAATAATTCTGATTTAATCGTGAAACAACTTCTCACATTACTGAGCACCCCTGCGATGGACTTGCGACCCCCGCCTCTCACACAGTGACTGCTGGGGATAGGTATCAGGTCCCCTCGACCCAGAATGGAGAAGTGGGTAAAGAAAATGGATGGATAGATGGATGGATTACTGAGCACTTCACTAGATTTAGCTTTTTTATTGCCCTCAGACTGAAACAGATTACAGATTCACCTACAGTTGTTGAAAAAAACTCTGTATGAAAATCATTGAGTTTCTTCCTAAGTCTAGAAAAATGTTTCCTTCCTTAGCTTTTGTTTAAAAAACATGTTTCTTCTTTTTATTTTACATATTAAAGCCAAACGAATATTCAAAAAGTAATACTATTATGTAAAAAATACATAATAATAAATATCAGGAATAATCAAACAGAAACAATCTTCTCACCTGATGAAGAATTCTGTCTGACCCTTTCTATCCTTCTTCTCCCAGGTGGAGAATTGACATAATGTCTTTCCTCCATTTTTCTTCCACTGTCAGTCTAAACTTAATGAAAAGTCTTCTGTCCCTGTTTATGACAAATGCATACATAGGAGCGGAAACAATGACGTTTATGTCAAAACGAGCAAAAAAAAGGTTGTTCTAAAAATTATTCACAGGGTGTTATTGATTCACTGGCAGGAAATTTACTAAAAGACCTAAAATAGACTCAGAAACACGAACATAAGCTTGAGTCACTTGAGTTAAAAAATTTTCTGTTGTGTTTTTTCAGCTTTCAGCTTCATATAATGGCTTTCATGCTGTTTTAGTTTAATGAGAATAACTGTTACATCAAGTGCACTTTTAATTATTTATTTGTTTGTTTGCAAATCTCTTTATTCATCTGTCCTGCTTCTTAAACTAATCAGAAATATATTTACTGTGCTAGGTTGCCTTTTTTTCTGAATGAAGCTGTTTGTTCCACCTTACTGCAGACTCGAGAGCACAAGATGTTACCTGTGACTCATTTTATGTTGTCATGTGGAGCTAAAGCCTAAATGCCATTTTATACCACCTAAAAACACATTTGTGCACTTACACATCTGCTAACTTACATGTGCGTGCACTTCCCTTATGACTTCATGTCCTTTCTGGTTTTGCAAGCATTTCTTTGCCTTTTATCGAAACTGTTCTAATTTTATATTCTGTTTCAGTGGTTCAAACTTTTCATGACAAGTACCACTTCAAGAAACACCACTTTTATGACTTTTTAGGTATTAAAAGCAAATACTATAGGCTACAAGCTTATACTGAGACAATTCAAATACTTAGAGTTTGTAACACAAACAAGCAAACTGACCAGTTTACTAAAAACCAGACCTTTACTCCTTCAACAAACCAAACGGATGGTTACTAAAGCTGTGGTCAGGATCCCACTGTGAGCCTGGAAACATCCTGTTTGGGGCCCTGAGGTGATTTCCAGAATGAAAATTAAGTTTTAAAATGACTGATTGGAGGAAGGGGTTCATGGCACAAGAAGTTCACTAAACAAAAGAAAGCAAAAATACACAAACAAAATCAACAGAAATAAACACAAAATAGCAAACACACAAAAGATGTCACAAAAACCATATAAAACACGGATTGTGATAAGAACAGCACCACATGCAGCGGGTGCTCATGGCTCGTCCTCTGCTCCACAACAAATAAATATAAATTTGAAATAACTTTGATCAGATGTTCTTGCTGTTCTCCATCTGTTGTCCTGTAGAAACACCACAGAGCAGTGTTTAAGTTGTCACGAACACATCGACTAACCATCGCCCACTCCGGTTTCCACAAGAGATCCTGAAATATCCTCCATTGCATTTTTGTTTCAAGCATGTTTGAAGCCAAAAATTATTTACTTCAACCAATCTTCTTTTTGGCTGTTTCTGCTTTTTAGCTTAACAACACATTTCAGCTTGTGCTGGTTAATTATTTAACTTGTAAATAGTTGATTTTACCACTAGAGGGAGTGGGGTTGGACATGAAACTGTGTGTATGAAGGTAGTTTGTAGAAGAAATTGTCTTGAGTGGCTTAAAACACATGAAAGGTCCTATGAAAGTGTAGGATAATTTGTAAAAAACACATGAAAATGTTTAAGCTCCTCCAAAACAATCTTTACTTACTTATTATTTTATTTTGCAGTTTGTCTTGAATTTTAAATTCTGACATTAAAAAACCAGAAGATGTGAGTTCAGATTTGTCACAAACACATTTTATTCTGCTGATGAAGTTATATCATTTTGGATTTGAACTTTACAGTCCAAATAAAACGAGCTGTTTTTGAGGCAAGTAAAATATCTGGTGTTATAGTCTTTAAACATTTAAACCTACATGTAAAAACTGCAGATGTGTGGTGAACGTAGCTCAGCAGAGATCAGAAGAAAGTGCTTCTGGTTGTCTTTGTTGGTCAGAGAGATCGCAGGTGCTGCTGTGAGGCTAAGAAAAGAGACACACGTCTTCCACCCACACATCTACAGCCCCACTTCCACTAAAGCAGTCAGCAGAGGTGATGCATTTCAGTAGGTGTGACATCTACAGCTGAGTCTGCCATTTTTAACCTTCGCTGCGACCCTCGTGCTCGACCTCTGGTAGATGAAATGGCTTTCTTTACTGTGCTGATGTTGCTGACTTTGAGTCTGGTTTCTGCTGATGACACAGGTCAGTAAACAATATTTGACATGTAGCCTTATTCTTATTTTATTTTCTTAATGAAAAAGTACAGTTATTTATCTCAAAATCACGAGTCATGTGACAAGACAGTCTAATTAAATGGACGAAAATATGCATTACTAGCTAAAATATGAAGTTTTAAAATACATTCTGCGATATTAAGACCAAAACTTCAGAAAAAAACTATCATTTCTGTATTTATACTTTGTTTATCCTAATGTCTTTGATTCAAAGCAATGTGTGAGAAGTTTGATCCAAAGAAAGCCTCACGTTCTGTTTAATAATTAAAGCCTCGTCTTTGTTGTTCAAATTCTGTATACCACTTTACTACTTTCATTTTTTACATAAAATAATAACTGTGACTTTAATTGTTCATTCAAGTGAACATTCATGAATTTTGATTCAAAAAGGAAAAACTGAACTGAAAAAAAAAAAAAACATTAATATAAAAATGTTGCAAACACAAGTTCAAAGTTTGTGCTCCAAATTGTTGCTGGTTTTTGCTACAAATGATCTTAGAAACACAGAAGAAATGATGTTCACGTTTTGTTTGCAGAAAACAGAAAAGCCAGTCCCAGAATTACAGAGGAAATACAGAATAAAATATAATTATTTCTGAAATGATAAAAGAATGTGTTAAATTGAAAATCTTATGAAAATAAAAACATCTAAATAATATCAAACTAAGACGATGTTGGCTGTTGATCTTTTGCTGTATGATTTTTCTCCTCTGTAACTTAAATGATGAGTGTCCATGATTTTCAAAAAGAAAAATCCAATTTCAGTGGATTTGACCTCATGGAAGTGTTCTGGATCGTGTTTACAGACTCTTAACTTGCATTTAGGCATTCTGTGACAAACCGTAGTATATATTCACTACTTCATCTCTCACAGCGCTGCAGTGTCTTACTCGTTCTTTCTTGTTTGTGTTTAGCAGCAGATTCACAAAGTCTTCTCCAGGTTTCTACGCTTGTCCAGTTCTGCAATGACTATTTTCAATTAGTGTAAGAGTTGTTGGTTGGGGGATTTGGTTCCCTTAAGACATAGCTGGATGTACTCTTTCACCTCAGCTAAACTAACTTAGTGCTGGTTAAAACCTATATTTAATGTACAGGTATGAGACTGGTATCAAGCCAGTAATTTAGCAAGAAAATGAATAACAGTGTTAGATAAATTGTCACACTTCATTAAAAAAGTTACCAGAATTTATGCATCTAAAACATTCAAACTGTCTAATTATTTATAATTTTCTTTCATGTTTTCTTATGTTGTAGATTATTTGATGGTTCTTTATGCACAGAAGACCATCACTCCTGTTCTAGGCTCATCAGCCAAACTAGCTTGTGAGGCCGTTTATGACCTTACAAAATGTGGATTGGTGCACGTTGTTTGGCGTAAGATGGATGAAAAAAACACTGAGCTGACAGACCCCATCAGATACTTCACCACAGTCAATGAGACGGTCACTGAAATCAACATGAGACGTCGACAAGTCGTGACAGAGATCCTCAGTGTGTCGACACACGACATCGGTCAGTATCAGTGCAGCGCTGAATGTGAAACTGGAGAACGAGCGATGGGACATTTCATCACAATCAACGTCAAAGGTAGGCCTTATCACAGAGATTCAAACTGCAATTTTTTACTTTTTTGTTATTTTAGATCATAGTTTTCTTCTTGAACTGGATAGCTTTTTGGACATTTCACTCCAAATACAAACTAATGTCGTTTTGATTTCTTTACTTGGTTCTCTTGCAGGATCATTTGCCTGAGCTGTCATAAAGGATGAAACAAACCGAGGAAGCCAAAAGTATATTTTCATTTTTAAGTGAAGCATCATATTTTAATTCAGATCAGATTAAAGAATTTATTCCAAGGATTTGTTTTTATGTATTTTAATATTTTAGTATCTAATGTAATGCTTTTATTTGTCTGTGACTGAAAATGAGTATTCAGTTGTAATCTGTCTTTATTCTTTTACAGTCAAGAAGTTCTAGTGGGAAAAGGTGCAGAGATGCATTTTTAATAGAGAAAATTATAACCGTCGTGAATTTTACAGTCTTTTATATGAATTATATGTATTAAGCTGTATGATTAATAAATGATACGTATATTAAAACAAACTGTTCGGGTAAATCATTTTCTGGATTCAACAAACTGTGTCTAAAAGGTGTTTGTTATCCATAAACTATTTGTATTTTTATTTATTTTGGGACCTTCTTTAAACTATTCAGAGGACATGTAAGCGCCTGCATTAGAGGACCGCACGTCACTTTTAGAAAGTAAACTTCATCACAAAAGATTTATTTCAATCTGTCAAGCCAGAACTTAAAAATATGAATTAAATCATACCAAATAAATAACATGCAATCTGGTTTACATGAACTCTGAACTACAGGAACCATTGGGAAACCAACCTTTCCAAACGTAGAGATAAAAAATGAATAAAAAAGGCTGCAACTTGTTTAGAGCACTTTAAACCCTCTGCTTTGTTGTCAGTGTGGCCGACCTAAGAGCCACATGTGTTAGGAAGTTACAGCAGAAAGACTGAACCTGCTGTCATTAGTAAACAGATGCTGCTGTACAGTCAATCAAAGCTGATGATACCCATGAAGAATAAAAGAGTTGAAAACTTTAATCAAACCAATTCAATGGTTTCTGTTTCTAACATTCAGTATCTTCCTACATTGATTTCCTCTGCCAAGGAGGTGGTTTTGGGTCCATCTGTTTGTTAGCAAGATTACTTAAAACCTAATAACCAGATTTAGATTAAATTTTCAGGAAATGTTGACATTGTCACAAAGAACAAATGATTAAATTTGGATTCTACATTTTTTTAATGACCCTAAAGCTTTGGTGGAGGTTCGTGCTCCTAGTTGGACGTACATTAACTGCAAATGTGCTTCATAAATAAACCTGCAGATATCCTCATCGACACTGTTTGTTCGCTCAGAAGGTGCATGAGCCAAACCACAGAACAGGAAACTGCATGTTGGCCACATGGACTGGCAACATATCCAGTGTGGTTTTATTTTAAATGCTAAAAGAAATCAAACAGACAAAATGCATCTATTCCCATTCACACATGACTCAAAACTATTTCAAGCTTTAAATGCTTTTGTTATTTAGACAACATATCCGAGAGAAGGATTTCTTAATTCAGATTTCCTGGCAACAGTAAACTCAAGTTTACATCAAAATTTTGGTTTATGTTTGTATTTAGAAAAACTTGGTCAGATGTTTTTAAAAGTACATGTCAGAGAGCGTTCAATGGAAACTTTCTACTTGTGTTTAAAAAGGAAATCAAATGGTTGCTGAACAGGAAGCCACTGTTAGAGCGTTTTGCACACTGCTCCAGAAAGCTCTCACTTCACCACAACGGACTTTTCTCTGCGACAACACAGGAACATAAAATATACAAGATGTTTCAAAATCATATAAGCAATCATTTAAATAAGGGATGACTTTGCTAATTATTAAAGTTTTCTTCAACCTTTTCAGTTGCATGTATGAACACCTAAATCTCGTCCATTTTACAGTCCCAAAGTTAGGATTTAGATCAAATAATAAGAAATGGGACATCTGTCAAAACTGACTGAACACAACTATTATGAATCCCTGAAAAATAGCTTTTCAGTAAAACTTACAGAAAAAAAATCTGTTAACTGTAGTTTAACTGTTACCTTTGTATTATTTAAACCTGGAGGTGTTGATGTGACTGGATCTCAGACAGATGAAGTCACTTTTACTTCCTCTGAATTGTAGCTTGACACCAGCACCCTCTCCTGGCCAACTTAAGTAATGTCAAAATAGCAAATAATCGGTCTATTGACATATTTCTTTATCTATTTACAAGCAATAAACATTTAATGACATATTTTGCTTTATAAAAAAAGCAAACATTTCTGGTGAATGTTAGGGCACACACAAAGCCTGCTAACTGTATTCATTTAATTCTAAATAGTCAGGATGTTATTTTATTTGTGCTCATGAAATTCCACTTATTTGAGAACAAAGAAGCTGAACCATCATCTGGCACTGAGTGTGATTGATATGACAAAGTATAAAATAAAATATAAACAAGTATAAATACAAAACGAGGTTTTACAAAATTTGTATAAAAAACGTAGTCATAAAATTCTCCCTTGAACTTAATATCAATGAACTAACGAGACAGCAATACCTGCTTGTTCACAGAAGACTTGTAGAATATTGAAGAATATTGTTTGACAGCTTGTAGAAGTAAAAATCTTCACCTGTGCTGATTTCATAATAAAATACAGTCCCCACTTTTGTCCTCCTCACAATCAGAGCCTGTAGAATATTAAAAAAAAAAACTCCCATCACCTCCTATTATGGCTTCTAAATAGATCGAACATATAGAACCTAAATTTATGCCACAATCTTTACAAATGTGTGCGCTGAAATGTAAAACCCAAGTGACGTCATGAGCTCTGTGAATGTGCCGTCTTGGTGAACTTGCTCTGAAGAAAGACCCTCGGAACACAAAGCCCCTCCTTCTTGTTGACCGTCTCTCTCAGGACGTATTCGTTGGAAACGGATTCAAAGCCTGCCTCCTCAAACAGCTTAGCCAGAAACTCTGAAATAATAAAATAAAATGTTCAGAAGGGCTTAAAACAAAGTTGTGTCAGTGAATGTGAACTCAGAAGCTACAAACTAATTGCCCATTGGAATTAATAAAGTTGACAAGCTTTTTACATCAGTTTGTGAAAAGGACAATATCAAAACTTACATGTAACTACTTAGAGTATAAACAGAAATCAGAACACAGTTGATGAAAACACCCAACAAAATAGTTTTGTTACATCCTTTACAAATAAATTTGATTCATCAGATTCCTAAAATATCTCTACATTTATCTCTACAGTTACCCTCTCTGTTTTTACTGAACAAACAAAGTGCTAACCTTTAGAGAAGAAGTAAGACCTTGTTCCATCCTGGCGCACGTAGAAGTTCTCCCCCAGCTTGCTGCCGGATTTAAACCGCAGCATGGCGTGGTCATACAGGCCGTAATCTCTGAACAAGATGATGCCACCAGGCTTCAGCACCTAAAAGTAGATTACATTACACTCAGTTGCCTGAAAGTTTGCAAAAACAAAGCTTATGCCTAGTTTGTTCCTGCATATAAAGTATATTTATAAGCTGAAATTGTGTTGTGAGGCTGGATGTTATTTTTCTAATTTTAGAAACCAGAATAACAAAATTCTTTCAACCAATTAGTGTCATGGACTGGGGTGAAGGAGGCAAACCCTGAGCGCAGACTCATGTTGATAAAAAAACTAATTTATTTAGAAATAAAAGGCAAACCCAAAACAAAGGCTGACGTGGCAGCAAAACCTAGACTAAATACAAAAAACATTAACTAACTAAACTAAACCTGAACAGACCTGAGACTAAAGACGAACCACTGGGAGAC
>NC_051445.1:4711593-4771305 GCF_001649575.2 Kryptolebias marmoratus | reverse complement strand
GAGGGTGATTAGTGGAAGTGGGCACAGGTGAGATGATCAAGGAGCTAGAGGCAGGTGTAGATGGGTGAGAATGGGGAAGAGAGAGAGAGTGACTGAGGAGAAGTGAATGTTGGCTGAGGCACAGGGAAGAGACAAATAACACAAACAAACTCTAACTGAAACATGAAGACAAAACATAATTCAAAAACTCAGATCCTAACAATTAGATTAAATTTTGTGTGTATGCACAAGAAATTATGCTTGTGTTACACATCCATGTAATTACACACAACATATCTAAACTGTTGACAGAACCCTACAGATGTCTCTGTTTTTACCTTTTTGATGTTCTCCACAGCCAGCTTCATCTTATCAGGATGGACTGCCGACAAGACAAATATGAGAGTAACAACATCCACGCTGCCTTCTCGCACATTTTCCAGCAGGTCGTCTTTTGTTAAGTCACACTGGAAGGCACAGCAGCGCTCAGGACAGTAAAGAGGGTTTTTCTGTCAAACAAAAGAACGTAAACTTGTTGTACTGATATCACTGAGTGTTTTTTTTTGTTTGTTTTAGGGGACTGAATATTTTCTGCATCACATTTTTCTTTTATTATGATCTATACTTTACAACTGCGACTGGACAGATCTACTTCAGCAGTTGAATGTGAATTTTTTAATGTTATCATTTGTTTCAGGAAAGAAAACACCCACCACACACCCCTGCAACCAAACTACACTGGTGTCTGAGTGTTGTTTATTACTTCCAGGTTCCTTCAAATTAAAGGGTCTATTCTTCTTCTTTTTCTTTCAGCTGTTCCCTTTTTCAGGGGTCACCACAGCGAGTCATCCTCCTCCATCTAACTCTGTGTCCTGTGTCCTCTGTCCTCACTCCAACTACCTTCATGTCCTCTCTATCTGCATCCATATGTCTCCTCTTTGGCCTACCTCTTTGTCTTTTTCCTAAATAAAAAGAATGAGGGTTTAGTCCAAAAGTAATTCACTAGTACACAGATGGATTTCTTACTTTGACAAATTCAACAGCCCGAGGTGAGAAGTCACAGGCATAAACAAAGATGTTCAGGTCATCCTCCAGCAGAGGGAAGATGCAGTTTCCGACCCCACAGCCGGCCTCCAGCAGAACCAGCTTCTGGGACTCAAACTGCAAACAAGGCAGGACAAAAATACATCAGATGACCAAATGATCACTTAGCACTTTATTCACGTTTGTCAGTCTAGCTTTAAATGAAATTTACAAACTTCCTGTGAGATTTTGATCTTTTTTTAAAACAAATAATAAGTAAATTAGTATTTAATACGAAATAAAAATACAGTAGTAGATGTAAAGAACTTCATTATTTGAAGAACAGGATATCTATATGCCACAATGAGATCGTCTATACTTCCTATCCTGTTGTGAAATGTAATTAATTTGTATTTTTCAGAATAATCTGGCGGTCTGCTCACCTCTCGACATGCTTTGAGCTCCTCAAATTCTCTCGTCGTCCAGTGTCTGTCCTTAAAGAAATTCGTCGAGTTTCTTTTGTAAAACAAGTCCCAGTTTTTCTGAGCTTCTTTCTCTAACTTCATCTGTTTGAACTCGGATACAAGAGTCCTCTCACTCCTCAGTCTGCCCAGCTCCTCCTGGGTTAAATCTCTGATGGTGGAAGTTTTCGTTTGTCCACTTGGATAAACTTCTTCTTCATCTTTGGATTCAACTTCGCACTTATCGCATGTCAGAAGAGCCATGCTGCATTTAGAAATATTTAGTTTGGCTTTCTCTTAGATAGTCATGTTTTAATAAAACTGCTATTTATAAACTTATATATTAAAATCAAATGACTGGTTGTTACCTTTTCACACATTTTGACTCCATCTCGTCCGTTAGTTAAATTCTTCCGTGTGGCGTTTACAATTTTATTTCTTCTCAACGATAAACACCGCTGTCTCAACTGTTTAAAATGTAAAACGTAAAACAATTTACGAAGTCACGCTAGCATTAAATCATAATGTTATAATATCATATTAATAATTATTGATAGAATTGTTTTATTCATTAAACACTTACAGCAAGAGCAGCCCGTTGTCGGTGGTATTTCACCGCCGGACCAACCGGAAACCCGCAGTCGAGTGACGAAAGCGATGTTTTGCTAAATGTTAGCATCTGCAAGCTAACTTTATCTTTATTTGGATTCTTGTCTCCATTAACCCTCATTTATCTCGGCGTTTCATTGGATTTTACGTGAATGTAAATTTCAAGCTAGTTTAAAGAGACGGAATCATGAACGGAAGTACGAATCCGCTGCTGGATAAAGAGGAACATGTTTTGAAGCTCGGAGAAAGCTTTGAGAAGAGGCCAAAATCTTCTTTTCACACTATTAGATGTGAGTGAGAGAGACCGAAACCTTTAGTTAGAGAAACTGTTGATTAGAAGTGATTAATTCGCATGAATTTATCTATCTGCCTATTAATTATAGATTGTTTTAGGTTTACATAAATGTCATATACAGCATATAAACAATAACTTAATTTTATGCACCATGAACAAAATAAAGACATCGTGTAAAGCCAAGTTGTTTAAACAACTAAATATTGTTTATTTATTTGAAGTAGAGTTTTTATTGATTCTTTAATTTGGTGCTACATAAAATGGCCCAAAATTTAAACTTTGAGAAAACAAAGAGATATATCCTAAAACCCACTTTGTTGCATTTAAAGTAACCAGGATCTTATGGTGAAATATGTACAAAAAGCCCTTACTAATATTCACTTCAGGATGAGAACTGCTGGGTACAAAACTAAGTTCAATGTTTCTTTAATCATTTTTGTTTTATGAGACTCTTATTAAAGGAAAACAAATTTCCGGTACCTTAACTAAATAGAGGTTTCATGTTCAATCCAGCAGTACATCTGTTATGTTGAAGTATTTAAAAACCTTTTGATCCAATGACTTGTTCTGGAGTTTTCATTAACATGGGATCTGGAGAATTTGGCTTCTTATAAAAGTTCACGTTGATGTGAAACAGTAATGGCAATAAAAAAGTAATAAGCAGGTATATCATTTTTTGTTCTTTCTTCTTTTATATGCTAATATTGGCCTCTACAGTGCACCAAAATCTTTAAATTTATAATGAACAGTCTGTAGTAAACAAACTCAATGTGCTAATGCCCTTTTTAATTTTTTTTTTTTCAGATGACTTCAAACCAGCTTCTATTGACACGAGCTGCGAGGGAGAGCTCCAAGTTGGGAAAGGAGATGAAGTCACCATAACACTACCTCACATTCCAGTAAGATTCTCAGAAAGCAAAGTTCACATAAGCAGGCTTAATGTGTGATAGCTGGCTTTACTAAACCTAAAAGTCCTCTCAGAGGTGATTATGATTGGATTGCAACCTTACTTTATTAAGGCTGTTATTTTTGTTAGAAGGTCAAATATAAATTTGGATTTTATAATTGTGACTGGCATTTAAATATTTTAGTTGATGTCCTTGATGAAATTATGAAATAAAAATCAGTTAAATGGTGAAACCTTTGAAGATTTTAATAAAAAAACTTTTTGATGTGTTTGATGTGTTACTATAGTTATTTAGCTAAGTTAAAAGATAAACATGTTGTGACATTAAAATCTCTGACTTTAGGTTTAAAATACTTGGCTAAACTAATAATTCTTTGTAAAGAAATAACTAATTTTGTTATCTTCCCCTGGGTACAAACACATTTAAATGTATCTTGTGCAATATATCTGAGTTACTCGTTATTACGCCCTCTGGAAACATTTTGACTGTGAGGTCTGGTTTTAAAATAATAAAACTAAAACAATAGGTACTTATATTCTCAATATTCTTCCAGGGCTCTACGCCTCCAATGACAGTATTTAAAGGAAACAAGCGGCCGTATCAGAAGGACTGTGTGCTCATCATTAACCATGACACAGGAGAATTTGTGCTGGAGAAACTCAGCAGCAGCATTCAGGTCAAGAAAACAAGGTGAGAGATCTATAACAATTAAAACTGTTTATTGATGTGATTGTGTGAGCTTCTGTTGAATCTAATATTTTACCACCACACGCAGGAGGATATTTATTATTGCACACGAACAGAAAGAACTAATATATGGAACCATGTTTGTAATTTTCAGAGCGGAGGGCAGCAGTAAGATTCAGGCCCGAATCGAGCAACAGTCAGTTCGTTCCTCCCAGCCCAGCTCTCAGTTCCGAGCCCCAACCAAACCCGGAGCTGGGATCAAAACCTCACCCTCCCAATCGAAGGACAACCCCTCCCCAGAGCCTCAGCTTGATGACATCAAGAGAGGTGAGGAAGTTCAGCCACACTCAGGTTCCATCAGACAAGGTGTTTTTACACAGACCGAACATGTAACTACACTGTAGTGTGTTTTAAACTAACGCTGCCCAGATCCTAAACAAAAGGAACTTCTTTGACATCTGTATTTGAATAACTGGATCGATGGAAATGTGGAATGAAGGTGTGATATATTGACCAAGTAAACATTAACCTCACTGACTTCCTGTCGCTGCGGACAGAGCTGCGAGCGGAGGTGGAGGTGATTGAGCAGATGAGCAGCAGCGGCAGCAGCAGCTCGTCTGATTCAGCCAGCGCCTCTGGGAGCGGCGACGACAGCAGCAGCAGCGATGGGGAGCATGACGCCCCGCGCCCGCTCAGCCAGACCTCCCCCAGCCGCACCCCCATGGCCAACGGAGGAGGAGACAGGCAGCAGGGCAACAACCAGCTCATGAACACGCTCCGTAAGTGTCTCAGGTTAAGAAATCAGGAAATGAAATTCAGTCTTTTAATATCTCTCTTAGGTTTTAGCACTGAATACTCTTTAAAAGACAGAATCTGACAAATAAAATCACATTTTGATGTTTTTTTTGCCATATTAGCAGTGATACAGGTGATAGTTATCCACATATTTCTGTCACGTTGTCACTTTTACTGTCACTGTTCTCCGGGTTGCTGGAAAACTTGAAAGCAGTACTAGTTTATTAATTTGTCCTGTGGTTTAATGCTATAAAAACTGTTTTTTTGCACATTTTTCTCTCTTTTTCATCTCCACAGGAAATGATCTTCTCCTCAGTGAGTCGGGCAGCGACAGTGATGACAACTGAAGCCTCCTGGTCAGTCCTCCACACTCCTCTTCCTTCTACTGCTTGAGTTACGTGTTCAGTTGCTATGAAAGATGACCTGAGCTTTATTTTTTGTTTGAACTTTATTTTTTTAAATTTTATTTTAGTATAACTTCAAAGATGGTCAGCCAGAAACTTTAAGATAGTATTTTTATTAGATGTACATTTTGTTTTGTTTAGTAAAAGTAAAAATAAATACTGTTTTACTTAAGGGATTTAAAAAATATTTAGTGTTCATACATATTTTAAGTACTTAAAGACACTAGTTTTATTTGCAGAATTAATCTATTTTTGTTGGCTCCTTTTTATGGTAAAGTTATGAGTAGAACATTTTGAAAAACTTCCCTAAGTGCTCCCCCCTTTTGTCAGAAAGCTATGGAAGTCCTCTCTTCATCCTATTTATGGTTTTATCAGTTTGGTTAGAATACAATAAGACTCTGCAAATGAGAAAACATGAAAAATATACAAAGTTTTCTTTCTTTTGTTCTTTTATCTTTATTAGCAAGAGAAACTTAATTTCATCAAACTTATTTTTAGTCACTTTGCTAAAGTCTGGGTAATGTTTGGTGAATTTTATAGTTAATTCAAGCTTGATCTAAAACCTAGCAAGCTGTTCCCATCATTAAAAGAATAATAAACGACTTTAATAGCCTTTGAAAAACGTTTAAATGGCTCTTCATCTTGAGATAAAATTTATAAATCTGACTTATCCCAGTTAAAGTGGCCAGTCAGACAGAAAGAAAAAAATAATTATCACTTTGCAAGTGTGACTTTTTTTCCTGCCACAAGAGGACAGAAAAGCCTCGTGTAAAACAGAAACCCTGACATGTTTCTTATTCACCAGGCAGCAAGGAGTTTAATGAAAACAGTTCAGACTCTGAATTCAGCTTTAGTTTGTTTTAGTTTTTACATCTGAGGAAAACGTTAGACTCTTTAAAAGATGTTCTATTTTGTGTTTACAGCAGTTACTCCATTAACTCAACTGTTTGTCGTATAGAACCAGACAAAATATTTTCTTATCAGATTAAATTTTCCTTGAAATGATGAAAAAAATGTAGATCAGAGCTTAAGAAATTTAACCTTTCAGTTTTTTGGCGGGCAAAAGAAAAACTGAGCAGAAAAATTCTTGTTCAACTGCAAAATTAGTTTTTGTTTTTTTTTTGTTAAGCCCCAGAACCAGTCAGTGAGACAATAAGATTAAATTAAAGCTCTTAATTCTAAGAACTTTATACATATACAGTCATTTTTCTTAGACTTGTTTTTTTAAACAAATACAGTATGTTACTTCTGAACCAGAATTATACTAAAGTACCTTTCAATGCCTTACAGCATTTCAGTCTAGAAACAAGGGTGAATGTAGTATTTTGAGAAAAAGCCAAAGAGTTGAACTCATCACGTTGAAACTGTGCAGGATCAGTGTGGATCTGTATTCCTCTTACTTTTAATTGTTTTTGTGTGTACCATAGAAATAATGTCAGTGCTTCTTTCCCTTTTATCTGCAGATACTTTGTGTTTGTGGTAATCGTTTGGTTTGACAGTATATTAGTACAATATTACACTTAAACAAGTAGCAGTTTCAACCTTTTAAGAATATCCACTTTGTATTTTAGAACTTAAAAGAAGCAACTGCTAAATGCAAGAGTGAATTGTGATCATAGTTGGAAAACAGTAGTGAGCTTTAGATCAGATTTAGGTGAATATTTAAGACATAAACATAACATAAAACATGCAGCCCTTTATGCAGTGGTCAGAAACTCCCACTGAGTCTTTAATTGGCGTTTATGTCGGTTGACTGCTGCAGTGACAGGCATTTATCAGCTTCATTTCTGATCTCTGTTGACTAGTTTTCAGTCAGTGTGCCACACTCCAGTCTGCATTAATGATCTTTTTTTTTACCAGAAACATGCTGTAACATCTCACATGAAGGGTCTGACAGCAACAGACAAATAATGAGTTCTGATTGAGTTCACATGTAAGCAGAGCAGCGTGGGTTGCCCTGGTAGTTACTAACATCCATATGAATGTCAGGATGCAGATTATTAGGTTGTAACAAGGTGAGCAGAGTTTGTCCATCTGTGGTCATAATGATGAAACTTTGGCTGAGCTGTGTGTAAATGTGGTGAAAATTAAATTATATAAATGGGCGAAAAAAGCTCAAATAAATATTGTCACATTAGGAATGGGTTTTCTTTCACTTTTCTGTATTTATCACAAAAAATCCCAGCATTGTTGTGAAAGTTGCTGCCTCTCGAAGAACTGTAAGACACCATCTGCTTTCTTTTCACAAAGGATAGTTACAGCTGGAAGGGATTAAAACACAAAACAAGGTCTTTTTACTTTCACTCAGGAATCCTCCCAAGACTATTTGACTGTATCTTTTAGTTAAACATTGCTATTGGAGTAAAAAAAAAACTTGCAGTGCTTTTTTTCCTCCCAATGTTTGTGAATTGAAACAATAACTTGGTTTAAAACATTAAAGTATAATAAAAGGTGCAACTTCCACCTTCAGGCTGATCTTAAACAGCTGCATCACTTACTGGATATCTCCTGCAGTTCGGTGACAAGTGTCACCTCAGCCTGTTTTTACATGATACATCTACTTCAGGTGGACTTGATGATGAACTACTTAGGCCTGTTTGTCACTCTGGTATTTCTCTTGAAAAAGTGTAAAACTGTTACCAAACTGCCACAGTTTTGTTGTCTTTTGGATTATGTTGTATTTGTTACTTTGGTCGTCTTGGTTTTATTTTAGAGCTCTTCTTTTTTTGTGTGTGAATCTTGTTTGCACAAATTTGAAGGTATTAAAAGTTTGCAAATGTCATTAAAGTAGTTTCACAGTTTTATTCTGAGTGTTGATTTTACTTAAGGAAAATTACAAAACTGTGGTAATTTAGCAACACGTCCTTTAAATGCATCTCAGCAGCAAATGTTCTGTGAACTGCAGAGGTCGAGAAAAGAAAGCAAAATTAAAACAGAAAAATAGGAAATTTAATTCAAAAAGACAAAAATATTGAGCTTTTTAAACATTTGTGAATTTACTTTGTAAATTTATCATCAGTTATTTAGCACAATGCAGTTTTAAATGTTTTTTTTTTTTCACTTTTTAGTGATTTCTGTAGCTTTGCTGAGTTTATTTCTTGTCAGAAGTTAAAGAAAATGCCAGAACCTGGCAGATAAAAAAATAAAAAATATATTATAATCTTTATTGTTTGTTACTCTCTTTATTTTAAGCAGTTTTTCTTGAAAAAAAAAAAAAAAATTATTTTTATATTTTTGTTTTATTATCATATTCATGCGTTTTATTTTATTTTATTTTTTTGGATCATTACGTCCTATCGTACCATTATCATTTAGTGGCTTGTATAATTCTAATTTCATCTGTTTTAAACTTTTGTCTGTGGAATAAACTTTTTTCAGCCCTTCAAAGAGTAGAAACGTCATTCAGAAATGAACTTCAGTAAAAGATTATATTGCTAGTCTTAAATAATTTTCTTTAAGTGAAACATATGTTTACATGAACACTTTCAGTTCTGTACTATCTAAAACAACATGTACATTGAGCAGTAACACATTACAGTACTTTTACCAGCGACGGTGCAACAACTGAGTCACATTTGGGCATTTTTACTTCAAACAGTAACACAACATACACAACAAATACATAAATAGCTTTTGTTTCCCTTTACATCATTTATAACAATTATATTCATGATTTTGGCTCTTGCTACAACATGTCAATGAGGGATATTTAAATTAACATCAGCAACAAATAATAATTAGAGCAATAATAATATAAAAGCTATCCTGTCTCTCATAAATCTGGTTAGCTTACAGTATGAAATGATGGAATAGAGATCAATCGAGCGGTTTGACGCATCAGAGTTTCTCCACAATGACTGTAATAATCTGAGCACCATTTTGGCTCTAATGTGATTCTTCTGGGCCAAATCTTTTCCAGGAGGTCCGTGGAAACAAGTTCAACGCTCCTTAGATGTGCAAGGTGTTCAATCTCCAGATGGGGCCCTGAGTTTTCTCTTGAGATTTCAGTTCTTCCTCAAGACTAAAATGAGCACCCCCTGTGATGGAAACTGCTACTGTCAATATTTGGCATCACAAGCATCACAAGGACATCTCAGGCTGATTTTTGAGGTGAAGGTCAGCTTCCCATCCATTTTCCCTTCAGTCTGATGTTGAAGTCCCTGTAACACGTCTCTCTGTAACACTATGGACCCTGAGTACCTTGGTGCATCTGATCTGTAAAGCTGAGACCTTTTAGTGTCCTTAACACTTTACTTTTCGGCTACTGAGGCCTCAACTTTGAACACGGCAGATGACCTTCTCTAACCTAGCTCCCCCTCCACCTGATAAACGAGGGTCACCGTCCAGGGCAGGTCGTGGGTTTGATACAGCGTCCCTGAAACAGCACCAGGTTGGCGGGGCAGTGGCAGCCGGCCACACAGGGCTTGTGACACGGTCCAATCTCATTCCAGTTGTCGCAGGTTTTGGTGCATCCCGGACCACAGGTGTCGTACACAGCGTCGTGTTTACATTGGGTGGCTGGTGGAGGGACGGGGGAGTAAAAAGGAAGAAAAGAGGAAGTCAGAACTGGATTCTTCAAGGCAGGAAGTAGCAGATGCAGAGCATTATGCAATGCTTAAATTGCATCATTTGTAAGACAAATGAACAATGATTTTAACAACCTGTACATAATTTAAATGGTATTTAAGACAACACGTAGACTGGTTGTGATTGTGTTGTTTTCAAATTTACAAATGAATCAAGTTTTAAATCTAGTGAATATATCTCGTTCTAAGCTGTGATTTAAAACAGCAGGTGTATATATATATATATATATATATATATATTGTTTTTCTGCGGCATCTTGAACTTGTTAACAATAAATAACCCAGTAAATCTTGATCATTGTGACAGATCAGCTTCATTAAGTTGATGTTTTTCACTCAAAACATGTCATTATTTTTCCACTGATCTTACTTTTAAATGCAAATGCACTGGTAATAGGACACAAAGTACATTCTGCTTTAAAAGAACCAAATTATTCACTAGTCAGGCATTCTGTTGACCTTTCTGATTCTACAGCAGATCTGGGTGGAAAAAAACATCTTGACAACAAAATACACGTTTAAGAACATACATAAATGGCTATATAACACTGAAAAAAACAACATGCTCCTTAATGTTGAGGTGATATCTTTCTGAAACACATTTTTGAAAAGCAATCAGGAATCTCAGAGGCGTTGGTGTCACTCATTGTCAGAAGTTTGAATATTTTACACTAACAGCTGAGTGGTGCCACTCACCCATGCAAACGTTGTCAGGCTTCCACAAGACGGGCACTCCCTCCCTCTCACAGGCTCGGCTGTAGGCAATGAAGGACTCACAGTAGCAATTTTTATGGACTGGACACTCACACATGTCCGTTACACATGACCTGCAAAAGGAAGGTTTTTGATTTAGATTAAAGGAAAACAATAGTTTATGTCAGCAGGATCATTTTAGAGGCATTGATAAATACTATTCATGTCTATCTTTTTCGACGCCAACCTCAGCGTTACCCTCACCTGTAGAAAGAACCAAAGTCAACCACACGATGGCACTTCTGAAACTCCCAAGACTTTATCTTCTGGCATTCCCGGTGGGCCCGGAATTTGACTTTAACGCTGCCGGGGCACAGGAAGGATGTCGTTCTGCGAGGTGGATGCTGCTGGGAGCAAAGTTCATTTCCCTCCACTCGCCACGATTCTGCAAACTCATCCACGTCAAACTTGAACTGGCCGTCACCTCCCATGGTGTCGTCGCGCTTGTGACCATTGTAGTTCCCGCAAAGACCACAGAGGCGTCCACGCAGGTGGGGAGCTGCTACAACTTCTACAAAACTATCACCATCCCACGTGATCTCCAGACCTGGTGTAGCGTTATGAGGAACACAGCTCAGGTAAATTTAAGTACCAACAGTGTATCTTAAAGACACTTTCTGTGGAACGAAGCAAACCCAGAAGAACTGATTACTGACCTGCAATGGTGGTGAGCTTCAGCAGGTATCCATCCAGGTCAATGTGCACCCCAGGGCCATGGTAGGGCAGGGCAATGCGAGTGCCATTCCTTCGGACTGTCAGGTGCTGGTGGAGGCTGAGGATCAGAGACCCAAGCCTTATCTCAACAAACTGAGTCCAAGAGAAGGAGCGAGTTCGCCGAGCGTCATTCTTCACTAACACCTGAAATTGAAGTCAGTAAATACAAGTTTAAGTACAATTACTTATCATAAAAATATACTACTTACATTTGAATATTTTATAACATAGTTAATGATAAGAATATATACTGTAAACAGTTTCCATTCATTCACATTTAAATAATTTTCTATCCTTCCATTCAACTTCTGCTGCTTATCTGAGGCCAGGTTGTCGGGCCACAGCTAAAGCAGAAATCCCCAGACTTCCCTCTGCCCCGTTATTTCCTTCGGCCCATCCAGAGGGACTCCCAGGCCAGCTTTGAGATATTTTTCCAGTTAGTCCTGGGTCTGCTCTGAGGTCTTTTTCAGTGGGATCTGTCTGAAACGCCTCCTTTAGAAGGCATTCAGACGCCCAAACCACCTCAGCTGACTCCTTTCGATATGGAAGAGCAGCGGCTTTAATCTAAGCTCCCTCTGAATAGCCAAGCTCCTAATCCTCCTTAAAGGATCAAATTTAATTTTAAAAGTGCATGCTCTCAATATTTTGTAAAATCAATCTAGCTTAGCACAAACTATGAAACCAGAGAAAAACAGCTGGTCAAGCTCCGCCTTGCAAAAGCTCCCAAAGAGACAAAACATTGGGATTTATCAAGCAGTTCACTGAACAACTTTAACTAACAATAAGTTACAGGATCAAAGTTTGCTTTCTTACTTGTACAGTAACAAATTGAAACATGTAAACATGAAGATAAATGCAGGTAAGTTTCTCCCATTTCTTTCATCTTTAACTCAGATTATGCAGATTTCTAAACTCTCTGAGTATGTTTCCCATTTGAAGACTTTCCAACTCCCATCCTACCGTGAAGCTGGAGTCTGGGCTGTTGATGTTGTTTCCTGGTCCTCCAGATGAAATCTCACCACAGTCACGTGTCAGCACATATTGACAAGTTCCCTGAAAGTTGAAGGTCCTGCCATCGAAGGTGTTGTAGTGAGGGTCACCAAAGACTGTGCATACACCTGGTTCTAGGGAGAGGCAGAGGCAAAAGGAAAGAAAATTAAAAAAAACACGTTGAAAGATAAATAACAGTAAATCTAATGACATTTAAACTTAAATAACTTTAAATAGGGGGCGTCAAAGCAGCGTGAGGGTTTAAAATGATGCCTGTTGAAATCTAACAGCCAGCAGCAAAAAACCTTATTTATGATAAATGTTAAAATATGTGGAACCAATCTGACCCGCTCAGAAGTGGAACCAGCATCTGTGTGTGGTAAAATGTCTGCCTAACCAAATGAAACTAAACTTTTTATTATGTACAAGTGGGATTTATGAGGTATTTCTAGTCCTGAAAAAGACCACATCGGGGATTTCCTCTGCAGTTTGAAGCCAAAAGCCAAAGTCAAATGACCTGAAGGCAAACCACAGTCTGGACTAAAATTCATAAAGAATATTCACGTAAAGCTTCTGAGCCTGGAACGAGGTTTGTTTTCACAGGTTTTTAGAATAATATGTCACAGACTTTGACATATATATTTTTTTTTATTAAACCTGTTTCATTCAAATAGTTGTTCTTATTCTACAGTTGTAAGCTGATAGTTTGAGGGGTCAAATTAAAAGCTAGTTTAGGATTAAACAGAAATTAGAGGATACTCTATTGAAACAGACTTACTCACTTTCAGTGCAAACTGGACAGCAGCCGGTTCGGTTCAGGATCTTGTTCTGTGAGAATCAGGGAGCAGACCCAGCAGCATTAAAAGACTTATAAAGAGATTTAACAGAGTATAAAAATATGTCAGGATTCCTGAGCACAAGTGATAAAAGAAAAACTTTATTTTGACACAGTGTGGACTTGGTGGGCAGATGAACTAAAGGCACAAAAAGTCTGATTTGGAAAATGTGACTTGGAAAGATTTTCACATAATATTTTAAAAGGTTAAACTATCAGAGAAAAACTCAGGTTGTTTTTGATTTGACTTTTGACAACCTGAGAAAATCAGAGGAGTCAACATTTTATGAAAAAAAGAAGCAGAACTGTTAAACAATAACTATATTACAATAATAGTGTTTTGTAAAATAAATATTATTCATCTGTTCAAAATTCACATCTTTTAAACATATAATAACTGTCTGTATTTATTGCTTTTAATGCTTATGTGAATACTGTTTATAATGCTCTCATTGCACTTATTGACTTTGTTAAAGAAAATGAATCAAAAGTCAGTTCTTCTATTTAAAATTGTGAATCTGTTGTAATCCTGTAATACACATCAATCAGACATTTATGTATAACAGTATTTATGTATTTGATAAGTTAATTCTAAACACTAATGTCAGTATAGTTTGATAAATTAATAAAACAATGAGTCAATATCAAAACAGTTTTGGGGGTAAATAATAAGTCTTCTCATTTGTTTTTGGAGCCACTGATTTCTTTCTAAAGGCTGAAAAAAGACAATAAGTAATAATTTTGTTTAGGACTTGACTTTAAATCATCTAATGACATTTAAAACTTTGTATATAAAGAGATTTGTGACTCAAATATACATCTGTGTTTATGTTTTTGTAAAAGAAGTCTCACATATTACACAAACTTGTGAACAAGAGGAAAAAGTTCAGGTTTCAACAAGTCAAACCAGCACGGCTGCAGACGCACTGATACTCTAAACTTTGTGTAACGGGACCTTCTGCCTCTGTGTGTGTGTCTGTGTGTGTGTACAGTGTGCTTCAACCTCCATCCAAACAGCAGATCAGAGGATTCTTTCACACACGAAGTTCTTTAGCCTGAAGGAAGTTGGTCTGCTCACACATTTGGACTCTTACCTGACTGATGAGCCTCACTGATAGAAAGGCTTCCTACATTTTATTCCAGCTGTCCAAACTCCAACGTGAATCTAATTTAAACCTGAACCATCATTTGAAAGTTTTTGACTGCCAATCCACACACACTTTTCTCCTGTCTGTTTTACACACCCGCCACTCATCTGTCATCACGTGCAGACGCTCTCTGTACACTCAATATACGCTCCAGAGTCCTAACCTCTACACAAAGGGCACTCTTTGAAGAGGGCTGCCTTTAGACGCACAGAGGACACACACGAGCACACACTCTCTCTCAAACACACACGGTGACAGAGATTGGTTTTCAAGGACCTAAATATAGGGCACCTCTTCTCTGCTGTCACTCAAACGTAATACAGACAAAAGGCTGTTTGGAGACATGCTGTCTCCAAAGGGGACCCAGACACTCTGCTGACCCGCTGCTGACCGCAGGATGAAGGCATGGGAGTGTGTGTGTGTGTGTGTGTGTGGACCGTGTGTGTTGATGTGCGCTCATGGATGCATATAGTGAGGGTGGTGCGGTGACCTCTGTGTCAGGGATGAGTCACAGTCTTGATAACTTAGGACAGGTGTGTGAGTTTGCGTTCTATATGTTGCTTTCAATTATCCATGTAAGTATATAAAGACCTAACATTGATTTTTAAAAAGCTGGTTTAGCTTTTGGGAATGTTTCCAACAAACAGAACTACTGCAGAAAGATGCATTTCCTGTTGAATACCAAACAATAAAAAGTTGAGGGCTAACAGAAGTCCCGCCAACTCTGCTGTGTAGGAAGTATTTGCCAGATTTTATACTTTGATGTCAACCTCAAGGCTATGAATGCATGTGGACTTTGTGATCAGGTGAGTCATGCTCAGAATATCTCTGTGATTCAAATCACTGTGGATTTATACAGACCTGTGAAGTTTCATCCACACAACTTTGGTTCTTATTTTACCTCCTTACGTTGTCTTTGCACTCAGAAACTCCACCAAAAAGCAAAGATGAGCCGTGATAACTTTCAAGGTTTATAACATTCTGTGTGTTAGGTCTCTGGATCAGTTGATTTCTAAAACTGCTTTTCAATTCTCAAAAGTGCCTTAAAAATTTCCATCACTTCATCCCTTTGTCCCATTTTTCTGTCTAAATTAGGGTTAAAGCCAAGAATTTAGGTAAAAGAATGTACTCAAATTGAATGGATTCCTTTTAAGAGTTACTAGGGGTGTATTCTTCTGCAGAGACTTCCTTCTAATGCGATCATCCTTTTTGGTAACTGTACTTGAGAGTTTTGGGGCTGTGAATCACTTCACTGAATGAGGAAAGCTGTGCAGCAAATAAGAACTTATGGATTGTGAACGTATGGTTTAATCCTAAAATTTGATATAAAAAAGGATGTTCAATAGGAACAAAACAAAAGCGTAGACCACCAACGTTATTGTGCAGTTCTCTGCTGTGACCCCTAACAGCAGGTGAGGGCTTGTTGTAACCACTGGAAGCGTGTGAACTTGGACTATCACTGACAGCGTGACCGGCACCGGCCAACGGAATGCAAGGAATCTACTCCTTATCCCAGCAGTCGACAAACGACTTCGAAGTAAACTCTGCAACAGGTGAACGCAACTCAGATCTTTTTTTCTCCCAGCAGTTTCCAGAGTTTTTAACCTCACAGATGCTTCAGGTGTTTGAAAGACATCAAAAGTAAGCCTGAGCTGAAATGCACAAAGACCCCATTTTAAGGAGAAAAAGATACAGATCTCCTTATCTAAATGTGTTCAAACATATTTTAAGTCTACTTATTGTGGTGCAATGATATGAAAATATAATTAAAGTCTATAAAAGCTTGGGTGTGTACAGACTTCCAGTCCTACAGCAATGAGAATCACACTGAGTGAAAGAAGACAAAAATCTCTATGTTTTGATGTATAATTTGTATATGCACCAAAAAGACCTTTATACGAAACAGTTCAACTTGAGCAAGCCAACATTTTCAGACATCTTTGTATTTAGATTTGAAATGTAATTTTAGGCTTTAAGGATAGGGCAGATAGGGTGGACAGAAAAACAAAAAGCAGATAAAATGCTAGAAACAGTTTTGTCAGATATGAAACACAGTATAACTGTTTGTCACTCACCGAGGGGCAGCTGGTGATTGGTACACACTGTTTGGGCCGACACTCGATGTTGTCTTTAATGCACGCACAAAGAGTACAGTTAACTGACGACCACATGTCTCCTTCCTACACAAATAAAAAGACAAGATAAGAACATGAGGGTACAGATATTATTCTACTGTTCATTTATTCATATTATTACCATTCAACTATTCCTCCATATGCCTTCACACATCCCTTTATCCTTCCTTTACACCATCTGATTTTTGTCCACACATCAATTTTCCAAATGAATCAGTCCATTCAGTTCTCTAATACAAAAACAACTATAAATCCATCCTTTCACTCATGGAGCTGATATTTACAATAAATCATCTGCATAATCTGTTCAACTGTGAAAAAAAAGTTAATTTTTTTGTCTGAAAAAAAACAAACATTCACCTTAAAACTACATTTGTCCATCTTTTCATTAGTATACTTCTTATTTGTTCAGACAAGATTTGATCAACTTGTTTATTATGTGCACTTCTTTTATGTCTATTATTCATCCATTCATTTATTCATCCACTTATCTTTGTCTCTGAGCCACCATTCATTTATTGACTGACATCAATCATCACCGGTCAATCATTCAATCTATTGTTCAGTGACAATCCATCCATCCATCCCCTCACCCTGTAGACCTTGTTCCGGACTCTGCAGTACATCACATCCTCCACCTTCACATACGACAGACACTCCTCACAGCACTGACTGCCCTGACAGCTACCCGGCCGTGAGCACCGCTTCTTACACACCACCGTTGAATCCTAAAAAGGAAGTAGGAAACACAGGTTATAAATTAGGTTCAAATATACAAAAAATATTCATGATCAAAGTTATTTCTGCCTATTAATGAATACTGGAAAAATTGTGAAATGAAGTGTTTTTTTTCTGTAACACAGAGGTTTTAATGTGCAGGAAATGACCTTGCAGGTGCAGGTGGTACAGTTGTTGAGTACAAAGGAAGTGCCGTTCTCATAGACGTCGCTGTGGAAGAGACAACTTCCTAAAGAGAGATCAAACACCTTCCTCTGACCTGGAGGAGACCACAGTCACAGACAAAACACAACATGAACAAACATCTACTAATTTGGTTGCTTCAAAAGTTATTCAAAATTCTGTTCCAGCAGGGTTTTACAAGTCTAGTCATATTTTGTAAAAGTTTCTTTCATTTTCTGGTTGTGCTCCTGATCTGATAGAATATGCTATATTTGTTATTTTAAGCATGTTTGGTTGTTGTCATTGCTGAAATTTTGCAAGCTGCGTCACTTGAAAACAGTCGGAGAGATGCTGAGAAACCGTAAAGAAGTGGAGGCTTCAACTCATGAAAACAGGAAACCATCTAAGTTAGACTCTAAAAATATGTTTCTGTTTTCCAGCACAAGTGGAGGCTCAGTTTTCAATTACTGGTCTTTACCGACACATCTGGGGCAGCACTGTCCTGGTGGGGTGTGGGTGAGGTGGGCGGGGCATGACAGCACAGGACACACCTCCTTCATGCAGAGCGTCCGGCCTCCCTGGAACAACAACAAAAAAAGAAATTTACTATAAAACATCCAGTTGGTATGACTGGTTTGTCTGAAGCTGCTGGTCATTCATGAAGAATCCTGAAAAGCTTCAGGTCTTCCAAAGATAGACCCATACTGCTTATTAAAAGTTTTACTTCATAAGCTCATATGTCATGGTTAAATTTGACATTGCTTAATTGATGTAAGGCTTCCTACCTAGTTTAACACGGTTTGTTTGATTTTCATTTAAATACTTCTTCCTCTGGGATTACACAACAACTAAATATTTTTGCTGTAACACATATAATCATTTATTCGGGTAATGCTCTGAAAATATCCAAACATTTTATTGATTAGGCTTACATAGAAAAATAAAATCTGTGAAGTAAACTATGATACTTTGTATACGTGTTTTGTTAAAAGCCTATAGGGTGTCCTAAATAGGTGTCAAGACATAAATGCTTAAATGTGTTTATGGACATACCTGTTGGGTTTGTTTATCTACGGGGCGGGGGGGAGGGTGGGGAAGGAGGGAGTGACATTTGAGAAAATGACGGGAGGAAAAACAGAAAAGGATGTTGTTCCAACCAAAAATTTGTGACTCTCAGGAGACTCCAAAGCTAACGAGTTCCTGCTCAGAGGTGAGAATGTGTGTATTTGTGTACTCACGGTGCACGTGCACTTGATGCAGGGCTTGCCTTCTGGACTGAACTCCTCTTTTTCTTTATACAGGTGACCCTCAAATATACAACCTGCAGGGAAAAACATTATTTAGCTCCTTTAAAAAATATAAATACAATTTTAAATAAATCATTTTCTAAATGAACACACAGTCTCTCCTCATTTAAACAGAATGTACTCAGAGAAATGTCAGAGATTTTGTTCCAAACATTTTCATGTTTGCCAAATGACAGAGTTTTATGACTGCTCGCTAATTAGACTTTTAAAATGTTCTGCAAAAATACTACTAATTTAGCTTTAAAAAATGTTCTTTTATTTGTTTACAAACATTTAAAGCTTCTAATATTTTATTTAAGTTTCAAAGATCATGCTGAGAGTACTCCTGTTTCTGGCATGTCTGGAAGGAGCAAACATGCAGGTTAAAACGTGTACTCACCTGGACAGGTGGGACAGCACTTTTTAGGGTGGATCTTTGGGTTCTTGCAGTGGATGACACACTGCACCTCTGCCTCAGTAATCACACCTTCCTGTCACAACATGAACCAAAATCATGCTGTTTGTACATAAACATTTCAGGTTAATCAATATAACATCCTTTTTCCTTCCTTCTCATATAAGTGTCCTATTTTCCCTGCCTGGATATTCAGTTTATTTCTCTTCAAAAGCTATTTTCTTCTCCTTTTCTTGGCTTTATTTTCTCTTCATGTCCCACACCTTCTCCTTTCCCACTTCTATAGTTTTGTCTCCATTTTCCTCTCTTTGTAACATTTGAACTATTTTTCCATCACTTCACTCGTGTTTCCTGTTCTTCTATAACAAAAAATATCTAGAGGCTATTTTTTTTTCTGATTTGAGGTCAGACGTTTCAATAAAAAATAAAAATATTAATTTCTCTTCCCATGTGCTGTCTGGCAGGGAAGATTTGTTTCAGATACACACCTGACAGCGTCTCGTTATGCAAGGTTTGGTGGAGGTGGTCCAGGAGACTGAGCTGTTATATGATCGCCCATCTAACGAGCAGCCTAAAGGAGAGATGGAAATACAGATGAATGAATCAAAGTAACAGTTTTTATTGTAGACAGCCAAGTCTGAGGACTATTTTCTTAGCAAAAAAAGTCACAAACAAACTGAGACCACTATTCTTTTGAGTCATTTGTAAACTCATTCAAATGAAACATAAGCTATAATATAATGGAGGAAGTGAAACTCCTGATAGGCTATCTTTAACGTTCACAAAACCAGAACAATTCAGTGAAGGAAAAAAAAACACAAGTTGACTTCTGTTTTAAAAGGTAATATTCTTCCTGGTAACTTTCCAAAAGCCTGGATCAATATAGTTATAATGTGCTGATGTTATAACGGCAGACCTTATAATTATTGCACTGTTGTGTTGTTTAAAATCACCTAAGAAATGAACTGTTATCTGTCAAGTCATGACAGGTTTTATATATTTAAAATACAAAGCTGTCTAGTGCTGCAGAAAGTAAAATAGTATCTGAGCTTTTATGATTTTTCCACCTTTCAGAATAAAGTTACTCTCTTCAGTAGTGAAGCTTTCCAACTCTTTAAAAGTATGATATCTTCTAGTTAAAGAAGTCTAGTTGTCTTTGTTTAACTCTAGGAACATATTTGGATGCAGCTGCTCAGTAAATTGTCAACCACAAAACGCTAAATAAAGAGCCTATTTATTTCAGCCCATTTACAGTAAGTGGTCTCAGATCAATGTTTAACTTTCCATACATTGAAACTTGATCATGGCCATTGATCTACTTCCTTTTTCTAAAACAAACCCTCTTGTGCTGAATCACTGCTGCAGGAAGACATTCAATACATATTATACAAAAAAAGAGTCAAGATTATAACAAGATCCCAAAGAGACTCGTTCTGTTCATTAAACAATCACTAACATAGACTGATATGTCAACATGCCTCTTTAACAAGCAAGATGTTGTCAGTGTGTCTAAATTTTGTCTGTTCTATATTTTCTTGGATCTGATTGATTTTTGTGATCAGTTTAGGAATTATATATGTTCTGTAAACAAAAATTAAAAATGATTTTGAGTATTTTAGATCAAAATGTTAGGAGAAAGGTTAAGAATCGGAATTAGGATCATTTAGCCAAAATATATGTTTCACATACAAGAAATGTGACTCTGGTCTCACTTATTCTTGTATTTCTGAGCAACTGTTGCATGATTATAAAACAGATTACTAAACATATTTATGGAAACATTAGACGGGTGAATATGAGTAGGTTAAGAAAGGCCATGCTGCATATAAACTCTGAGATCTGTAAACTTGTTTCTTCAGATTGCAAAACTAAAAACAAACAACTTTTTGTTAGGTTTATTGAAAACATTTTGTTTTTCTTCCTAGCTCTGAACTTTGAGATCCCTATTTAAATTTATTACAGTGTAAGATTTCGTCAGGGTTTAAACTTTAATCAGTAAAAAGGTTTTAAAAAGAAATGTCACTAAGGAACAACATGTGCTTGATGAGCCGATTCCAAAAATGGCACCTGGTACTAAAGTGAAAAGATGTAGAAACTCTTATTCAGATTTTTTAATGTTCTTTATTAAGTCTTTCTTACACTGCAGCAAGTGTTAACGTGTTTATTAGGGCAATATCAGACTGAAATCTTCTTTATTAACTGATGCAATCTGGCTGTGGTTTCTTTAACTGTGGGTATGATTTCATAGACTTGTTTAAAAAAGAAAAGGTCTTCCAAAGCTAAAACACAAAGAGGCTCCTTAACTGAGCACAAGTCAGCTGCACAATAAACTAATACTGGCTACTGTGGTGCTGTTGGGCTTTCCCTGTCCGAGCTGAACATGTTCCGTCTTTCTTAACGAAGTGCGGCGGCGTCAAAATACAAAGAAAAAGTCTGTGCTGCTGCTGAGAGCTGTGAGGAAGGTGTGTGTGTTTTTATATTTCCAATGAGTCTCATGGCTTCAGCAGCTCAGAGAGAGATCATCACACAGAGAGTTGATTTTAGGGAGGCTTTTGGGGTTAGTAAGACTTGGAGTTAGGATGTCAAAAGCTAATAAAGATGGTGTTCTTTAAATAGCTGCTGGAAACTCTACAATAAAACTATATTAAACAAAATGCAAAAGTATTCACAGATTATTTAACTCCTGGGTCTACAGTAGTAGTTCAAGTCTTTAGATACAAGTTGAAGAGTGTTGAATCACTGTGACATTAGTTTTGACTGTAAGAATGCTTGAAATAATCTAGAGCCACATAAAAAAATCCGGTTTGTGTGTATGTGTGAATGAAAACCTCACTGGAGGAATCTCTAGAACTTACAGAAGTAACGGTCAAAAGATGATATTTAAGGCAGCATCATTTACTGTACCTTTGAGTCTCACAGTTCTGAAGAGTTAAAATATGTCCTTAAAGGAAAGCATATCGTCCGTTGATTTGCATGCCAAAGATGTTGCACAATCTGGTCAAGCTCATAGTAAGTGTTAGGGATCACTGTCAGCTACTACCACACATAATTTGAGTTTAAATCTTGAATGCACACACTCGTGCACACATGGTAGCAGGTGTTAATGATGTAAAATGTTACAAAGAAAAAGAGAGTTAAAAAGAAAACATTTTTTTAAAGCAATAAACACAGATGAACAAAAATAATGAGATTTATAATCAAATCAAGATTCACAATTTGATGACTTGTGTTTTTAACACTGCTCCTACAGCATTTAGAAGGAGTATAAACAGGACATTAATATATATATATGAACAATGTTCAAATAAGTCAGACGTTTAGCATGTTGCTGCTCACATGGAGTTTGGTCCCTCAGATGTCCAAACAAATACATGCCTCTCCATTATAAGGCATGATGATATACTGAGGAGTTTCAGGCTCATAAAAGGAACTGTATTTCTGTTGCTTGTAAACCTAACGGTGAACCCCTTCAGCAGCCAAACTGTCTCCACACCCACTGCTGTGTGTATCTTTACGTGAGGTAAATAATGTAGATTTACTCCCACAGGTCATATTTAGGCCTGGCTGTTTGGACACAATGCCATAAAGGAGTCCCCCAAGGCTTTGTGAGTGCGTGCACGCTCAGAGACTCTGGTTAACATCTTTATGTTTTGGTGTTTTAACAGTCCACCATGCAGCTGCAGATACCACAGCCCCGCAATAAAGCTTCTAAGGCTGCTTTTTATTATCATCACTGTTTATGTACTGTAATATCATGCTAAAAAAAAGCAACATCATGTTACTCTGGCTCTGTCAGTCTGTCCACCTGTCTGTCTTACCTTTACACCTCTCACAGCAGGCTCCGGTCTGTTTCACCACCAGGTCACAGTCATCTGGGACCTGAGGACATTTCTCCTGTTTACAGTCTGCTTTCCCATCCTGCAAGACAGCACAAACATGTTATTAACAAAAAGGCTTTTTATTGATACGTTATTTTTACTTTACCAACATTTTTTGCAATTTTCCCAGTGATAATAAATTTTTAAAGTTGCTGAACCAGAAAACTGGAAATGAGTTGCAGATGTTTCATTACTGTAGATGAATAATGAAAATAGCATGCTCTTGTAGCATCAAAGTCTCTGTAATTGTTAGTTTCACAGATGCAATATACTTGTTCAAATTTCAAATAGGGGTTTAGAAAAAAAAACTTGCTGAGTTGGGACAAAAGTTATTTGAACTTAACGAGAGTGTGAAAGCAGAGGTATATCTGGAAAACACCAAAATATTTTTTCAATAGAATCAAACCCAAACACAAGCAACTCTACAGTCACCTGATCAGATTCTATGAAACCTTTTCTTTTCCCTAAAATTAAACCTGAACTAAAGGAGAACCATTTAAAAATGATTCTGGAAATTTAAAGGCTTCAGACACAACAATTGAAAGAAACTAAAATTAATGTTTTCTTTGATAAAATGGCATCAGGTTCCCTAATGGCTACATCTTGTTTATTGACTGATAGTATAAAACCTGCTGTGTGTCAGGTTGATATTTGTGTTAGTAACACAAATCTTTATTTTTAGTCCATATTTAATCACTTAAAATGTCAAAAATGTTTAATTTTTAGGTCTTTAAAATTGAGACAAAATGTCTCTTGGTATGTAAATAGTCCTATAAGAAAGAGAGCAGGAATTGGTGCTAAATGCAAGTAGTTTAAAGAGAAATGGTCTCCAGATTTTTTATGCTTCACCTCACTTCTACGAGTTTTCTTCATTTCTAATACTCAAACCAGTCAGTTTTATAGTTGCTATGATCTTTGAACAGGCCAAAAAAAATCAACATTTCTAGGAGTAGTGGTGCAAATATCAATCAAAAGCCTAAAAATCTTCTAATAAAGTTCTGTTTTTTCAGATGCAGAACTTCAGCTCTACTATCAGCGTCACATTTTTTAAGTCTGCAGCCTGAAATAAAACGAGAAACAAAATGTGACTTAGTTTTAACAATTCAGCTGTGAATTTTCACACTAACTCCAACAAACCTCTTGTCGCCTTCAGGAACACTGCACACAGTGTGTCACTCCCTCTAACTGCACCGTGGGACTGGAAAGAGGCGGCGTCGTTTAATTCGCCCGACTTTCACACCCAGCCTTTATTGCTGATTTTATCCCCATGCCGAGTGTGTTTTATTTTACAAACTGTGAGGGTTTATAAAGTCTGAGGCTGGCAGGTCCTGCGGCCCTGCGGCCCTGCGGCAGGAGGCTCTAACAAGGACAGATCAAAGAGGGGCGAAAATAAAGCTGGGTGGTTTAATATAGCAGCAGCAGCAGCGCTCCAACTAAACCCCAACCACACCGAGGTCAGATGATGTCACGACAGAAAAGGGAGGAGAGGAATCGAGATGTAAAGAAGGGACAGATGAAGAGTAATGCATAATGACAGGAAAAAAAGGTAAAAAAAATGCAAGAATAAAGCAGATAAATACCTCTTATCAATTATAAGTAGTAGATGATATTCTGATAAACCTGATCATACAGCATACAGCGGATCATGTGATGTGTGTTATGGTCAGTATGATTTGTTGTAACTCCTAAGTTAACAGGGTTGTTTAACCACATCGCCAGCTAACTCAAACCCGTTTATATTTCAGACCACAGAGGTGAAAATGTGCCACAAATAATCTGTTTCATCTCAGAGTTTCAAATCTAATTAAAGCCCTGGGAATTTTGAATTAAAAAGAAACTTTTCTTTTTAGTTTTTAACACAACAACAAATAAGAGTAAAAATCTGTCATGTGCATGGCTTGTGTGATATAAATCACTATTTATAGCAAATAAATGAAAAAATAAATAAACGTAATGGACTGAAGTGTGGTAATTGGTAAGGAAGTTATAAAAAATATGAGGAATGAATGCAGGTCAAAGCAGTTTACCATAACAACAAATATCAGGACACAAAATAATAAAAAAGGTGAGCAGATAACTAAAACCTGGACATGAAACTGATGGTTAACCTTAAAAGATCCATCAAAAACTAGTCACATTGGAACAGTCTATCCTTTAACATCTTAGGAACATCCCAGAATATCAAAAGCTTCACAGAATAAAGCTCAAAACTGGGTGTAGTGTAGAAAAAAGTTTTGTTTTTCTAACATTTGCTGTGGTAGTAGCTGAGTGTCATTCACAACACACACTCTGAGTGTGACATCTCGCAGAATCACAGGGAATAATGGTATTTTCAAACGACAGAAACTCTGTTATTTGTCAACATAACATGAGTTTAGTTTAAAACTAGGTCAAGAAAAGTGGTGGGAGGTATGCATTTCTTCAAAGAATGGTGGGCTTTTAATTTAAGTTTGTAAAAAAATAAACTATAAAAAGTTTCTATGAACTATTGAACATCAGTAAGTAGTCAAAGATGAGTTACTGTATCTAATAGAAGAGCAAAAATAAAACAAGAATAAAGCTGCTCTTCTACATAAACTATGGTCTATGGAGTACCAGAAACTTTACATAAAGATTGATAAAAATACTCAGACTGAGAATATGACAGAATGGTGCAGATAGAGGCAACAAAAACCATAAAAGGAAAAAAAAAAACTCATAGAAAGGTACAGAAAACAACTGACTGACATTTATCTAATTTAAACTCAGTGTTTTTGACAGTGAGAGTGGTTTGAGGCCTGTCAATAATGTCTGAATGTATAATAAAGTGAGTGCAGTTGTACATGTCTGCTTGGCAGGGTTTAGGACAGGAAGAAAAAAAAAAAAAGAACAGCAGTAGAAGAGGTTTTATTTTCTAACTTTTTTTTTAGTATTTTCCAGATTTTTGTCTACCACAGCATTATAAAGCAATTGCACCACTGGAAAGGAAGCAGGGCCATAAAAGTAGATTTACTAACTGGTGGATTTGTGCCTATTCAAAGTGCAAAAGAAGCAGAATTTTTTATGATTAATTGTTGATGAGGTGCTTCTTTAGACCACGGCTGTTGCATAAGTGTAACACAGGCTTCAGTCTGTAATTGGAAGTAAAACCATGGATAAATTAAGAAAGCTGTACACTGATGCTGTTATTAGAATACTATCATAAAACGGCTGTGAAACACTGTGTGAAACATCTCAGGTGCCAACATGCAGTGGGCTGCAACATTCAGGAAAATTTAAAGTTTTAAACTCAAACTTTTTCTCCTGCATTTTTGTTATTTTGATATTCTAACAGAACAGTCTTGTGCTTCATGAGAAGTATGTTTTCACACATAAAAACACTTCCGTCTCCTATATATACAGCTTAATGATATCAAATATTTAGCAGCTGTGATGTAAAACATACAATTTTAAAAGGTAAAAGGCCAAAACACCGGAACAGCCCTTTAAATTCCGAGAAACAACTTGTTCAACATGTCAGGAAGGTCACGTCCTTTTCAGCCTCCGTTCTGTTATCCATTAGCACAAAGTAGTATTAGTACATGTGACCCACTCCGCTGCTACCCTCGTTGTGTCGGGGGTCAACGGTCACACCGGGTCACCTCGCCTTATAAACACTCGACATACCACCACGGCACCAAGGCTGCTTGACTGGATGACCGTCTGATGCAGCGAGTGACGCCCACCCCCACAACACACACAAACATAATGAGGGATGTGTGTGTGTGTGTGTTCTGGTCAGACAAAGAGAAAGTGAGGATGAACAGATGTGTTCAGTCATTTTCCCATAAAACCCTTTTTACTTTACTTTTATGATTTATTAAAATTCTGACCTGTTTCCAAAAGTCAAAGCAGATTTTTTAAAATGATTTTCAAGGTTTTTGTTTCATAAGGACAGTCTGAACAGCTCAGTTTTGTTCTGTAATGAACAAACTGAGTTGTAGAAACTCCAGACAACACAACAACAAATTATAAGAGTAATCTAATTGTATCGAAGGTATTTTAAACTTCAAATTCACTAACTTGATTACTGAATGGTAAGGTCAGCCACACAACTGCATCACTGAATTATAACTCATTATAATATATATAAGTTTATTCCTCACACCAAACTTCCTGTTTTTGTAAAGAATAAACAGATGTGTAATACAAACAAACAATAATCCTTCTAAATACAGATTCAGGTTTTGTGTTGAAATAATAAAATTTTCACACATAATTCAAATTATATTTTATGTGACATTTGACACAATCTAACTTTTATAAAGATTGTACTTCGCAGTTCCTAAATAATTTAATGACAAAAAGTATTATTTTTCTTTACTTGAGGGTTAAAAACATCTTTGTCAGTAGGTTGTTCTGCCACTAGAAGGCAATATGGTTCATCAGTGTTTCTTCTTCACTCCTCTCTTTTTTTAATCACTCTCTTCATTCTTCTCCAGTCCTCTCAACCTGTGTTTAACAGACTTTACTGTCCAGATCTTACCAACATCGTCTGCACTGTTTTCTAACTCTTACATGCTGATATTTGGTTGTTTCATTTAAAGTTAAAGGGGTGTTTCATTTTAAGAGAGGCCTTCACCTGTCATATCAAACATTTGTTTTACATTTAACATCTAAAACATATTTTTACTTTAATGAATTCACTCTTCTGGCAGTGGCTATAAAAAAAGCAGTTTCCAAACTGACTGAACTCACATTTCTGTTTACTGCAGGTAACACACTGAAACCTCATATGTGATGCAGGCAAAAAAAAAGAAAATCATCCTTTTCAAAGTTTTCATTTTGCAACTCGCCTCCCTTTCATGCTTTTGCTCAATCACTGTTAAAAACAGAGATAAAGCGGTGTCAGAACAAAACGTCAGCCCTCAAATTAAAGCCCAACTTACACCCTTGGACCTAAACCACTCCTAACCTCTTAAACCTTAACGCTCATTCCTACTGTGACCTTTCACCTCTCGTCCAAAACAAAAGACTAACATCAGCGAGGGAACAGGAGCCAAAGGAAAGAGGAAGATGAGAAACAATTTCTAGAAAAAATTCAAAAACTTGTGCTTCTTCTTTATTTCTCCTTTAAAGTAAAAATCCCAGTTTTTGTTGGATTTGTGAATCAATTTGAGACGTTGAGAGGGGAAATATAAATTGGCTCATTTTGATTTCAGAAACATAAAAAAAAATATCCTGCTTCATTAAAACTTGAGTTCAAAACATTCCTGCACAAATCAATGTCTGTCAGCTTCCATCTGTTGCCAGATTAAATGAGAAAATAGTAAAACTACCACAACTACTATGTCAGAAATCTGAAGTGTTTCCAGTAGTAGGAATGTTTTCCCACTGAAATCCAGATCAAATTTCATTGACTTTCCTCAGAAATTCAGTGTGAAAATGAACCTAAAGCTTTCATTCCGCTTTGGAGGGAAGATTACATCCAAAAATCCAAGAAGAGAAGGATTTTCACTGATATGATTTATCAGATGCCAAAACCTCAAATAATGGTTTTTTTTTTCTCACCACTTTGGAGAGAAAAACTAAACCTTCACACTTTTGATTTATCACTTCCTTTTATAGATTAATTTTCCTTTAACTGGTTTAATGGGGTTATAATAAATAGAAAACAACTTTTTGTACGTGGCGTCTGAAGTCTTTGATTGGGGTTTTCCTGGTTTGGATGTTCTGATATATCCTGAACTAAGGTCATTCTCATAAGGAAATGCATTTTTTCCAAAACAATCTTTTATTTGTGATTACTAAAAATATCCTTGTAAACACAACATTGTTAATAGAAACATCCTCAAATACACAAAAACACCAAAAATAGATCCAAAATGCTGTAGTTACCATGCCAGACCTGTATGTGATGCTGTAACACTATCATGAATGTACATAAATAAATAAGAAATAAAGGCATGGAGCATAAAGTCTGGATGTTTTGAGCAAAATGAAGAAGAAGACGACGCCTTCGGGTTGTAGGTTAGATTAGAGGTGGGACTATGACATCATTTTGGTCGTCCACATGAAAAAGCGAGGGAGGCGTTTCAAGATTTTTCCACTCTGGAACTTGTTTTTCCAAAAAATATCATTTTGAGGCTCCTAAAATAATGTTTCTGAGTGAACATAAGCTGTTCCCTTGCAGACAACCGCTAAGCTCAGAAAGTAAAAATGCAGCTGTTCATCTATCTTTCCAGCTATTATCTTAAAATATTTTTTATTTTAAATAATGTTGCATTTATTTCAAACCTGAAATTGTAAAACTATTTATTTTGTTTTTGCTTTTCTACTGGCAGCATATTATACCCGTTATATTATGTAAAAAAATGCTGGTAAAATCTTTTTCTATCAGTGCTTGTTGTGACCAACAGTTCAACAACAGAATTTTATAGAAAAACTACAAATCTAATCTATCACTAGAATGAATAAAGTGTCTAGTGTTCTGCTTTAGTTAATTATGTTAAAATTAAATTGTTGCTGATGTATTTCAGTTCACGAACTAATGGCTTAATCCTGTTTTCCAGCAGAAGGGTCTTGTTTCTAATAAAAAAAATAAATAAATAAATAAAAAACAATATTTATGAGCAATAAATTACATTCCAAAGGTTCCTGACAGACTTTTTATTGTAGTCGACGACCCAGCTGGGACTCACACTGACCCTGTGATGCTGAACTTTTGACATTTATTTACTTTATCAGTCAGTTGGTAAAAAAAAAAAAAAAAAAACAAAGTGTCAGACTGTGCTTAAATTCTGTAACACAAGTAGAATGTGACACTAACTACTTATTTAGAGTTTTTAACTGTGGAGTAAAAATAATAGCTAATAGAGCTGCTGATGGATCAGTGTTATCAGCTGCTTATCAGGTAAACTTCCCACCTGTATCGATCAGCTACTGTTTCTGTTAGGGCAGAAAATAACCTTTGACCTTCCTCTCAGATCGATGGCAGCTACCGGGTGTAAAACTCCTCACCTGAAACTTCCACACAACCCTCAGCTGGAATGTTTGATCGATTCCTGAGCAGCTGGGACTTTGACCTGCTTAAAGTTGAGTTTTTTCTTGTATAAAATAAATAAAAAACAGAAATTTGTCTTGCTTTCAAACATAATTTCTAACAGGATTAGCCAATTAAAGTTCTGTCAGGTTTCTCTCTTCTTCTTCTGTTCGATCTGACTTTACTTGCAGGTAAAAAAACAGCTCGTCTCAGGCTGATCAAAGCTTCCCACTTTCCACATTTCATTATATTATGTTTTACACCAACATTCATGTATTAAATAATCCAACATTGAGGTTTTGTGTGAGAGTTTTGACCCCCTTATTCTAAAACTGTCTCTAATCAGCATTTACAGCATAAATATACAGTGTCACATTGCTGCTCTGATTTGGCTTGTATGGATATTTATTTTAGTCAGTTATGTGAACGTTGCCATGTGATGGAGTGCTTCAGACTGATTTTAAAAAGCTGCTGCAAAGAAAACCTCAATGTGAACTGTTCTGCAAAATTCACAAGGACAGTCAGTGAAATGGACATTTAGTTTAAACACTTGAATTGTGTCAAGGGTTAGGCAACAAAAGTGATTTGGCAAAAGTAAAATATGATCACAAACAATTCATCTGTTGAAATTTACATAAAAAAGTGATTTCCATGTTAAAATTGCTGGTATGTGTACGACTTTATATAAAAGCAGTTATTATTAATGAGATCATTATTGACGGGTTGAACTGGAAAAACATCAATTAACAACATTAGAAGTTTAAAATACAAAAAGAAATTTATATAATCCTAGCTGGCTACTTTTTAAGATAGTTCATAACATGGCCACTAGAAAAGTTTGTCTAACTTTAAGGATGATGAGATCCTCTGAGTCGACTGTTCGAAGAAAATGTAGAATCATTAAATGAAAATCAGCTCTTGGTCAGTCTTCATTTTCATTTAGGACAGGTAATGAGTGGACTACACTTTCTGATTATTAAACAAAATCTGACAATTCCATTATAGCCAGCAGCTCCTACTGCTCCGCTGTGGCACTACAGCATTTATTTGCATTTATAGAACCTGAACTCATGCTGATAGTTCTGATTGCTTTTTACTTCGGTACGTTATGTCTTTACCTGCCAAGGGCTGCAGGTGGAAATTAATCATTGAATAAATCTGGCATAATGTCCCTGCCCATTTATTTGAAACCATGCAGAATAACAAAAATAAATAAATAAATAATTGCAATAATGTAATTCAGGCATTTTCTGTTGACCAGTTTACACCAAATAAACTATGCCGTGTAATGTCACCAGGAGGTGGCAGTATAGGCTCTGTTTCATAGTTAAAAATCAGTAGAAGAAGTTGTCCTGTTCCACGTTCCAAATCAGCTTGCATAGACAAGTCGTTTTAATTCACGCAACTTTCTCAAAAAATGAAAGGACTTTGCTGTTTGTAAAAAATGTACTCTCAGATCATTTCTTTCAGTTGTTGACTTTTGCTTAAAATACACAGTTCTTATCTTACTGCTGTATGTTCCATTTTTTTAATGTCTTAAGTTGTAATTAGATATATCAATAAAAAAGGTCCTACAGTCAGAACTTAAAGCCCCACATCCCGAGTGCACAGACTCTGGTTCCAAAATACAACATATATCAGCGCCGACAAACCACATCCTGACAGCTTCAGGACAGAAGGACGTTGTTCAGATACTTTGTCTAGCTTTTAAATGTCGATGTTCTAACCAGAAACAAACATCAAGCGGAATAAAAATGACATGAGTTACATCTGGAGGAGGAAAAACAGGTAGAAAGTTCTGCTTTGTGATTTATTTAAATCTGAGGAAATCTGGGCTATTAAATCATATCTGGAAAGATGCTGCTCAGTCTTTAGCTCAGACAAGAAACATCTGGTGAATCACATGTGATTCTCGAAAGTTGTCAATGCCCAGCACCTAAATTTGCACTAAAATCATCTTAGAAACAAACAAAAATGACCTCATTAAGTGTATAAACTTTTTGCACATTAAAATTTCACATTTTTACAGTTTTTAGTTACATATTTGCATCACATGGAAACAGCTGATAAAAAAATGGCACAGCCCACAATGAAGACCTTATACTGTAAATCTTTTCAGTTTTATATTTTAGATAAGGCAAATTATGCATGTAAGAAAGGCAACTCCCCTTATCTACTTTAGAGATGCAGAAAAAGATTAAAACGATGTTTTAAGTTTTCCTCTGATATTTTCTTGATGACCCACTTTCTAATTTATCAGTTTTATTTGTTCAGCAAACTATCTTGTTCAAGTTCTGCTAACAGACACAAACTAACATAAACAGCCTTGTAGGTTCAGGTTGATGTGAGAGAAGAACATGTGATGAAGAGGAAGATGAAGGAGCCAATCTGAGGGGGAAGGAGGGAAGGAAGAGTCGATGAAAGAGTGGAAAAAGACATGGAGATGGACAGACAGATAGACGGGGACGATGAAGGGTGCGACGGAGATGGACTGACTTCATCCAAGATAACAGATCGCCATGGCGACCTGCCTGTCAATCAGTCTGTCAGCCACATCCACTCCTGGCCCCATTACTGCGCTCTACCTCAGCCGGACACACACAATGGACCCTCTGTGTGAATACATGCGTGTGTCCATACCCACAGGGCCATTAACAGGTAACTAAGCAGAACCCCCCCCCCCACCACCACCATCTCCGCCTCATCTTCTGACGCACGTATGAGTGACACTGGAGTCCCAGTGGCTCGCCAATCCCCTCAAAGACATCTCAGTGACACAGGACTCTTTTTGAAGGTGAACCACAGAGAATATGTTAAGGTCATCCACATGCAACAACAAGGTTCTTTTATTTCCTCACACAAATTAGATAAACTCTTAACCTGCTTCTCAAAGTTATTACTCACTGAAGTTAAGGGCAAACATGATCCTTTGGTGACAGCAAGCGTTCAGAGCACAGAACACAAAGAAGAAAAGGAACGCGGACTGTGTGACATTAATGCTGAAGGGCAAGGAAAGCCTTGTTAAAAAGTTTTCAGGAGATAAACAAAGGTGAAATTCAATGAAGCCTGAACCCTGAATGTGGGGGGGGTGATATGTGAGTGTGTGTAGTGGGGGGTTAAAGCAGAGATGAAAGGGCAACCATTGCCTGCTGATGACTGATAGCATTCAGCAGGGCTTTAGCTGATGTCTGTCTGATAACACAGAGGACAGCTCAGTCGGTCTTCAGGCTAAAGAGGGACATCAGAGCAGCCAATCCGGGGCCAGTAACCCAACCCAACAGTAGCTTGGGTTTATTTTATATGTGTAATTCCTGAGATTAGTGCATCTAAAACCCAGATTTTGGTGGCAGAGGGGATTCGCTTTCCAGCCTTTGTGGCTTTTCAGAACAATAAACCTGGCAGTAATTAGTCATGTGTGCAAAAAGATCTGGATCTGGAGTAAAGTTGTCACTTAAGCTATTTTTAAATTTTTAATCACCTCAGTGCCATCAGAGGGGCAGTAGAGGCAACATCCTGCACGACTTCTGTTTCCTGCGTACACAAGAAGATTTCTTGATAAAACTGATGCGTAGATGTGTGACTTCTTAAGGTATTGTGATTTTTGGGTTAGTGGGCAGATCTTTTGGATTCTGTGGATAATTGAGTGGAACTTTAGTGGTTCAGGCTTTTATGACACATACCATCGATGGTGTTTGAACGTGGAAGCAGGTCAAACATGTTGAACTCTGCTTCATTCCTTAAATCCTTCTTAAGCAGTTTTTGCCATTTGGTGGGGTGTGACAAGGTTTTCGCTGTCTAGAAGTGGATTTGTCTTGGAGGAGCTAATGCTGCGTTCTAATTTACCTCAATTTTCTCAATGCTGTGCTCACTGACCAGGCCAACTACCATTAGCAATACAAGTAAATAAGAATGGATTTCTCTGTAATCTGTGCGTTCAAACACTCCAGCATCATATTCAGCAGCAGTGATTGGAAAATATTATGTGACTTAATTACTGAAATACAAGCTGACCGAAGTGAAAATAGGAGGTTTATTCCTGCAGCTATTACAACTTTTTATGCATGAGTCAATCAGAATAGTTGGTGAGAAACCTCTGACTTTCCAAAACTTTAACTTCCAAGTACAAATTGAATATAAGTTTGAACTGCAAGAGTATTTAGGTAGGTGGCACGTGTCAGTGTCAGGACCCAGGGTTCCTCAGCAGAACATGGAATTGTACTGAAATAACCTACAGTAATGTGAAGCGCTTGACCCATCTATAATTTGAATGTGTTTGTTAAAAAGTGAAGAGGGAGTAAATGATATAATATAGGATAAAAAGTGTGGCTGATGTGAACAAGCTTGCACCCAAACCCCTTCCACTCAGAATCACACCTTTATGATTTCTGTAAGGTCAACTCTGGTCATAAAATACTTTTAAAAGCCAACACTTCTTTTTCAGCAAAGCAGTGAGACAGAAAAACCTCACTGGTCCATTCTCATCCTCCACAAACCTTGAAAACACTAAAAGCGGATGGGGGTGAGGGGGACAAAGGGCACATGTTCCCAGAAAAAGTCGTCTCCCAGCGTTTTGTAGGCCACAGTAAAACAGCATGACAACAGGCATGTCTATAAGAACAAACAATTAACATTTTGTTTTGTTGCAAATTTGCTGGATTTTTTTATTTTTAGAGAATAGCTATTGTGTGTTGAACACCACATGGCTCTATGATCAGCTTTACAACTATTACTATCGGTTTCAACAAGTTTATTTCATCCAATCTGTGTACAGAAGGTACATGTTTAAAAGATGAGAACAAACAGGAGACAAGTCATTCGGGGTTCAAGAACAAACCAGAACTTTTGGTATTTCTGACAAAGAAGGAAAAGACGTGTTCCTACCAGGCACACGCAGGTGATGCAGGGGTTGTCAGTGATGTTGGGGATGTGGAGGACTTCTCCTTCATTCTCACAGCTGGCTTCTGTGCCTGCAAAGGACAGGAGGAGTGAGAGGCAGGACGGAAAAAGGTTCTGCACTTCTATTTCAGATCTAATCATCTAATGCGATCAGTCAGACAAATAATATTTTTGCCAATACTACAACTACTTCTAACACTACCTCAAATGTTAGCCCAACATCTGTAAAACTAGCTGAGTTATAGCCATTTTTGTATTGGCTAAGTTTGCTTAGCTGTTGCAGCCGTCATGAATTGTATTGACTCCAAATATTAATCAGATGTGGATGTCCACCCAGTGATTACTTTCTGGGATTTTCAATGAAATCTGTCCAGTGATTCATGAGACCAGGTGCATTATATATATATATATATATATATATATATATATATATATAGCATATTCTTTTTAAACAAATATTTTAATTTGTCTTCCTTGTTTTTATTTGTCCAGGTAAAAACATTCTACCCCAGCTCTTAAAAGCAAGAGTCAATCACTTTGTTACAAGTGCAAATGTAATCTGAACCGACGACAGGAAACGACCCCAAAACACATGGGTTTATGGGTAGAAACAGGCAGATGTCAACATCTCCGAGCCAGCAGCTCCTGCTGCTCTACAGAGGAAAGAAATGTGCTCCAGACCGACGCTCTGATGTTTACTCGTCCGTCAGATCTGTTTTATACAGAGCCCCCCCGTGGTGACAGTGATGGGAAAAATATTATTGCATGGCAATGAGCTGATGTGTGGCTGCAGATGTGGAAGAGATATTAGAATGGGGCTACAAATTTATTCTTGTTTAGCCAAGAGTTCCTGTAATAAGTTAAACAGCATGGGAACTGGAAGGGTGCTGTCCATTTTGTTGCTGGAACGACTAAAGACTATCATCTCTGATATGCCTGTTAATTTGGTTAGAGGGATATTTATGAATTAGAAGGTCATTCCTTTTATAGAGTCAAATTTGGATAAACCTGACTGAAAGGCTACATGTTGCCATGTTGTAAATGCTTGAAAAAAAAACTATTTTTTATATTTATTTATTATACATCCACATGTAGTCTTATTTCTCTGGTTCTTTGTGTTTCAGTTAGATGACGCTGACAGCTTCCTCAGTGTCTGCTAAACTAAACTGGGTGTTTAAGACTAACACTTTGATTATTATCCAATCCATAAATGACATGTTTGATCTCATGCAATATTGTGAGCTTTCACATGATCTATTAGTGCTCGAAGTGTGTGTTGTAAATGACTCTCAGCTACCACCACATCAAATCTTAACTTGTAAATCTGAGTTATAGCCTTTTTTTGTGTACACTAATGTCGATTAGGTGTGGCTCCCATCTTGAACTGGATTGACTTGAAAAGTTAATGAGTTACAGATGTACATCCAGTGATTGCTTTCTGAAAGTTTCATTAAAATCCATTTAGTGACTCATGATACATTTTGTTAAACAGGCAGAGTTGATAGCAAAGTTTTAAAAACAGATCTCGTGTGATCACTTAGGGCTTCGGGTCTGTGCTGGGGATGACAATCAGCTATTATCTTACCAAATTTTAGCTCAATGTCTGTAAAACTGAGTTATACCTATTTTTGTGTTTTCTGGGGTTGCTTAACTATAGCAACTATCTTAAATGGTGTTGGCTCTAAAGGTTAATCAGCTGTAGATGTTCATCTAATGACTGAGATGTTTGCTATATAATAATTAGGGACTTTTGGAGCATCTTTTGTGCTCAAAATATGTCCTTTTTGATGCAACAACACAGTTTCTACTACTTCTAAACTTCAAAGTGCTGAAAAGCGCTTCCTGATGCAGGGATTCACACTGATACTCAAACACATGTTGTAAACCTAAAATAAAAAGACATTTTGAGCAACATTTGGTTGATTTCTTTTTCCACTGTACTGTGACCTCTGACCTGAGATCTGTTTGGTTTGTCGATTAACCATTCGCTGAACTCGTTTCCCAAACCAAAGCGATGTATGCAGGCGTTCAGTGAGACTGATGTTCAGTATTTTTGAGCTGCTACTGACACACGTCTCGACGGTAAACTAAATCATTGGTTAGAAGTAATAAAGCTTTGATTCAAAATGAACTGCAACCATTACGGCTGTCAACTAAAAAAGGACATTTATAAATAAAAGCTACACAGATGTTGTTCTAAATATAATGTCAGCTTGTGTCAGACAGATTGTAGCAGCATTTCAGGTCTGAGACAAAGTAAACGTGGACGAATCAGAATAAATCCTGGTAGCAGCGAGTTGTGTTGTCTGGCTTCAGCAGTAAACCAGCCTGTGGATTCGGGCAGAGCAGACAAACCCTGAGACTCCACCACCACTGTAAAAATTTACAGCCTTCGAGCGTAATGAAACTGGCAGGGCTGGAAGTGTTGGAGGGGTGAGAGGGGGCAGGCAGCAGGGAACAGCTTTTCCTCTCTTGTTCTTTAGCTGCTGTTTCTCACAGATTGTAGCTTCCTCAAAGACTCAAACTTTGCAAATAATTTACCTTCAGGACATCCTTTCCAATTGAAATCAATTTTTTTATGTTAAAAGGAAAAACAGATGACTTAAAAAAAAACAAAAAACTGGACTCTGAAAACAAGAGGATAAAGCTGTTCAGTCATCAAAGGAGCCGTAGTTTGAGAAGACTCATATTTGACACTCCTGTTAATGAATGCTGCACCATTTGGAAATATGAATCTGTTCTTGATCACTTTCATCCTAAATCCCCCAAAGGAACTTAAATTCATTAGGCTGTTCAATGTGAGTGACTTAACTCATGTCCAGTATGGGTGCAACAAGACTTGAATCTGACAGTTTAACTCAGTCAGTCCCAAACTAAACACCTTTGCACATTTTGAGCTTTCATTAAGGGAAAACAATTTATATGTCTTATATGAGCTAAACTTTATAAGAATGACTGTTCTTTTTGTTTGCAGAGTCAGGATTCCCACTCATGTTTTCTTGTGAACGTTTTTGGCTCTAAAATTATTTTAACCACTCGTATATCAGAATTTTCAGCTCAACTGGGAACAGTGTGCTATGACTTTTGGTTTCTGTAACTTTTTTACTTTCTATAATAAATTCCCTTTATTTAAAATAAAATTCTCAATCGGAGTACATTCATTTTTTCTAAATGCTGTCAAAGAAAGGCAGCAGACAGATATGTGTCATATTTTCCACTTCAGGTAACCAGTAAAAAAACCACAAAAACATAAAGTATCCTGTTTCTCTGAATAACAAGAGCCCTTCTGTAGGTAATTACATAACTGATGGGAATTGCTGCATCTGAGTCTTATAAAGGATTACAAATATGTTGAGTTCAGTTAACTTTGCTTAGAAAAAGCCTTTTGTCAAATGCATTTTTCAGTAACACAAGTCAAATATTGAATTTTGGAACTAATTTGAGCGATACAAGATACTTTACAGAAACTGGATGCAGGAAATATCATTTTATCCAATAAAAACACACTAAAAATAACTTCCACAAGGGTTGGCCTCCAGACAAATGACTCGCTGTTTTTCGCACTTCATGGAAAGGTCAAAGGTGAACATCTTTGTGTCCGAAACAGTTTAAATTACTAATCATCGGAGGGAAAGGTGGAAATATTGCAACCTAAAGGCTGCTGCTATTTATTCAAGATGACTCCCCCACCCTGCTGCACTCTGAACAGCTTCACTTTAAGACTTCCAACACCTCAGAAACCCCCCACAAACAGGTCACAGAGATAACACAGAACATATTCAGGACATCAGGAGAGAGAATCTGATCTGTGTGTCTCCCCAGCTGATTCTGACAGTTCTCAGAAGTTTCCAGCACCGTTTCGTCGGAGTCAAACTGATACACGTTTGACAGGAATAAAAAAAAGAACATCTGGTGCAGGTTTTGCTCTCATCTTTAGTTCAGGAAGGAAGATAAAAGCCAAGACAAGAAAAAAAATAAAGCCTGAAATCTGATTATCAGCTTTTAAGTAGATGTTCTTTCTGGATTTTATTGTCATGTTGAGTTCTGAGTTCTCAAAGTTTCTGCTCTCAGTCATTCCTCTTACTTTTATAAATTAATATCTTGTGAAAAATAACAACTGTCCTCATTTAAATCTCCAAATGACCATTAGAAAACCAAATAAACAACCTTAAGTCTAGTGCATTTGTTTTCTCAGACAGAAGTTCTGACCATCTCTGAGATGCAGGGAAGCCGCTGAGGTTGGAGGACAGAGCAGCGCTGTTACATTAAAGCTGTTTAAGAAAAGTCTTTTTTCTAATAATAAAAAAACGATATAATTATAACCCCAAGTGATGCAAACAATAATTTGGAGCAATGATCACTAGATTTTGCAAACTTCATTTTAGGAATTCAAATCATCCTCTTATTACTTTGAGTTTGATGTAAATGATTTTGTCATTATGATGGAAAACTGCAGAAAATAACAGCGGGGTGTGCAGGGAGAGTTCCTGATGTTCTCTGCAAAGTTTGAAACATTTAAGCGCATGTAAAACGTTAATTATTTTAGTCAAGAAATAGAAATTTAAAAAAGTAAAAATAATTATGATGCGAAGAGCAGTTATAACTCTTTATGCCTTTTATGTTTGTTAATTGTTTCCAGGTAAACCTTATCATCAAATGATCAGCAGTTAGTGAGAATTCAGAAGCTGGTGCGCTTCTTCTGGAGCGCAGAGACGCAGCAGCAGCAGCAGCAGCAGCTGTAGCAGCAGCTGTAGCAGCAGACTGCACAACCTGCGGCTTCTGAAGGTTTGACGCACAGTGGGTGTCGGGATGTGTTATTATGAAGCCATATGATCCCTTTAACCTTACCTGTAATTAACGGAGAGGAAGACTGGGGCGTTTGCAGGAGCCACAAAAAGCAGAAGAAAGCCCTACAGGTGGACCAGGAGGAGGGCTTCAAGCAGCGGAGCAACATTCTCCAAAACCTTAGGACCAAAAAGTTTGGATTATTGAAAACTATTCCAAAAAAAAAAAGTAATCGAAAGAAATTCACGCCGCGTGTCTTCTCCCTTAAACGCACAGAAGCCAGGAGAGACAAACTCCTCAGATCGTCAGTTCGGTCTGAAATGCAAAGCGACGATCGGCCAGAAGCGATAATTACAGCCGCATTAAAATGACAAAGACGAGCCGGCAGACAGGAGACACCGCGCCTGACTGCGTGCTGAGACTGAACTCATTCAGGAGCAAATCCCGCTCATGTGAGGGTCCAGGGCAAAGCGGCTACCAGAAAAGTCCCAACCAAAGTGACCGAGGTGACCTGCGCTCGGATGGAGAGACACTTGCAGATCTAAAGAAAACTGCTCATTCTTCCCGTCGACGAGTCGGTGCGTAAAAAGGCTTCAGCCTGCGTGCCCCCAAAGATCCGCTCTGCGCAAGGATGCTGGATGTGGAGCGTCCAGGACCGAGGAGTGGACTGGACCCTGTGTGTCTGCGCGGTGTTAGAACCCGACCTGCTTCTCCTCCTCCTCTCATTTTAAAACGGACCTGGTGTCGGAGCGCACCGCGGAGCCAGAAAGTCCTGCCTCCTCTGTGCAGCCCGGGACCTCCTCCTGTTTCCAGACGTCTCCAAAACCTGTAAACCTCCCAGACCTCCTCTGCTCCGCTGCAGCTCAGCTCCTGCAGAAAGGCAAAACGCCTAATTTTAAAGGTTTCTTTTTGTAATGACTGATTGTTTGTCAGCTTCTCCGTGTGAACAAACAGGACAGAACAGCAGCTCCTCTCTTTGGATCCACTTTAATTCACCAGTGAAGAGAAAAGAGTCTCAGACCTCCTAAATTATTTATATATTTATATATATATATTTATATATATATTTATATATATATATATATATATATATATATATATATATATAATAAGAGGAGGAAAAGTGCAACACAACTTTCTTACACCAGATTTATTTATTAGTTCTGATATAAAAACTAGGAAAAATAATAAGAAATATTTATTCAATGTTAATTTGAAATGAAATGACACTTAAATAGAGGGAATCCTCTCAGTGGCATCAATATCAAAATGTATTTTTAACTTCCTGTTTTAATATCAACCTGCTCTTACAGACAACAGTGGTAGAATAAATAAAATAATAATAATAAAAAGATGAGGTTTTTGAACTGTGATTTGGAAACTGCTGTAACCCTGACAGGAGGAGTGGTTCAGAAAAAGAATTTCTACATTAATTCAACAAACTTTTGGGAACATTAGTTCCAGAATGATGGTTCATGTTTTGTCCAATAAAGAAAAAAAAAATCCCTGTTTTATTAAATGTATGCAATGCCAAAAGACTCAAGTGGTATTTAATTTGGCCAAAATTTAGTTTTGATCATAGGGAAAATGGTCAAATCTTTCCCAAACATAAAAATCAAACAAACCTTCTCAGTGAGGTTTGGAGCTGCACTCTGTGATGGGAGATTTCTGTGTTAAATCGCTGTCTCATGCTCCCTGATTCAGCCTTTGAACGTTTGAGCCTGATGAATTCTTCATTGGCTTTTTTCTCTCCACCTTTTAGCTCTACAGCCATAAAGCTGAAGCTCCTGACACCCTGTATCCTCATTCAAGGACATGTGAATATAAAAATGCTCTCCAAATAAAAGCTTGGGTCTCAGGAGTTTAATCCACCTTTGGTTGCTCATACATGATGTGATCTTAAACACTGATGGAAAGAACAATGTGCCTTCTCCACTTCACACACACACAAACTCAGTTGTGTGACTACCTCCATCATCAGCTCTGAGGCGAATTAAAACGTTGTCCTTTTATTCCACCTCGATCAGTTCACACACATCAGTTTAAGAAAAACTCATCTCGTCTCAGTTGTGTCTGTCAGGGATGGAAAAACTTGCTAATTTAGTTTGACCTTTCTGGAACTCTGAACCTAAACCGGACAAACAAATCACAACATGTCACCTATAAATGTGTCCAGAAGCCACTTATAGCACCTCACCTATAATGCTTCTACCCAGATGCATGCATCAGTCTGGGATATTAGAAATAGACTCATCAATCTAACTGTTATTGTTCCAGAGGTCAGTCTTTATGCTTGCTATCAAGCTGAAGCTATTTTTTTAATTAGCAGCACTGATAAGTGGTTGTCTTAAAACTAAACTGCTGTTTAGTCATAATACTAAAAAGGTATTGTGTTGAAATGTTCTCACTTTAACTAAAAAGCAATGTTGTGAGCTTCATAACATTGTTTCTGTACTCATGGAGGCGAGAAGCATGGTGCACCCTGGACAGGACACCAGTTCATTGCAGATCCTTTCAGGTGGTGTTACAAATTGAAGGCTACTTGAACTAAAACAAAAATCTTAGCAGTTTTGTTTGCTTGAAGCAGACTAATGACTAAACCCCATCTGAAACGGTGTAACATATTTACCATGAGCACAAGATGTGTGTTCAGATATGGCTGTTTAAAGAATGTAGAGCTACTTATTGCATCATCTAAGGTTGAATAACTCGTCAGCTGAAAAGTCCCAATCACTGACTCATGACAAACTCTTATCAGAGAGGACAAACTACTTATATGTTCATTTAGGTTGCAGGATTTTCCTGGTTAACATTCAGCTCGAAACCTTAAGAAAACACACCCCTCTAGTCAAACCCAACGCGTTCCTTTACAATGTAAACTCCTCTACATTTTAGCATTATGTTCTCATAAATTTGCAGCCTGGAGTCAACATGAAAGTTGTTTCTGACAAATGAGGAGGGTTGCATGATGCTGCCTGTGTGTGTGTGTGTGTTTGGCCTCTTTAAAGTGAAGCCCATCAGAAGCTCAGACGGGGAGGAAAAGCGAGTCTTCAAAGAAATAATTAGGACCCACCCAGCAGCTTTTAACTGAGCTTCAGCTGCTGCTGAAAACACACACCATCACAGACGTGGCTGAGGTGTGAGTGTGTGAAGAAGAAGAAAAAAACAGCTAAAGAAAGGGTTGCAAAATGAGTGTTTCAGGGCGGAAAGATGAACGTTAAAATATGAGTCTGCCAAAAAGAGAGAAAAAAAGAAGTCTTAAAAGATTAAGGTTATAGAAAAAGACAGGATTTGTGCCAAAATAAATATCATGAGACTAAAAGAGATAAGTAAAAGAAAAATCTAAGCTGTTCTGTGCCTGTTAATGCTAAAGGAATACTGTCAGAGAAGCTGGATTTCAGTAGAATTAACCACTAGATGGCAACAAAGAGAATAGGGGGTATTTGACCTGATCTGACCGCCTCTTCTACTGAAAATCATCCTTACACATGAAGCGCTGACACACACACACAGACACACACCTAACTTCGCAGGAAAGTCATGATGGGACGTTGTTGGACCTTGAATCTACTGCCGCAAACTAAACTCACTGATGTCAGTGTGTTCATGAAAAGTGCTGCACATGCTGTACATACCTGCTGTGGCTTTAAGGAAGTCCAGACAATTTGCAATTGAACGATGTCCACTCAGATGGAAGGTTCTGATGTTAATTACCTGTTTGGAAAAAAAGTAAAATGCCTAGTTTACTCTAATCACTCGAAAAATGTGGAGAAATTCCTAAAATCCACAGCAAATGAGGTAATTTAAATGATAGGTTGATTTCTTACACTAAAAAGGAAAAAAAAAAGATCAAGTGTTCCTTTTTCCTCTGTCGGCTCAGACCTTTAATCATAAAAAACAACAGGCTTAATTAATGAAAATGTTCTGAGGTGTGTTGTCTGCTTGGTATCCTGACCCTGTGCTTCAGTGTGATTCCTAAAACATGTTTGATATAAAATAGAAACAAAAACAAATATATTCAATGAATTGTAATGTTAATATATGCACATATTTAAAAAAAAAATCAGATCAGTTTACATGCGAGACCCTGACAAAGAATGAAAATAATCAAAGTAATTTTCTGACTGAAGAAAAACTCTTCATGGTGCATAAATTCATCATGAGTCCTGAACATATTCACCTTCACAAGCTATTATAACCCTATAAAAAAAAAATCAGACTTTATTTAAAATTAGCTTGTTTTAAGGTGTATTTTAGGGTTTTCATCGCTAAACAAGGTTCTCAAATTAGGAAACCTTCAGTAATTTTTTTAATAAACAAGTTACTATAAAAACAAAATGAAACACCATCCCCCCTCCCCCAAAAGGAGACCTGAGTTGAGAACACAGTTTATCAACAGAAAATTGAAAGACCAAAAGGGAAGAAATGGGTTTGGCCTTTTGTTATGAGTCATTTTGCTCATTCAGAAATTCCCTGAGGTCACAGACACGTGAGATCCTTCCATCAGACTCTCTGCAGACGGGAGCGGGACCCCCCCTGCAGCCGGCAGGTCTGGCTCTGGGAAGGAGGGGGGGAAGTGGGGGTGAGAGGTTAGAACCAGCTGTTCTGAGTCAGCTTCAAGAACCTTTCCTAGAACCCTGCGTTAGAAATATGAACCAAGGAACCTGTTTAAACATCACCAGTTTGGAATCACATTTCCCACCTTCAATCAAGAGGGAATATTAACACTGTTTCCATGTACAGCATTACTCCGAATTAATTATTCAGCCTTCAAGTGTATTCTGTTTGAAATGACAGATGATGCCCTGGAGCCAACAATCTGATCGCTCCAAGTCCAACTGAAGCTAGTATGAGAGCTGAACCAACCAAGTTAATGTCTGAGAAGCCAACTTAATGTTTTGGGGTTTAGATTTGCTCAGGTTAGGGACTAGAAACTGAATGCATTTTCAAATATTTACCAGAAAGAAATAATAATAATAATAATAATAATAATAATAATAATAATAATAATAATAATAATAATAAACACCATAAACAATATACAGTTAAAAAGCTTAGCAATTACATCATGACTTGTATTAAGAGAAACAAATTTAAAAATAATTAAAACCACCTAAGGGAGTGAAACAGGTCTCTTTAAAGCTTTCTCACAAGTTGGTGCCTTCAGCAAATAAACAATGACAAAAATCTTCACATTAGAGATCAATAATATTGTCGGACAAATGATAAAAATTTATTAACTGAGTGCCAGTGTGTTTGGAAGCTGACTGCAGTCCTCCCTCAGACGGAGTTGGCAGCCCAGAGGGTGGAGCTACGTAATAAACACAAATTGTGTAATTGTTTGTGTTTTACATCGTTGTAAACAGCAGATATTTAGGCTGTTTATGGAGCTTTTTGCGTGAATGATGTCTGTTCTTTTTTACAACAAACTGGAAACTAAATATAAATGCTGAAATGCTCTGTTTTTCAGAATGTGAAGTACTTTTCGTGTAGCTGTAAGAGAGCATTGTTTTTTCTCTGTTAATGTGAGCGTTCTGGGTTTTATCACTGCATGCTCTCCCAGTTTTACAAGCTTCTCTCAGTGACGTCGGGCCGCGAGTTACTCTCTTGGCGCGTATCGCTGCTGTTGGACTGAAGCCACATTTCTGAAGAAAGGACGTTTTCACAGGAAGGAAGCAAGAAATGCTTTTCTTACAGGTTCCAAGGGCCCAGAGGTCATGAAACTCACTCAGCACATAACTGACTTTGTAAAACCTCAGCTCAAGCAAGAAAAAGAAAAACAGTGAAATTGCTGTGGTGGGGAAGGGGGCTTCCCTTTGTGATTGGAACGAAGTTCAGCTTTCAGCTCGTTACCTGCTGCTCAGGGACCCAGACAGAAACAGATGCAAGATCTCCCAGCTGAGATCTTCCTCTTTAAAGGAAGAAATGGAGCAAACATGTTGAGACCACATTAAAGAGATAGTTTGAATTTTTTCATGTGTGGTTCTGTCGAAAGCTGTCTTACCTGCTGCAGATAGAAATTCATTTGATGGGTTGAAAAACCTTCATAAGATGAACTTGGACAAGAATTCACAAGAATGTAACTGGAGAGTAGTGACAGAGTATTGGGTCTACAGTGTTTAAAGTGATCCACATATCCTGTATGTACCTGTAACGGAGAACTTAAAATCATTAAAATGAACATTTTGAGCTGCAGCAGCACAGAGGTGAACTGTTTGCCTTACATCCACACCTTCACAGCTGCAGCCTATTAGATCATTAACATGCTGAAGTCAGTGTACAACCCAAAGCTAGGGAGGGAGAACAATCATCTGAAAATAAATTCACAGGGAATTCTTCAGTTTTAATTCCAAATAATCAGACAGGCTTTGAAATGTTTTACAGTCGTCATCACAAAGCTACAGGGCTAACTGCTCCGCCATCATTCCTGAGACGATTTCAGCAACATGGTAATGCTTTTTAAAATGAAACTGTTGCTACAGTAACTAGCTGTAACTAGTTGGGCATTTTACCAGCTACCTAGTAAGTAGTAGTAGTAGTATTTGGAGCCTCTGATCAGGTGGCATGTTAGCCCATCAACTGAGTCAGGAGGCGTTCTGTGCTTCTAAAATATAGTATTTTTAATGTGCATAATAAAATACTACCTTGTGTTGTCTGAGCATTTCTGTCCTATTGCTGATATTTAGAAATGTATAAAAAATATGTAAAAATATGATCTGATGTATTACCATTGGGTTTGTTAGCAGTTTTTATGTATTTAGTATTTAGACCAGTTAAAAAAGTGAACTTAAAAGTTTTAGTAGGTCTAAAATAAACAAATACATGTTTGTTTAATAATTTTACATCAAGATCTGAAATTTATGTTCATAAAAGAAAATCTTAAAGATTGAGAACATCAGGCAGAAATATGGGTGTCACATCTGAAGTATTTCATAAAATACTCTTTTCTTAATCTTTCCACATAGAATGAAAAATGTTGTAACATCATTTAGGAAAATCAAAGCATACCTGAGCAATAAAGGGAATAAAATATAATTTTGGTAAATTTCTCCAGAGATCAAAAGATGGGATCAGCATTGTTCACAGAAAAAAGAAAACTGAATCACTTAAGTTTTCTGATAGATGCTTGAAAACATCTGATGCTTGAAATCTCCAGCAAGCGTGAAATATTGCAGCATTTATCTAATCCAGTTTGTTTACACCTTAAACCCAGTAAGACAAGCATAAACTGCAGAATAAAACTCAGAGAACGACGTCAGCTTTGCTAAATCCTATCTCTGTTTTTCTTATATTCCAGCCAAACTGCAGCACAGACTGAAGCTTTCTGAGTGCTGGAGTAAAATGTTTGATGTTCCTAACAGCTGGGTGTGTGCAGCTTTGTCTGGTGGTCTCACACATCAGAGCTGGTTTACTGGACACACGTGTGAAAGATGGAAGATGTTACCAGGGGAAAAAAAACAAAACAGTACATGTGAAGAAGTATTTAAATACAAATCACAAATTTGGGAACGACTTTGAAAAAGTAAGGAATAAAATAAAGTAGAAGTGCTGAACTAATTGTTTTACAGGAGAAAAATAATTGGAAAATAACTGAGAAATTATCCTTAAAGTCCATTTTTCACCTTACATTCTGCTGTGTGATGCTGAAATTGATCTTTTGTCTTACAACAATCTTATCAGCTCTGATAAATAAATCAGTTTTATAAATAAAGACCTAGCATTCCTTGAAGGAATGCATATCACCCAACGTTTTTCATGTCAGAGTTTTAGGTTAATATAATTTTATTGAGATTTATGTTATGTGAAATCTCAGACAATATCATGAGATGTTAAGCACAGATTGTGTTGAGGATGATTCTCAGTTACTACCACATCAAACTTTAGCTCCATATCTGTAAAAATGACTGAGTTAAAGCCATTTTTGCGTTGGCTAACGTCAGTTAGTTGTGATGGCTATCTTGAATTAAATTGATGCCAAAAGTTAATCATTTGTAGATGCACATACAATGATTACATTTAGAAAGTTTCATTGGCATCCATTCAGTGGTTCATGCGATATTTTGCTAATAGACAAACAGGGTTGATTCCAAAATTTGAAGATCTTGTGCAACAAGTAGCACTTTGAGTTCTGCGACACTCGCCTCATTTCTGAAAGCTCACGTCGATGTGGGACATGGCCGGCTCCATGAACAGCCAGAGGCAGATATTTGATAAAACTTTTGTGAGAGACCCTTTAATGTCATTTAGTTGTGGCAGCCATCTTGAGTAGGGTTGACTCCAAAAGTTGCTCAGTTGCAGATGTTCATTCAGTTGTTATTTGCCTAGAATTTCATTAAAATTGGTCCAGTGGTTCACAAGATATTTTGCTAAGAAACACAGACACAGATAGTCAAAACCATTATCACCTGCCTTCGCCTGTAACTTGATCGCAGTTCCAGACAAATCAAGGAAATATTTAGAAACACTTAGAGCTGAGAACTAAAGCTGAAACTTCTTCTGGACCAATGGAGATAAAGTTCAGAATTCCATAAAAACCAGTCCCACTTCTAGAAGAGGTTCCTGTAGGTGCAGAAGGATCTAAAGAGGGATGATGTCAGAGAGGAAAATAAGAAACTACGACCGGCAAAACTGTGAAGGGTGATGGATGGAGGGATGGAAAGAGAAGAAGCAAATAATGAAAGAGAACAAAGATGATGAAAGAGATCGGTGACGGTGGAAGAATTAGAGAAATGAATCCGAGCAAGTTTAAAAACAGAAAAAAAACATGGAGTAATAAAGAGTAAGGGCCAGAAAAAACAGAAGTAAAGAGGATATGAAAGAGAAAAAAAAGAACAAGAAGATGACAGATGGACAGAAGAAATTTACTAAAGAGAAAAAGGTTGAAGAAAAAGTTTTCTGAAGAGTGAGATAATATGAGGTGAGAGACTGAAATGAAAATATTTAGCTAAGCAGGAAAGAGAAACAAAAATTAAAAGAGTGTAACTCCATCTGCAGCGCTCCTTAACGTACACACGCTGGGAGCTGCTGCCAAATCAAACAGTGACAGCTTTGTGTTAGCACTTTTATTCATTCTGCTGCTGATCCTGCCTTTGGAGCCGAAAAGAAAGAAAGAAACAAAAAAAAAAACCTTCAGAAGTCTCCAGACAGAGGTCTGTTCATCAGTTTGATGAGGGTTGGGTTGGTTTTTAATCTCTGTCAGCATTTCTATGAGGAAACACACACATAAGAATCACACTGCCTTTGGGAGATGATTGAATGCTGGAAATAAAAATATTTCTCTAAGTGAAAAGCTCCTTTATGGTGGAATTCCAAGAACAAAAACTTGGTGTTAATTCAACATTGTAAAACCAACAAAAAAATTAAGTATCTAAAGTGTGCCGTTTATAACTACCACTGGTTCAGTGAAGAGATTTTTTTATTTTATTTTTTTTCTAAATCAGCACAATTTAATCTTTGGACATATGTGAAAGTGTGATGTAATCAGAGGGGTAAAAAAACTAAACTTTAACACGAGATGAAAAAGAAGCGACTTCAAAGAAGCACATTTGCTTCTTGTGTAATTCAGGTGGCCCTTTTCCTATAATTATAAGTCAACGTTTGTCAGCCTACTTATGACAGAAAACTTCCTCAGGATCTGACATCACTGCTGTTAATGGTACTATAATAAATCAAAAGCATACTAGCAAGCTAGAATGAGGAGAAGACAATTGTTCATTCATGTATGGATGCAAATAATTCAACTTGTAATTAAACTATTCAAAAAATGTGAATATAACCCTTTTTAATAAACCCAGAGGTTACCTTGAATTTAGGTCTTGTCTGACTTCGGGTAAAACTTTACACTTTCCGCTCCATTATTTAACAGCATTAGAGTTAAATAATCTGTATTTGGAAGCTTTAAATGATAAAGCTGGAGAAAAAAACTAGATGAGCATGAATAGGACACTATCCTTGTCACTGGTGATGGTCAGTTTCACTCTCATGTTTATGTTTGCAGATTACAGAAACACATAAGATGAGAAAGGTAAAGGTGTATCTGTTGGAGTGATGTCTGAAAAAACAAAAACAAACTGACCAACATCAGCCAGCAAACAAAAACAGAATACATGTTTTCAATGGAAGACCAAGGCAGAGCTAAAAAATAATTTATAATCATCAGCTGTGCACAAACAGGTTTAACAAATGCTTAAAAATACATTCAGTGCATCACCTCTTTTGGAACTTTTTTTAATTTACTTACGGCTTCAGCATCAGTGCAGAGGGAGGCCAACTCAGTGAAGAGATCTGAAGGAAAATGACTCTTCAGTTAATTTATAGTTTGATTACTTCAGTCTGGATCCAGTTACAGCTGGTAAAAAAATATCAGCAGGTAAACCAACAAACAACATATTTGTCCAGAATAATTGAAAATGTCTCCACAGCCAGAGACCTAAGATGTACAAGGGAAATCTTTTCAAGCATATAGTGTTAAAAAGCCTTAACAAATTCAACACAAAACAATCAGAGGGTTTTGATTACTTACAATATGTAACTTTTATTACTAAATATTTCATAAATAAGTTTAATTTCATCCTCATTACTGAGGGTCTTTCACAGACTGCACACTTATCAAAAAGTTGTTGTTTTATCTAGAGAGAAAAAGCTCTCCTTTTGGATTGAAAAGTGGCTATAAAAGCAGACTCAGAAGAGGATCCTGGCAAATCTGAACTGCTACTACAACTACAAAACATACTCAAAGTGGTAAGAAACAATATGTCCAGCAGGAACCTCTGAAATATCACAGACATTTCTAACAATCCTTCTTGGCAAAAACAAGCTGCTTCAACTTGGGTGTCTTTATCGCTGTTTAAAATTCAAAATACCTACATTTTTAAAACACTTGAAGAAAAAAACAAAACACATTTATTCAAACTACAGTTCAGGAGGGGGTTGTTCACATAACAACAGAGGCTGTGACCAACATTTCAAACAGGCATCTGTTTTACAATACAAGCTAAAAATAAGTTTCCCAACGGACAGAAGAGCTGAAATTGGATGTACAGACATGAGTTGTCGTGTTCTGCAGGGCTGCTGGCAAAGCAGCTATGGCTGAAGTCTATAGTCTTCAATTCTGGCAGAAATGTAGCTCAAAATGAATAAAGTCTACTGTGAGTATGCTCATGTGTACAGGTTCATCAGCATCTAACGCCTTAAATCTAACTGGACAAATGAATAATGTTCTTTTCATGTCATGTGACTGTGTATGTGATGGTGTTTTGTCCTAATGTTGCTCCCTTTTCAGTCTGAATGTTATATTTTTCTCTTTAAAAGCTCACGTGTCAGGCATATATCTGCCTCCACTCCAAAGGTTGCATTAGAAAACATCAAAACCAGCTCTGCACCGTTGCATGTTGAGTTTGTAAAAGGTAAAGAGCCCATCAGTAGTGTTCAGAAGTGCTTCGGGAACTTCCAGTTTTCTGATTATGGCTGTGTCTGACAGGTTCTGTAACTTTCCCAAACCAACAAGCATTTTCTGCATCACAGTGTAAAAAGAAAAAAAACAATTAAATTATTTACTACAGTGTGCAGTTTACTACAAAAACTATTATTATAGTGTTGGCTTCTATGAGTCAACTCTTCTGCTGACAAACTAAAGCTCATCTTTTGATAAAAATTAAATTTATGGGTCTGTGTAAACCAGCTTCCTGATGTTCTTGAGCAGAAGAGTGTGTGAAACTTGTTCCCCCCAAAAACATCCAGCTAGTACCCACTGTATGAAGACAGTTTTGACCTGCAGAAATAAGTGTGTCCATGAGCCACCACATGTCCTTGAGTGTCTCAGAGAACAAAAAAACCTTCTGTTGGAGTTCAGAGGGGGTTGCAGTAGTGGTGATGGTGGTGGCTGTAGGATGTGGCCTTGATTTACCCGGATGCAGTGGGGTGGCTGGACGGGTCGGGTGGTTTATTTTTGGTGGACAGGCGAGGGAGGCTTTGGGCGAAGCCTGGAACCACGCGAGGGGGCGAGAGGGCGGGTCTGACGTCACATCCAGGAGCGTGCGTGGGCGAGGGGGTGGTTTGGGGCCGAACAAGGATTAGAGCTGTGGGTTGAACTGCTGCTGAGACAAGACAAAAAGCACGAAGGAGAAAGTCAGCAAAATATCTGAGAAGGAGGAGGAGGATTCCGTCTTCATCCTCACTTTTCGTGGGCTCACCACAGTCAGCGAGCAAACACACTAAAACTGGTGAACGGCGTGTGGTTCAGCAGAAGCACAGCATGTACATGTGTGTAAGAGATCAGCTTAGTGATGTAAATATGCGTCTGGGAGGAAACGGCTTTGCCACAAAATATGTGACCCTGACTGAGTTTATTTACATCTAAATATATATTTAATTTGAATATGAGAATGGTGTCAGATCACCCTGTTTTTGTTTACACGGACACAGCATAGAAATGTGCATACACATCAATTTTAGCATGTAGGAAACCCTGGATGAGTGATATGTAGACACCTGTCTTGTGTTTTGCACATAAAGAAACCTTATTGCATTGCTTCCTTTAGCCCTCTGCAGCCTCCGGCTCCTTCTTCTTCTCTTTCACTTTCACAGATGACTTTTTGGAGACTTTTTTGTCCCCTGACTCCTTCCCAGCCTCATTTCTTTCCTTCTCTTTGTCCTTCTCCTTCTTCTCCTTTGATGATTCCTTCTTCTCTTTGGAGGAGGATGATTCCTTCTTGGACTCCTTTTTTGCTTCCTCTTTGGGTTCTTTAACCTCTTTGCTTGAATCCCTTTTAGACTCCTTTTTGTCCTTGGATGATTCCTTCTTCTCCTTTTTGGCCTCCTTGATGGGGTCCCCTGTACCTCCTGCTTCTTCTTGCACAGTACCCTCTGATGGATCACTGGACACCTCTTTGGAGTCTTTTTCTGCATCAGAAAAAAAAAATAAACACAAAAATAATTACATAATTAATTAACATCTCTTTACATACTTTGTTTTTTTGTGAAATTAGTGAGAAAATGCAAGTAATTTGACTGTTTTGACATAATAAGAATCTAAGGCTCAGATTTATCAAAGCTTTTCACAACTGTTGCAGGCACAATTTTGGATTTTGCACATCAGTCTAAGTTCAATGTGGTATTATGCATGCAGTTCGTAATAAATAAATACATTTTTCAACATTTTCTAGCCGCCCACCTTAGTGCAACATCTCCTGTCTGCAGCAGCTTTGAGAGATAGGGAACGGGACGGGCAGCACCCACCTCTATTTATAAGTTTATTAAATAAAAATAAGTGGATGAAGTGATAATAAATGAAGCACAAAATGTCGCTTATTGATTTAGAAATGCTACCCTGAATTACCCATCATTCCACTCTGGTAAAGTGAGTTGTTGTTTTCGCAGGTTTAAGGAGTGCCTCAGTTCATTTGTTAAAACCTGTTAGAAAACATTTTTTTCTTTTTCTCTCTAATGTGTTTGTGAACAACAGTCATAATTAAAGTGGGCAGAAAGGACAACTGTGTTCTGCTGCAGCCTGATGCAAAAACGAGTGTAAATTGCTCACACCTGCTGAACCTGATGGACACGTTTGCACCGGCATATAATTAGTGCTATTGGCTTCATGAATGTGACGCAGATAATAAGCAGAAGGGAGAGAAAATGATAAAGCAAAAACGGGGCTAAAAATATGTACTGTGTAATCATGGATAAATGTGAAAATGCCAGTGTGATGTTTTAGAGAGTATTGCTGGTATGTAGGGTCAGTGTCTGTGTACCAAATGTTTCGTAACTCTAAAGAAAGAATTTGACTATTTCAAAACTGTTTAAGTGTTTCTGTGTGAAAAAAAAAATGTCTTAAACAGAAAGAAGAGAGGTACGTTGACATTTAGGTTTAACTTCAGATAGCTTGTCAGACTGCAGGGAGGATTAACACAAAAGACTGGTTCAAAAACACTCCAACTCCCAAGCCTCTTCAATATGAAGGCAAACTGATTGACAACAGCACCTGCTGCATGACAAAGAATCCCCACTTAATCAAAGTTACCCCTTCTAAACACACGCGCACACACACACACACACACACACACAAACCTCTCAGCCCCACCTCCTCCAGATTGAACTGGCTCTCTGATAAGATGATAACGGCACTGTTGTCTGCCAACAATGAGACGCACTTCTTATCTCCATGAGAACGGAGATGGTTTAGAGACCGCAGACGACAGCCTGGTATCTCACTGTGAGTGGAGACCCACCTTTAAAAGTATCTGGATGTGTCCTTTCAGAGACGTGGTGGAGACAACAGGCTGCTCCGTAAATGTGTCTATGTGCTCGTAGACTCCAGAGAGGCGCTCTAATCAGACAGCTCATCGTCTACGGCTTAAGAGTCAGAAACTCAGGTACTGTGTGTGGCAGGTGGTGCCATGAATACTGATTAAAGTTAGAAGAGAACATGCAATCTGTGCTCAGAACAAATACATTTAAACTAAACTGTCTTCTTAAATTTTGAGCAAAAACTGATTAAAGTTAAAGCAGACATGAAACATGATAAAATCAAAGTCTGCCGCTACAGTATTTAATAACTCACACTGAGACTGTTTAAAAGCTACTAACTTTGATGGCTCATTAAAGCATTTGTGTTTTTCAGCCTAAAGCCACTTGTCTAGCCACCCGACCGTATAACCACAAAACTAAACAGACACAGACACAAGATGTATACATACACACATATGAAAACAATCGGGCCATACGTACTCCTAATGTATCTGAAAATATTCATAAATGAAAACACATATGGCGCATTATTACAAAAACAGCCAACCACAAACTACTTTTGTGATAGTGTTAATTTACACTTTGACATGCAAATTATCCCCCCTCCCTCTTTCTCAGAACTTTTACAGTCCGACATGAAGGAAATGTTGGGTTCGGGTGTGTCTGTATCTGAACTGTGAGGCTGTAAAACAACAAGTGCCAGAAAGAAAGAAGCAGCAGTCTGTGAACACTTGTCTTCAAGAGGTTTGTCCAGAAACCAAAACAATATGTGTGAATTTTTATGTGTGCCTCAGTGGTTGCATCATCAGCAGGTTCGAGTGGGTTAATCCCACAGCGACAGTCTGATCCAGACTGGATGCTAACTGTCTGGTTACCGCTTTGCACAAAATCCATCCGTGCTCACACCACTGCTCAGCAGCTGAGCCAACACACACCAGCGGTTTGTGTGAATTCATGCATGTGTAACTCTATATTTCTGTGCATTGTGTCAAACCAATACTGCCAAACGACTTCAATGAAAAACAATTAAAGTCATTGAAAGTTAAAAGGAATACAGCTGGCAGGTTCCCCACTAAACAAAAACAAAAAGTGAATAGATGAACACCAAATAGAAGTGGCTCAGAATAACTAAATTTAGCTTGGGTATGTTTGTAGAAAAAAAAAAAAGTCCATTAAAATGTTTTATTTTTCTTTAACTTCAGAAGAAACAACAAACTAAAAAAAAATAGGTTAAAAGTTGTTTTAATTTAAAATGATTAACTTTGGACTTAAATTAATCAATAATAATCATTATTAAAAACTGTTTGTGCAATGTGAAAATGTTTAAATGTCATGTGAGTAGGTTAATCCTAGTCTGATCCAGATTGGACTCTAACAGGCTGAAAAAGTAAAAGTAAATGGAAGTAACATCACAATAAAATAAAAGAAACATTCTGTTTTCTTTGTGTGATATAGCTAACAAAGTCAAAAATGTAATTTTTAAATCAAATAGTCAGCTTTTAATAATTTCTCAAACAAATTTCAGCTTCACAAGAAGCAGTTTTATCAGAGAGTGGAACCTATTCATGTGCGTGTATATCTGTTAAATGCAGACTGATTGATGAGGGCTGATTTGGGCCTAACATTAGTTTATAAATGTCAGCCTAGCTTTGCGGTTTTTCTAATTTGATTTATTTTATGACTGAATACATTTTGTTTAATGCCTTTACTCTACAAAGGTCAGATGTAGAAAATTCATTTAATAGTTTTTTTATGTTTCAGGTGAAAAGTTCATTGTAACCTATGAGTGCAAAAAAGAACAAGACAAGGAATAAGATGTTATGATATTATTCTTGCTTTGATTATAAAAAGGCATAAGAGCATCAGATTTGACCATCGGTGTAAACCTGAGTTGAACCTGAAACTAATTCTCGCAGTAGTCAGGTCTGACACTTGGGTTAAACTTATATGTTTGAAGTCAAGAGTTCAATCCCATACAGTCCATTCAGATTAGCTCCGATGATAAATCTGTGGCTGAGGCTGCAGAGGCACTCTGCACTGACGGCAAGTAAACAATCATCATTTGAGCCAAGGGTCAAACTCTCATCTGCTTGGAGTCAAAGGTCAACGGCCCTCACCTCTCTGGATTGTTTTCACAGCACAAATATAACATAAATGTGAACCATAACAACCACATTTTACGATTTCTCTTTTGTTTTCAAAAAGCAATTGAATGGTCATCCAAAATAATGACAGAGACTCATAAATGGCCATCTTACCACATGAATGGTTTAACTTTTGTTTGCTCACATTTTTCAGTGTTGAAACAAAAACATCTGTTTTTATTTGACTGCATTTCTGTGGTGGCAAATATTTCAAATCCAATGTGAAAAATTTAGGGCATCAAACCAAAACAATCTGCATGGCATGAAATAGAAAAAGAAAATGTTTTGTTTTTGAAAAGCCAATTCATTAAATCTCTCTGCGTGTGCAAAGGAGCAGCTGTGTGTTTTGTTTTCAGTGATTTGGACACTCTTTTTAGATTTATTTCTACCCAGGGAAAACAGAAGCAAAACAATATTTTTTTCTCTCTTCAATGGCATTTGTTTAAAAAATACTCATTTAAAATGATGTGACAGACATAAAACACAATTATAGCAAACAAATTTACAGTTAAAAAAATAAACATGTCAGGGTTTAGTTTGACAAAACACTTTGATAGAAAAAAACATGGTTTAATTACTCCAAATATATCTACAAAATGTTGATAATGACAAATAAAAAGTTTTTTTTGCATGCTTTTTAAACTTGTGGTGCTGAATGGACAGTTCCTAGTAAATAAAAACTTTTTTGTTGAAGTTAGGACTGTTGTTAGTGTTAAATGCATGCGTTGTTTGTTTTTACCTACTTTTGGCTGTTTCTGTCTCTCACAGTTAAACATTTTCCAGGTGGTGCTTGAAGGCCCTTCATTGTTGTATGATTCATGATTTAATGCATGATTTAATGTTACTGATGTCAGCACTTTTACAGTCTGAGGTTGAGTTTCTGGGTTGTTTTTAAAATGACATAGAAGTAGTCTTTACTAAAATGTTGATGAACAGAAAGTCATGGTGGATATGAGGTCTGACAGGTAGGATAAAGGATATTCTCATGTTAGTCCTTGAAGCTATGTAGCATAACGTTTCTAAATAACATTATAAAAGTTAAATGAGCAGATCTGTGAAAACGTTCCATGTGTTTGTATTTCAGGACTCTTTTCCATCACCCAGGGGGACCGATGTCCCTCCAACATTTTTCCAGGAAATAAAAGTGTGTGTGAGAGCAGGGTCCTCAAGGGAGTGGTAGCAATGACTCGATAAACATTGATTTTGTAAGACAAGATGGCAGCTTCCCTCCTGTATGGAAATCTAAAGGGGTCAGGTCACATCTTGTCACTCTGCTACTTCAACAAACTAACAAAGTTGAAGTGTGTAGACTAAACAGTGCAGAGACCTGTGCTCCACATCCCTTTAAGTTGATGGGATCAAGGTGACATTAAGTCCTTTTCACGTGGGACAGGAGCTACCTGAAAAAAGTCTGGTGGTTTTCATCACTGTCAAAACAGCCTACAGTTATTTTAATTCTATGTGAACCTGACACAGTCACGTCTGGATGAAATCTGCTCAACAGGAAACTGTGAGTAATGTAGTTCCTTACTTTGCACATCATTAGTTTAAGTGAATAACCCTTAGGAGAATAAATTTATTATAATATTATTCTGAAAAATTAGGTGTTTCATTTTAAGGTAACATATATGTTAGCAAAAAGAAAAAGAAAAGAAGAAAAAAAATTGGGCAATCATCCAATTCATGTAGAGACTGCCCTCTCTAATGACATGATTGCCTATGTGTGATTTGTTAGCGATCCTGTTTAACTGAGCTTGTGCGTCTCCTCCACCCTTAGTCTGGGTTCACATGTTTCCACAAAACTTCTCAATTTGAACTAAAAGATTGTTTATTAATCCAGCTATAAGATTACTTTTTGAAAAAAGACTCAGTTTCTCTGTCAATTTTACAGATCTGAGTTGATGATCTTTTAGTAAACGGTGAATGGGTGAATGATTAACACTCGGTGAACACCCATCTGCTGTGAGGAGGCTAAACAGTAGCACTGAGGAGTTTGAAATGTGGACAGCACGGTGGAAGAAAAAGGAAGCAGAACTTGTTTTGAAAAAGAAAGACGGTTTTATGTAAACAGTCTGAGCTGATTTTATCACACATTTTAAAGCTGTAGTGTATTTATTAAGGACAAACAAAATATTGATATTAAAACAATGTTTTTAACCAAACAAGCAATCATGATTGACAAATGCCATCCATCCATCCATTTTCTTTACCCGCTTCTCCATTCCGGGTCGCGGGTAGCTGATGCCTATCCCCAGCAGTCACTGTGCGAGAGGCGGGGGACACCCTGGACAGGTCGCAAGTCCATTGCAGGGCCACATATAGACGAACGAGACAAACAACCATTCACACTGTCACTCACACCTAGGGACAATTTTTGAGTCATCAATTAACCTAACATGCATGTTTTTTGGTCTGTGGGAGGAAACCGGAGTACACCCACGTGTGCACAGGGAGAACATTCAAACTCCACCCAGAAAAGCCTCAGGCCGGGAAGCGAACCTGCAACCTTCTTGCTGGTAGGCATCAGCTCTAATCACTATGCCACTGTGCCACCCGATTGACAAATGATTTAGGAGTAATATTGTTAGCCGTTAGTCTTTTTCATAGCAGCAGATCTGAAAAATCAGTTTTAAACTTTTTACATAATTGCTCCTTAACAAATACATTTCAGAGCAGAAATGCTATATCACTACTGAAAATACTTCAGAGTATTTTAAGAATTTCTTACACTAACTAGACAAAGTCTATATAATACCATCCCACATGATGACCATAAAAAAGTTTGCTTTATTTGTTTGAATGTGTCTGCTATCCAAATCTGCAAGTGAAATGTATTATCTGGTCATTTTACACCTAATTTTGCTCGACCATTTCTGGGGCTTGGTATTAAAATAGCAGAAGATCAAGCTTTATTTTTATAGGTAGAATAGCAGGCTTCAAAAAAGGTTAGTCTAAGTTGAAAATATATGTAGTTATATGTAATTTTGAGCATTTTTTGTTTGATTTTGTGCAACTGTTTTCATTATCTTTCACGTCATTAAAAACTGCTGTGTGTCCTGACTTATAAAGCCTAAACTCCATATTTAAGTAGTTTAAACTCTTCATCTTCTACCAGAGTTTAGAGGGCAACACTTGTTTGTTCTTTGCAAAATGAAAATAAAAACTCCAGCAACAAAAGTCAGTGTGTCCATAAGATAAAGTGAGCGACACTATCTGTGGTTTGTTCAAAGCCCACATGTTCTGCTTGGGTTCATGTGTTAGCAGCGGATCATGGTAATGCATTCATCTGCAGGCAGGCATAGTCAAAATAGAAGAGGCCGCACAGATCGCCCGCATCTCGACCTCAGCGCGCCGGATAACGCAGCAGAAACCTGCACATTTACAGAATACAAAAAGAAGGAACCCGCCAAAGACGAAGTGATTGGATCTGTGCTGAAGAGTGTGTTTGAAAATGTGAGAGTGTGTGCCACATGTGCCTTTTTGTTTGTTCAGTCCACAAGAGCCAGCTAAACTTGACACAGCAGTATTGTATGAAGTCAAAAACAAACGCTTGTTGTCGACAGCGTGGGAAACAGAAAAAAACAGAATCAGAGTAGCACTAAATTCACTAAATTTAATGGCTTACATGAGGGGCAGATTACACACTTACTGCCCCTCACAACAAAGAGCAAGTTGATTTATGCAATCTTCATCAATATGCTGGTGTAGATTCTCAGTCATCCAGGCCATGGTAAATTCAAAAAAAGTTAAAAAACAAAAACAACTGGACTTCTATTCTGTAGCTGAAGACGTTTCGCTTCTCATCCGAGGAGCTTTCTCAATTCAGAAATAGAGAGTGTGGA